>NW_016808764.1:6789208-6839901 GCF_001698545.2 Rhinopithecus bieti
TTTTTTTTTTTTTTTTTTTTTTTTTTTTTGACAACATCTCGCTCTGTCACACAGGCTAGGGTGCCGTGGCATGATCGTGGCTCACTGCAGCCTTGATCTCCCAGGCTCAAGTGATCCTACTGCCTCTGCCTCCCAAAGTGCTAGGATTACAGGCATGGGCCACTGCACCCAGCCTAGGTGCAAGATCTTAAGCCACTTCCTTCGCATCTCTGTGCTTTTGTTTATTTTAAAAAATGAAATAGTAGTACTCACTGAAAAGAGTTTTTGAGAGCATTAAATGAGATAACGTAAGAGAAAGCTCCTTGCATGATGTGGGCACGTAGTAGGTGTTCAGTACATGCACAGAGTCCTCCCCCTTCACATGCCCGCCCTGCCTGGACAGCTGGGGGTTCTAAGTGGGTCATGGAGGAGAGAGGATTTTCCAGGTCAGTTGTCTTCAGCTTCAGCTCCAATTAGCAGTTTCCCTGGTAGGGCCGTTTTCTATTAATTCAGGACCCATAACCTTCATGATTAACTGGGGTGACTCTCTTACTGTTGAGTTTGGGGACCATTATTAATTGAGTGGGCTGAGTCCAATGCAGGCTCTTCCTTCAAGGAGGGTACTCCAGAAACGAGTGACGCTCAAGCGAACAGCCAAATGCTTCCTCCAGAACAGCGAGCCCCAGGGGATGCGTCTGGGAGGTGATCAGAGATTGGAACAGTGATTAAATCCAGCTGTCTACATGGCTTCGGGCACATTAGAGCAAGAGTGCGGGAACTGGGCAGAGACTCCGAATTAATGCTGAATGTTTCTGCAGTGCCTTTTCTTCGCTTGGCATCCTCCTACTTAGACAGAAATTCAGTTGAGCTTTTGAAAACAGTCTCCTGTTTAATTGAAGCAGTGTCCTTTATATGTCCATCCCCTCAAAGGCCCGATTTTCTACCTCCCCTCCCCCCAAAAATTAGTAAAACCTTACTCAGAGGGCTATGCCCACTTTGAACAGACTTGAAGCAAACAGAAGCCCAAACAGGCCGTACCTTAGGGTGAAAACCAGCAGACACTGAACAGCTGAGACTGTTCAGTGAACATAAAGCTATGAGTCCTGAGCCAGGCAGAGCTGTTCAAAGCCTTGCCCTGCTCCTTAGCTGTTTGACCTTAGACAGATGACTTTACTTCTCTGCCCCTACATCCTTTACCTAGAAAATGGGGGATAATAGTTGCTGAGGCCTCAGAGTATTGTTGCAAAGGTTAAAGAGTAATGGGTAACGGCTGGGAAGCCTTTAGCACGGAGCCTGAATGCATATGATGTCGTCATGCTCAGTACACGGAAGCCATTATTGATATTATTATTATTATCAGTGTGAACCAAAACCTCCCTGCCCTTTCATTCCTCACATCCTAATCTTACACAAATGTCAAGGCTTGACTCAATTTCCTCACCCTCCATAAACCACTCCTGACAAAGCCAGGCCACAAAAATTCCTGAGAAAACCATGTCTGAAATGCGCTCCCATTTTTCTTAATAGCCCAAGTTTTAGAGCTAAGCAGAGGTGGAGTCTGCACCCAGCTCTTACTGACTGCCACTTCCTATTTCTTGAGTCCTTGCTGTTCCTCAACTTCTCTGAGTGTGCATTGCCTTTTTATTCAAATGGGAAAAACAGTATACTCACCTCATTGTGTTATTACAATGATCAGGGAAGATCGTGCATGTAAATAAAGAGGTAGCTAGCTTAGAATGTCAGTGCTCAGTGAATTTCCCCACCCTGGAGGATATGGTTTATATGAGAAGTACATGCTTGTGTGTGTGACCACAAATTGTCTTGTAAGGGGGCAACAGGCTGAGTGACGGTCCAACAGTGTAGGAATGAATTTCTGGGTTCATCCTTTCCCCATCATCCGCAAGTCCTGGGCAGAAGATTCTGCCATCATGGGCTGCTCAGTGTGATGTCAACTCTGGAAAGCTTTTGCACTTGTATGTTTCTTTCTTCCTTTCTTTCTTTTTTTTTTTTAATTAATCACCAACTCTTCCATCTTTACCCTTTGTGCATTTGCTCAAGTCTTGAGATCAGAGATATTTTCATGCTGCTTTGGACTCATTTATAAGAGGAAGCCTGTCTGGTTTCATCTTGGAGCATCTATTCATCTTGTTATTTAGCACTCAGAGACCCAAAGATGGAGGGTTTTGATAATTAAGTAATTTAAACGGAACACCAAAGAAACCTCAGCGGCGTTGTGTGTAATGTATGATACAAGGGAAATGAGCTGGGCTAGGTTTTGACTATTTAATGAGCTTTCAGAAAGTAATTACTTGAAACTTGGGCCCCTTTGACTAATACTTTTCTTCTGTTTTGTCATTTTGCAAGTGCTTTACTGAGAAATGCAAATGGTATCTGAATGAATGTAGCCTTTGCTTTTGTCAAACTCCAGTTTTCTTGTTATGGGAGGAGGGAAGTTTGAAGGTATTGAAACTGCCCTAATTAAATGCACTGGTAATTGCACAAAACTTATTCTTAAACCAAAATGGATCATGTGGCATTTCTTTTTTTCTTTTGTTTTATTTTCTTTTTTTTTTTTTTTCTTTTGAGACGGAGTCTCTCTCTGTCGCCAGACTGTGGAGTGCAGTGGCGCAACCTCAGCTCACTGCAACCTCCGCTTCCTGGGTTCAAGGATTCTCCTGCCTCAGCCTCCCGAGTAGCTGGGACTACAGGTGTGTGCCACCACACCCAGCTAATTTTTGTATTTTTAGAAGAGACAGGGTTTGATCATGTTGCCCAGGATGGTCTCGATCTCTTGACCTTGTGATTTGCCTGCCTAGGCCTCCCAAAGTGCTGGGATTACAGGCATGAGCCACTGTGCCTGGCCCTCATGCAGCATTTCTAACTTGAAGTTCAGGGTCACATTCAGGCTTCGTTTTGATTAACCGTAAGAGATGATCGGCAGCAGGTCCTGTTATCAGGTCCTCTCCTACAAAATCCTGGTTGGGATTTTTTGCTGCAATAAAAAGCAAAGAACAAAAATGAGTTGAGATTCTTCATTTGTGCTTTCTTTCCTAATGCCTTGGAGTAATAATTTCTGAGTGTCTCACATTTCCTCTTCTGAAACTCATCAAATTCAATGTTTTTCTTTCTCTCAAAGCTGATGACCAAACACCCGGGCAAACGTTTGGGTTGTGGACCTGAAGGCGAACGTGATATCAAAGAGCATGCATTTTTCCGGTATATTGATTGGGAGAAACTTGAACGCAAAGAGATCCAGCCCCCATATAAGCCAAAAGCTGTAAGTAGCCCATTCTCTCTGACTGCCGACTATTCACATACAAGGTATTCTTCCCTGTTCCCCATGTTTTCCAAATGCTCCCTGAGGGGTAGACATCAGTGTGTCTACTGGAACGTGGGTGTATGTGTTCACACGTATGCACAAAATCACTGGGTACAAAGATGGACTTTTCCATTGGCCCAGCTCTGTCTCTATAAAGATGGAAGCGATGATGCCTATTGAATTTTTGTTTCATTGATTCAATTATTGTAACTGTCTTCGCTGACAACTTTCTGAGAATGGTTCTTGGGTGAGCAGAGTTCAGATCCGTTTTTGGACTATGATAAAGGATCTAATTTTGCCCTCATTCTTTCTCTCGGTTCAACTGTGTCATTTTCTCTTCATACTGACATTGAAAAGGTCATGTTGTTTATCTCAACAGTATTTAAATTTAATTCTGAAACATACACTATGTCTGAGTCAGTAAATAAGATGGCAGTTCAGCAGCCAGCTCCCACCCAAGGCGAAACAGAGTAAAGCAGAGACTGACGTCCTCTTGAACTGAAGACCCCCTCCTGGAGGGTTTGGGTGTGGAGACGGCTTTGACATAACTTTTATAATGCAAGAATAAAACTCCCACATTTCTCACAGTCCATGTACCCACAGGAAGGTTTTCTATCCCCCAAGACTCAGCAGGGAGTACTTGTCGGCATCAGGAAAGAAGAGTTTGCACCTGAATTAATCAAACTGTGATTCTGTTGGGAGGATATTTCTTTGTGAAATTAAATAGAGGTTAGACCTGGTGACTCGATGATGGGTCGTAAAACTACTGACTGAGGCTGAAGACTGAACATAAACACCGTCATTGAAACCTAACGTTGTAAGGGTTTGAGTGTTAAGATGAAGAAGATAATAATGGAAGTTATTTTGATACAAGTATTGTTATTCCTTTCTTGAGCACTTACGTGCTAGGCATCATGTTAAGCATTCTCATGCAGCATCTAATTACATCCTCACCACAGCCTGTGAAGGAAGGTGCTGTCATTCCATGTTACGGAAGAGGAAATGGGCTCAGAGGGGTTAAGTGCTCTGTTCAGGGTCACTCAGCCAGCTGTGATGAAGGGAGGATCCAAGCCTCAGACAGTCTGATGGTATTGGAGGCCCACCAGGAAGCGCAGGGACAAAGGACACATAGTTCAGGAGTCTCCCAGGTGATGCTCACCTCTCCCTAGTGTCGCACCTTCCCCTCATCCCAAATGGCTAGAATCAGAGCTCTACACCAACCTCCACGCATCCCATTTCTCCCTGGATGCCTCCTGGTGCAGGAAGCCATGGCCCTTAGAGGCAGCCAGTTCTACTTTGTGACCCTTCTCATTATTGCCAGCTTACACACTGCCGTCAGATCAGCCTTACCAGAACTCCCTCTAGAGCCTCTCTCTGTGTGTGGATCAACCTTCAGACATTTGCGGATGCAGGTTCTAATTCTTCTTCTTCTTTTTTTTTTTTTTTTTTTTTTGAGATGGAGTCTCGCTGTGTCACCCAGGCTAGAGCGCAGTGGTGCAATCTCGGCTCACTGCAACCCACCTCCTGGGTTCAAGCAATTCTCCTGCCTCAGCCTCCTGAGTAGCTGGGATTACAGGTGCCTGCCACCATGCCTGGCCAATTTTTGTATTTTAGTAGAGACTGGGTTTCACCATGTTGGCCAGGCTGGTCTCGAACTCCTGACCTCAGGTGATCCACCCGCCTTAGCCTCCCAAAGTGCTGGGATTACAGGCTTGAGCCACAGCCCCGCCCTGATTCCTTCTTGAATCCTGTGATTTCCAGTTAAATCCTGCCCCACCCCCTCCTGCAAGCATGTTCCATAGGACCTCACTTCCAGGTGCCTGTTGTTCTCCATGACATCCATATCTGTCTTAAAATACAGACACAGAATTGAGCACAATACTCTTAATCGTGTCTGACTCTCAGTGAGTACTGTGGATCAAACTATCCCTTGGTTATTCCAGAGCTGGTGAACTGGGACCAGTCCTTTTCCCTCTCTAATCCACTGTGTCATCATCCGTAATACAGTGATGATAATAGTTTTGACATCAGAGGGTTGTTATGATGCATAAAGCACTTTGTACAAGCCTGGAACAGAGGAGGCACTCACAGAGAGCTGATCGTGGTTTTCGTTAGCTGTATCATACATTAATTAACGTCTTGATGCAGGGTCTTTGAGGGGCAGAATCCTGCTGCTGCTATTCCTTAAGATAACATCTGTGTGTACGTTGGGGTTGAAGAGGGCCCCACATGTCACGAGCAGCATCACAGCTTTTATGGGCCCATTTGGAAAAAGATGAAAAGGTAATACTGAAGAGGGAACTATTTGTTCAGGAAACTGGGAACTCGAAGGTGAGATGTATAACTCATATGGTTTTTGTGGGGTTATTTATGAGATCTCGAAATGTGGACCTCCCTTTTCTCACTTGGCCAGAGGAAAGACGCACATGCTCCCATCCCCACCAGCATAGAACCCAGCGGACATCTGGGGGTCATGTTCTAGCTGTAGTGCCGTGGTTTGTAAAGTGTGCTGTCCATCAGTATGCAGTATCAGTATGCAGTGTCACAGTCAGTGGTATCGACATTACATGAGCACTTTAGGAATGAAGTTCTCGGGCTCCAACCCAGACCTCCTGAATCAGAAACTCTAGGGGTGGGGCCCAGTGTTCTGTGTTTAATAGGCTCTCCAGGTGACTTGATGTGCTCTCAAAGTTGAGAATCACTGCTGTGGAGTTTAGCATTAGGAGCTCAGCCAGGGAAGCTAGGCAGAGACCAGAGGGAGGTAGCATGGAGAATCATCTCCTTTTTTTTTTTCTTTTTTTAAAGACAGGGTCTTCCTCTGTTACCCAGGTTGGAGTGCAGTAGCGTGATCATAGCTTACTGCAGCCTCAATCTCCAGGGCTCATGCGATGTTCTCACCTCAGCCTCCTGAGTAGCTGGGACTACAGGAGTATACCACTATGTCTGCCTAATTTTATTTTATTTTAAATAAATGGGGTCTTGGCCAGGTGCGGTGCCTCATGCCTATAATCTCAGCACTTTGGGAAGCCAAGGTGGGTGGATCACCTGAGCTCAGGAGTTCGAGACCAGCCTGGCTAACATGGTAAAACCCCATCTCTACTAAAAAAATACAAAAATTAGCTAGGTGTGGTGGTGGTGCCTGTAATCTCAGCTATTCGTGAGGCTGAGGCAGGAGAATCGCTTGAACCGAGGAGGTGGAGGTTGCAGCGAGCTGAGATTGTGCCACTGCACTCCAGCCTGGGTGACAGAGTGAGACTCAGTCTCAAATAAATAAATAAATAAATAAATAAATAAATAAATAAATAAATAAATGTGGTCTTGCCATGTTGCCCAGGCTAGTCTCAAACTCCTGGGCTCAAGTGATCCTCCAAAAACCTCAGCCTTCCAAAGTACTGGGATTACAGGTGTGAGCCACTGCACCCAGCCAAAAGAATCATCTCTTTAAGTGGAAGACAATGGTCCTTCTAGTCAGGGCATGGGGTGGTGGCTTCCAGAAGAGGTCACAGACTCAGATGCCTACAGAGGCCAAGCAGATAATATGAATGAGGGAAGAGGGCTGGTAAGATAAAAGAGAGTGTTGGAGATCAGTGCAAGCCAGAGAGCAGATGAGCTACCTAACACGCTCAGCAGATGTTCACTTCCCGATGGCCTGCCCTGCAGGATGCAGCTTCCACAGGGCTGCTCCATCTTCATGGTTGTCAGGGGATAGAACTCAGTGCTGTGGGGTGCAGCAGACCTGTGAGTTGATTGACAGATCCTGTTACGGTCAGTGTAGTATGTAGGCCCTGTGTAGTAAGGGCTTAGTGAAAGGGTATGTAAAATTAAGATGTTTAGATAAAATGTCACAAATTTGACCGGGTACAGTGGCTCATCCCTGTCATCCCAGCACTTTGGGAGGCCGAGGCGGGCAGATCACCCGAGGTCAGGAGTTCGAGAACAGCCTGGCCAACATGGTGAAACTCCATCTCTACTAAAAATACAAAAATTAGCCAGATACAATGGCCTGTGCGTGGAGAATCACTTGAACCTGGGAGGCGAAGGTTGCAGTGAGCTGAGATCACGCCACTGCACTCTAGCCTGGGTGACAGAGCAAGACTCCATCTCAAAATAAAAAAAAAAAAAAAAAAGTCACAATTTCTTTTATATATCAGAACAAATTTTTGAAAATTAAACACAGGAGCAAATAAAACACATCCACACCCATATGTATCCCATGCACTGCTGGTTTATAGCCTCAAGGGTAGTGATGGTTCAAAGTCAGGTTGCTGTTTAGCCAGCATCTGTTAGCAATGGTTATTTACAACCAGAGTCCATTTTGACCCGTTAAATATTTTGAATAGCCCTGCTAAGCAGTAGAATATAAAAGGTCTAGCCTTGTGCCTGGCTCATAGAAAGCAGTCAGGAAAAGGTAGCTGTTATTATCATTGGTAATATAAAAAGATTACAATACTTGGTCATTATCAACAGGATCCCTCAACTGTTCTGCATTTGATATGATTTCCCACTGACCTGTGTCTTGAATTCCTCCATGTGGGTTTAACAATGACTTTCAAAGGACAGTGATCAGGCTGTACTACGTACTTCAAAATGTTCTGGTACCAGCTCTAAAGGAGCAGGCGCTGCCTTCAATCTCCTTAGACTGAATTAGAAGTAATAATAAATGATACATCATCCAGGTACAGTGGCTCATGCCTGTAATCCCCACACTTTGGAAGGCTGAGGCAGGCAAATTGCTTGAGTCCAGGAATTTGAGACCAGTCTGGGCAACATGGCAAAACCCCATCTCTACAAAAAATACGAACATTAGTGGGTGTGATGGCATCCACCTGTAGTCCCAGATACTCAGGAGGCTGAGGTGGGAGGATCTTGATCCTGGGAGGTTGAGGCTGCAATGAGCCATGATCATGCCACTGCACTCCAGCCTGGGCAACAGAGCAAGACCCTGTCGCAGGAAAAAAAAAAAGATACATCACCTACCCATTTGATCCAGTCTGCCTGTATGCCTTTTATATTGCAAATGCATTGCATCAGAGCCCTCCTCCCCCCAATCTCAGGATTTTATATTTCTCCTTCCTCACCCCTTCTTAACTGTCTGCCACTTCCAAAAGGCCTGTGGTGAGCGTGTACAGAGTTCCATGTGCCTTGTGGGATGTGAAAAGGCATGCATGTATCTGTCAGCCTTCCTGATTCATGCATGCTATTAAATAGAGTGTGGTGAGAGAAAAAACAAGGAACAATAACAGAGGATTATATTCAAACATCAGTGAAGGGTGCTATTATTGGAGGTTCATTAAAATAACTTTAAATGGGTTTTTTAAATTTGTTCTCAATGCCATCTTTTATTGTGGCAAGGAGCTGTTCACAGAGCATTGTTTGAAACTGTATTGAAATACAGTAGATTTGGTGTATTGTTGCAGGGAACAAGAGCCTTTTTTTTTTTTTAATGTTCGCCTGGTTGTGTGTTGCTTTTGTTTTAAAACACCCAAATGGCTCTCTGTTGCCCCGGGCTAGTATGCTCCTTGGCATATATGGCTTTTGAGGTCTTCCAATGCTAGATCTCTGTTCTCTTCCTAGCTTTAGCTCCTGACTCCAAGAACAGCATTCCTGGGCTTCTTTCAGTTCCTCAAACATGCAGTGCCTTGTCTTCCCTTGCCTGCTTCATCCGTGCAGAGCCATGCACCTGGGATGCCCGAAGACCTTTCCTATGCTCTCCCCAGCCCCCTGATCCCCACCGTGCCTTGCCTTTCCCCCCCTCATCAAATCAGCAGAACATCACCCGCTCAGGGAGGCTCTTGTTGATTCCTGAGTAGATATCTGCTACTGTCCCATCAACAAATTCATCGCAGGTTGTAATAACGTGTTCAATCTCATGCCTGTCTTTTTGACTACTTGAAGATTGTGACTTTCTCCACGTCAAATCCCAGTGCCTGGCATAAGGTTTAGCACATTATAGGTGCTCAAGAATTCTTACTCAATGAGTGAATAGCCATAAAACAAGATGCTGTAATACACTGTGCTGTGGAACACAAAGGAGTCTTTAGGGATATATATTAGAGTGCATGGTTTTTTTATGTACGGCAGGGTATCGCAAATAAATTGGTTGTTGTGTAAGTTACTACCCTATTTATAAAGGGCTATAATTTGGTTTGCTGATTTTGCAAACTGTCATGGCATCACGTGGTTTTGCAGTGTGTGTTGGGAGAGTGTGCTGGCAAAGGATCTGAAGAGGCAGTGCATTGAATCACAGGACTTTGGGTAGAGAGGTCTGCAGCTTCCTGCAGTCTAACCTTGCACAGTCCAATCCAGTGTTACAGATGCCATGATGTAGCCTAGCAGGGTGTCTTAAACTTTAATGTGCACACACGAGTCACCTGGGTATCTGGTTAAAATTCTTACTCAGCCAGTCTGCGGTGGGGTTTGAGATTCTGCATTTCTCACAAGCTCCCAGGGGATAGGATGCTGTGGGACCAGGGACTCCACCTTTATGTAGCAGGGACTAGAACTCAGTGCTGCAGGGTGCAGAAGGCCTGTGAGTTGACTGGCAGAACCTGTTGTAGCAGTGCAGTAGGTAGATCCTGTGTAGTAAAGACTGTAGTGAAGGGGTGTATACAGTTAAGTATAGAATGTTCTGGTGAAGTTATTGTTCAGGGCACACAGCAGGCTGTTGCTAGTCAGCATGTGGTGGGAGGAAGGTGGTGGTTTGGGTACTAAAGGGCAGACTGTCGCTGAGTGCATGATGGAGCAGTGGCTTGGGAAGAAGCATGTGCTGGTTCTGTCCTCTAGTGGGGATGTTGTCAGATATTGAGTCATCCATTCAGTGGGTGATGAGGTTAGGTACTGTTCTAGGTGATGGGAATATAGCACTAAAAATAATTAAGATCCCTGCCCTCGTGGAGCTTATATTCTGGGGAGAGTGGGCAAAATAATAAACATAGAAACAAGTGAAATATACAATGTATCAGAAGTTGATAAACATTATGCAGGAAGCTGAAGTAGGAATGGAGATTGGAAGAGCCAGGTCAGGGAGATGTCCATATAATAGAGTAGGTGGAGAAAATGACATTTCAGCAAATACAGGAAGATGAGGGAGGTGGGAGTCATGTATATATCTGGGTAGAGGGGAGAGTGATTTGGGTGGTAGTAGCAGAGGCAAAGGCCCTGAGGCAGGAGCTTGCCTGGCATGGTCAAGGGGGAGCAAGGAATCCAGGTGGCTGAGCCGAGGGGTTGAGGGAGAAAGGAAAAGGAGGTGAGATCAGAGAGGCGAAAGGAAAGCACAGGCCACTGAAGGATCTTTGGCTTTTACTCCAACTCATGAACCAAGAAATAACATATTCTGACTTTGGGTTTTTAAAGGATCACTCTGAGTGCTGTAGGGACAAGGGTGACATCAGGGAGACTGGTTAAGACTCTTGCCATAATCCAGGCAAAAGGTGATAGGAACTTGGGCAGGTTGGAGCTGTTTGAGAACCCTCAAGCTGGCATCTTCAGGTCCTCCCCAGTTCCTGGCATATTGTAGGCACTCAGTCATTGTCTCATGGGGACATGAAGGCACCGATGAACACGAGTCCCTGCAGATGGCCCACAGGATTTCTCCTCAAGTGTAAAACATGGTAGCCAAGAGTTTGGTCCCGGTAGCAATAGGATGAATGAATGAAATAGACTGTCAGGAAAGCTTATGTGATACAGAGTGCTGGCTTGCAGGGCACAGAGCAGGAGGACATGGTTGTGTACTTGGTTGGACTTCCTCCTGTCGATGCAAAGGGTGCAGTGGCTGAGGGCTGTACCCAGGGAGTTCCTCTGTGTCTGGGTGATCCAGCTGAGAATTTTGCTGACTTGTAGCAAAAGGTGCATTGAGCCTTTGGCATGGATGAGCATATTTTGTTGCAGAAGTAATAGTACATGGAGCTATAATGTCACAGGACAAGATATGCTAGGTAATATGTTCAAATTGAAATGCCTAATGGAGAGTTTGATGGCATTCATGTATTGTCACTAATTGGCTTAATGAAGTCCTGTCACTCTTCCTCTGAAAGGCTCCATAACACCTAATGTAAGGCTTACTGTGAAAATTGGGTAGGGGGATGAGCCCAGGGCACAAGGATTCAGCTGCCTCCAAAGACAACCTGGGTAGCAGCATAGAAGCAGTGAGATGAAGAGGAAGAGAAAGTTAAGTAGGCTTCATTAGAGACCTTGGAGTCTTTTCTGCTTTTTATTTATTTGTGTTTTCATTGTTTTTAATTAATTGCCCATGCTGGTCTCAAACTCCTGGCCTCAAGTGATCCTCCCACCTCTGCCTCTGAAAGCACTGGGGGTTACAGGCGTGAGTCACTGTGCCTGGCACCTGTGGAGTCTTAAGCGCTAGAGTGTGTGTACAATGATCTTCCCAGTAGCAAACATGGCTCTAGTAGTCTTTTACAATATTATCAATCGGATCATCAATTGTTCTAAAATATGGTCAACCAGATTGTCAAGTGTTCTAAAATATGATGCATCTGATCGTCAATGCTCTCTGGGCAGGGCTCGAGGAGTACAACTTGATGAGAAGTAGACATTAAGAGCCCCTTTCCTCTGCTCCTTACATTGGAGCAACCATCCAGTCCTGTCTAGACATCTCTAGAATGCTCATTCCCTCCTTCCTTCCATTCTAGCCTGTGTCAGGCCTCGCCAACTCCAAACCCACTTGTATGACAGACTGATTCCAATCATTTCTGCTCTTGTTACCAATTCTTATCTGCCCTTTACTTAAAACCCATAATTTTGAGGCGTCTGCACATTAGGAAAGACTGAAAACCTAGCAAACTTTTATAGCTTGCAAAGATCCTTGTCCTATGCTCTGTTAGTATCATTTCCAAAATACTACATGGGTTAACTGATCACATCCCATTGCCCGTATCCTCTGAGAGTCTAAATGCTGAACTGCTTCAGAAACTAAATCATACTCATAGGACTTGGTTTCTCGGCAATTCTGTCATCTGAAAACATTGTTTATGTAGCTGAGGTCAAAAGCTTCAAGTACTGCTTTAATGAGCTGCGATTCTGTTCATGTGACATTCTCTTCCAAACCCAATTGCCCTTTACACTGTATGAGTAAGTGCTTCTGTGTGTGTGTCTGAATGTGTGTGTTCGATGTGCTGACATTTCTGAATTGAATCCAGAAAGTGTAACCTTTGTATGTTTGCTGTTAAAACTCCAAATTCAAGGCTTAAGAAAAGGATCTAACACTTACTCAATATGATTTATTTAAGCACAGAACCTAACTCCCCCAAAGTATCAAATACTCAAGAGAACAATTCCTTTTTGAAAATTGTGATTTAAAGTAATTTACATAAAACCTTTACTGTTCAAATATATTAGAAAAGATATTGAGTTTTTGTCTGCATCGGGCACTGTTTTAACTGCCTTCCGTGCATTGCCTCATTTAATTCTCTCAATCCTATAAGGTAAGGTTATCACCACGTTACAGATGAGGAACTAGAGCTTGGAAAAGTTAAGGCATTCATCCAAGGTCCGGCAACTGGAAAGTGGAGGAGCCAGGACTTGATCCCTGGACTGTACACTGTCCCAAGACCCTTGTAAAGCTTATTAGAAGCACTTCGAGCCCTGGTAAGGTTCGTGGTTGTGGTAACAGGAGAGAGTCATGATAACACCATCGAATGGTGTCTATTACATAATAGAAAAAGACTAAGTATTCTTACAATTCAAATGATTTAAATTTATTTTAAAATATTGCAACAAATAAGTAGCATGTTCACACCTTTTATAATTCGTTGGCAGGATTTTAAAAGATGCGAATCTTATTTGTTCCTTAAGGCTTTGATTTTGAAGCTGACAAAGACAGCCTACATTGACTAACCTCTGAAAGAAGGGCATGGCAGCATTGAAATGAGGCAGTCGAGACAGGCTCATTAAGGAGTAGAGGTTTCCCTGCTCAGTTCTGCTTGTTCTTGTGGGTTATCCAGTGTGTGGAGTTTGCAGAGATCTTAATAAAAATATCAACCTACATTTATATGCTGACAAACAAATAGCCAAGAGCCATTTAGGACACATAGCTTGGAGTCTGTTTATCTCTCTCCACCTAGCTACACACCCATGAAGAACCCATTTAAACTTCAGATCAAACGAGGCTCCCTTTAGTGTTTGGAATTGGCAGGTTCCTGAGCCAAGTGAAGTTCCTAAATCAGTTGTTGTCTTAGTCCATGTTGTGTTGCCATAACTGAATACCACAGACTAGATAATTTATAAAGAAAAGAAATTTTGTTTCTTACAGTTCTGGAGGCTGGGAAGTCCAAGGGTGAGGGGCTTGCATCTGGTGAGAGACTTCTTGCTGTGTCATCCCATGACAGAAGGTGAAGGGCAAGAGAGAGTATGCATGCATATGTGTGTGTGTGCATGTATGTGCATATATATGCATATGCATTCATGCACATGCAGGGAAAAGATAGGGAGCCAAACTCATCCCTTTTATCTGGAACCCACTCCCAAGATAACGATGTTAAATCCTCATGAGGTGCCACCTCTCAACACTGTTGCATTGGAGATTCATTTTCTAACACATGAACTTTGTGGGGGCAAGTCAACCATAGAACCTACCAAATACATGACTTTGAGATATCCCCTGGCAGAAAAGCCAACGGTTTGAATTGAAATGGTAGATGGGAAGGCCACAGACTGGGAGAGGGCATGAAACTGGTAGCTTCTGTCTGGGAATAACTACTGAATTATCATATAATTAAAGTCAATAATTGAAAGATGACCTTAGAAGTGGAATTTAACTGCTCCATTCTATAGATGGGCAGAGGCCTAGAGATTTGCCCAAGTGACTTACACAGGGAATATAACAGAACCATGGCAAAATAATCTGGTGCTCCACTTAATGGATACAGGACTTTATTATTTTTATTGTTATTTTGATACTGGTCCATGGTCAAGGGATTGGGGATCCCTGCCCTAAATCATGAGGAAGGTTGAGGCCCACGGGTGCCACAGGTTGGTAGCCCTCAGCTACTTACCACCTCCCAGCACCTCCATAGTCATCTTGACCTCCTTGCCCGGCTTCCATCTCTGTCTTAGCAAATATGTGTTCCCTCCCTCAACTCATGTGAGACTTACCCTCACTCCTGCTCTGGACTCCACCCTCTCGATCCTTCCTGCTTATCTCCCCTGTTTAGTCTGTGTCTACAACTTCTGTATGTTCCTGTGGTTTCAAATAGGAGCCTGATTTAAATGGACTTTTAAGCAAAATATAATGATAGTTAGTATTCAGATGTAGATGGATCATGGTCCCAAGCAATGCCAGCAGGGAAACATTTCTCTATATCCCTTAGGATTACTTTCCCCACTGTGTTGACTTCATTCTTCATTCTCAGAAGGCTTTCTTGGGCACATAGCAACTCCCAACTTATGTCCCATTATCTCTGCAGCTTCTACCTTAAAAAAAGGGCTTCCTTTTTATAAAATCCCAGCAGCCTAGGACTCAATCTTTTTGGAAGACATTGGGTCATATGCCCATCTCTAGGGGAATCGCTTACTGCACCAGGGGGATGGAATAAGCTGATTGGTTGGGCCTAGGTCACCTGCCCCTCTTAGCCAGGGAACTGGATCTAATCCAGACATTTTGAAAAAAGAGAAGGAATGTCCTGTCTAAATCATACATTTTGAAAGAAGAGAAGGAATATCTCCTTTAAGAAAAATAAAGCCACTGTCACTAGAAGAAAAGACAATGAATGCCTGATGGCTGGGCAAAAACAGCAGCTGTCCGTTCTGACTCTATCCTGACTGTCTCCTTTGTGCATAAACCTGCTATGTCTTTTTCATGTTAAAATCCCCTACCTCAAACCTGGGAATCCTCCTTACTACTACTCTTACTACTGCTAGGACTACTACCCTACCTTACTTTGCATACAAATACACTTTTGAAAGAGTTGCCAGTTCCTGCTGTTTCCACTTGTTGACAATTTATTCTTTCCTCAGTTTGGTGCAATCTGGCTTCTGCTCCCACCATCCTATTGATATTTTTCTCATTGAGTCATCAGTGACCTGAAAACTGCCTCCTTTCATAAGCTTGTCTCGTCTTTCTTGACCTCACTGTATTATTAGGTGCTCTAATCCTTTCCCCTTTGAAAAAATGTGAAAAAATAAAATATTCAAGCAGCATTAAAAGCTACAAAGTGAAATTAAGACTCCCCTCACCCATGGCTCCTAGCTAGGCTTCTTGATTCTCCTTCTTAGAGACACCCACTGCAACCAGGTTCTTGTGTGACCTTCTAGAGAAGATGTGTTCAGGCCCAGAAATAGTCTACATCACACACAAGGATGTTAGCATGCTGTATACAATTTCTGTATCTTGCTTTATTCCCCTCTATCTTGGAGATTGTTACTTATCTGCACATCTAACTCTACATCACCCTTTGAATAGCTTCCTAGTTTCCTATATAAGTGAATTTATCTGTAGGATAAATGCAGAGTAACTCCTCCTTTTTAAGCCCCTCTTCTCCTTCATTTTTATGACATTGTGTGTCTGTCTTAGTCTGTTTTGTGCTGCTATAAGAATACCTGAAACTGGGGCCAGGTGCAGTGGCTCATGCCTGTAATCCCAGTACTTTGGGAGGCTAATGTGGGCAGATCACTTGAGCCCAGGAGTTTGAGGCCAGCTTGGGAAACGTGGCAAAACTCTGTCTCTACACACAAAAATACTACAAAAATTAACCAGGTGTGGTGGCACATGCCTGTAGTCCCAGCTACTTGGGTGACTAAGGCAGGATTGCTTGAGCCTGGGAGGTCAAGGCTGCGTTGTCGTGATCACAGCTTACTGCAGACACGACCTCCCAGGCTCAAGCAATCCTCCTGCCCAAGTGACAGAGAGACCCTGTCTAAAAGAAAAAAAAAAAAGTGGATAACTTACAATGAAAAGAAATGTATTTGGCTAGTGGTTCTGGATGGTGGGAAGTCCAAGATCAGGGGCTGTATCTGGGGAGGACCTTCTTGCTGTGTAGTAACCTGATAGAAAGCATCACATGGCAAGAGAGTACACAAGAGAGGGTAACTTAATTTTTAAATAAATTCACTCCCACAGTAATAACATTAATCCAATCACCTCCAAAAGTTCCCACCTCTCAACACTGTTGCCTTGGGGATTAAATTTCTAACACATGAACTTTAGGAGACACATTCAAACCGTATCACCACATTTGCTGATGTTCTTCCTGCCTTCACAGCCACTTCTGATAGAAATTCCAACTCCACGAAGACTTCCAGTGACAATTGAATTTGGAGGGTTGAGACCTGCTCATGACCCAGAAATGAAAAGAGAAAGCTTACTTTTTGTTTTGTTACAAGTACAGTTTCTTAAAAATAACCACAAAATGCCCCCCGCCCCCCCACCAAATGGCATATGGAAAACAGCGCAGAGATGGTGTGTGAATGTACTTGAAATGTCTTTCTAAGGAAGTGAGGCTTGGGTGGGACTGGAAACACATCCCTTTTGCTCCCCAGGGTACATGTCTTTTTTTCACTTCCTCTAACTGGGAGCCCCAGGACCTGGCTTTGTCTTGTAGCTTCCTGTCATGATGTACCAGGCTAAGTGGGAAGGTTTCTGTTCTATGTCTTGAGTAGCACTGGCAGGTCCTCATTCTGCTTGTAATTGGGATGGGAATATGAGTAGGAATTTGGGGTTTGGCAGAGCTTACAGGACCTCTTTCAAGCCAGAGCACAGCCCTATCAGACTTACTCACTGGACAGGAATAGGTCAGTCAGCCCTCAGCAGCAGCCACCAGCTACCACGTTAAGTATTTGACGTGAATTTTCTCAAGTCATTCTCACCCCATCCTACAAGAAACTTGAGCTTAGGGGACTTAGCTAACTTGCTTGAAGGTTGTATAGCTGTGAATTGTTGGAGCCAGGATTGGTACCCAGGTCAGCTTAACTTTTAAGTCCATGCCACACAATCAGATACATAGTATGAGGCAATGGGATGTAATGGAAAGCCCACGGGCTTTGGAATTGAACAGATGGGCTCTGGATCTTGGCTCTCCTACTTGACTCCATATGACCCGGAACAAACTGTTAACTCTTAAAATTATCTGTTAAGTAGAGATAATCCTTTTCCTGCCTATCTCACAGCCTTGTGGGAATCAAAGCTATAAAAAGATAGGCAAATAGAAGGGATAATTACTGTTTGAGGGTGAGTTTACTTGAAGCCAGCAATGTGGGTTTACGATGAATGGTGAAGAATAGATAAGAAAAAAAAAGATACTCTGTTGACATGGGAAGATGTTTAGAGTGTATTTCATCTAGTTTCTCTTAAAAAGCAAGCAAAAGAACAGAGTCATGATTCCACCTTTGTCTAAAAACTAAAAAACATCCATTCATCTGTTCATCAGCCATCTAGGATACAGACCAAGATGTTAACATAATACAGAGATTTGGGGTGGCAGGATTAAGAAGGACTCTTTTGTGTGTTTTAAAATTTTTTATGGCCAGGCACAGAGCCTCATGCCTGTAATCCCAGCACTTTGGGAGGCCAAGGTGGGTGGATCACGAGGTCAGGAGTTCGAGACCAGCTTGGCCAAGATAGTGAAACCCCATCTCTACTAAAAATACAAAAATTAGCTGGGCGTGGTGACGGACGCCTGTAGTCCCAGCTACGTGGGAGGCTGAGGCAGGAGAATCACTTGAACCCGGAAGGTGGAGGTTGCAGTGAGCCGAGATGGCGCCACTGCACACCAGCCTGGGTGACAAAGTGAGACTTCATCTCAAAAAAAAAAAAAAAAAGAAAAGAAAAATTATTACAATTACTGGTTTTTTTTGTTTTTTGTTTTTTGTTTTTGAGACAGGGTCTCATTCTGTCACCCAGGCTGGAGTGAAGTGGAACAGTAATAGCTCACTGCAGCCTCCAACTCCTGGGTTCAAGGGGTTCCCCCTGCCTCAGCCTTTTGAACAGCTGGGACTATAGGCATGCACCACGCCTGGCCATTTTTTAAAAAATTCTTTGTAGAGACAAGTTCTTGCTATGTTGCCCAGGCTGGTCTCAAACTCCTGACCTCTAGTGATCCTCCCACATGGGCCTCCCAAAGTGCTGGTATTATAGGCATGAGCCACCATGCCTCGCCTCTTGGTGCTTTTTAATAGCTTGTTTGTTTCTGCGATAAATGTAGGAGAATGATAGAAGAGTCTGGATCTCTTGTCAAATCTAGGATCAAATCATGGTCAGATACTTAAACTCTCTAAACCCATTTTCTCACTGCACAGCAAGGACTTCATAGAGCTTTTGGGGGGATTAAAGGAGATAATGCTTGCAAAACACTTAACACAGTATCTGGCTCATAGTTAGTGCTTAAGATACACTATTATTTGTCCATTTGATAATTTTTTGTGCCTGGGTCTTAGAAGCGCAGTGGTGAATAAAACAGATGTGACTTTGCTCTCATGTAGCTTACAGTCTAGATGAGAATATAGACAATAAACAGAGAATGAACATATATTAATAATTATAGATTGAGATATACTAGATTTTATTTCTGTGAAAGAAATGAACAGGATATCTTGATACAGAATAACAGGAGGGAACAATGAGGATCCACTTTATTTGAAGGTGATCTGGAACAGCTTCTCTGACAAGGTGCCATTTAAACTGAGATCTGGAGGAAATCAAAACACTGGATATTATTTTTTTAATGAAAATTCAGAAAAGCAAGAGCAAAACGAAACAGACTTAGTATCAAACACAAAAGACCCCTCTCCTACTGACTTCCTCCCTAAATAAACATAAGAGGTAAAAGATCCCTGATTGTAAGGGACCTTCGCTATTAGCAGAAAAAGAAGACTCCAGTCTCTCTTTTTTCTGCCAAAGCCCAGACCACAAACGACTTTTTTAAATGATCAAATGTGTAGGCAGCTTTGTGCATCTGATTGTTCCTGGGTGGGTCCCTCCTGTGTTCGGCTGTGGGAAACTGGAAGGCATAGAAACGACCCTGCGTTTCACTGGATGTGCACGTGTAAAAAAGAAAGATGCGTTTGTCGTTTTGCCTAGGCTATGCAACTTGGATGTCTTTTCATTGTGACCTTCTGGTCTTGTTATCCTGAAGGTGCCCTGGTGTCTTGATGGAGGCTAGGCAGGTAGCTTCCCTGAGCCACTAGCCTCATGTTATCAAACTTGGCTAGACAACAGCAGCAGGGAGGAGCCTTATCCTCTCTTCCACCATCTTACCCTGTCCATACCCTCTTTTTACCTCCATTTCTTCTCCAGCTCTTTCCTTTCCTCTTCCAAAGAAGCAGTGTCTCTCTTGCAGGTCCTACTCAAGTGAGATGTCGCTTCCTCCAGACAGTGTTCCTGGCCCTTCTTGGGTTCCTTTTCTCTGTGCTCAATGGCAGCACCTGTCCCATGGTCCCATGCAGTGGCCTGTGTGTGCATCTGTGTCCTCTGCTAGACCTTAAGCTCAATGGGGACAAGAACAGGTACCGTCTTATGTATCGCCAGCATCCGGCATGCTGCTAGGCAGAGGATCTACAAGACCCAAATATTAGCCTTCCTCATTATCCCTTAGCACCAAAAAACACGTCAAAGCAGCCCCTTGTTTTGGAGTTTTTTGTTTCATTTTGTTTTGAGACAGGGTCTCACTCTGTCACCCAGGCTGGAGTGCAAAGGCACAATCATAGCTTGTTGCAGTCTAAACCTCCTGGGCTCAAGCGATCCTCCGACTTCAGCCTTCCAAGTAGCTGGGACTACAGGCATGTGCCATCACGCCCTGAGAAGTTTTAAATGTTTTGTAGAGACAGGGTCTTGCTATGTTGCCCAGGCTGGTCTCACACTCCTAGCCTCACTCGATCCTCCTGCTTTCTTAGAGTGTTTTACTAAGATGAAGCATGTTAAAGTGGCATCAGGCTAACCTTAACAGTTTACCCAAATACTCCCATTCTCTTTATTTCTATTTTCAATTGCTTCCATGATAATTGCTCTCTCATTTAAAATAGCTTTCACAGCTTCTTTTCTTATTACAAAATAATAATAATACCTGATTGTTATGTAAATTTTTAAAAATATAATCAAGCATAAAGGGGAAAAGGAAAAAGATTAAAACCATCTGTAATTCTTCTAATCTCCATAAGCCTGTGTATAAAATGTGTACAGATATTACATATACATTTGTGTATATAATTTATAGAATGGAAAGATATTGTACACACTGTTAGTAATTATATAACTTTGTCATCTCATATTCTCCTACATCTTCTTTTAATTTTTAAAAGTGTTTTGCATGGTAATACATCAAATAGATGTATCATTATTTATTTAACTGTTTTCCCTATTGGTCCATAGTAGATTCCCATTTGTTTTCTCTAACGATTCTTTGATGAACGCCCTATATCTTGATGGGATAAACCCAGGAGTGTAGAGGAGAGGTCAGGAAAAATCTCGTGGAGGAAGTAACACTGCTGTGGAGACAGAAATGATGCACAGGAGATAGCTGGATGGATGGGGAAGGAGTGGGAGCAAGTGCTCCTGGCAGAGGAGATAGCCCGTGCAAGGGCTTGGAGTCACCTCCAAGAGTTCATGAGTGTTCCAGGAACTGGAAATATTTCAGTATGGCTGGAGGGTGTCTCAGGGGGTTGGGGACATGGGCAGGGAAGGGGCTGTTGACCAAGTGTCCAGGAACAGGTCCTAAATGGCCCCTTAAGCCATGCTAAGGAGTGTGGGCTTTGGGCAATGGGGAGCTATTGCAGATAAGAGCAGGGAAATGGCATAACCCGGTCAGCATCTTTAAAAGATCCCTTTAGCTGGGCATGGTGGTGCGCAGCTGTGGTCCCAAGCTACTCACAAGGCCAAGGCAGGAGGATCCCTTGAGCCCAGGAATTCAAGGTGGCAGTGGGCTATGATCACGCCACTGCACCCCAATCTGGGCAAGAGAGCAAGACCTTGTCTCAAAAAACAAAACAAAACAAAACAAAAAAGAGATCCCTGTGGCAGTGGTGACCAAGCCAACTCCACATTCAATAGCAAGACTCTGTTATTAACTCAATGAAACAAATTAAAAGAGAAGAGAAAAAGAAAAAGAGCTTATGTGTAACAGGTCACAGATAAGCTTTTCAAACTGTCTAGATTCTTAAATTCAGGAGTGTAATTCAACAAATCAACCTTCTTACTCCTCTCCTTAATCCTGAAAGAGGTGCTTGTGGTTTAAATAACCCTGTTGGTTTCTGGCCCCCATTCCTGTTCCAGGAGCCCCATTGATGTACCCTGATGACAAGGGGGTCGGATTTTCTTTTCTTTTCTTTTTTTTTTTTTGTAAGCTGAGTGAGGCTGAAGTGTTCACTCAAGACAAGTCAGAGAGGCAGGTGCAATCCATGGTGCGTTTTTAATTAGATCCCAGCCACCGAGCTGCCCGTACTTCAAGGACACAGCAGGCAGGAAGCTGATCTGGGCTGTGTCTCCCAGGGGCTGACGTCTCCATTTAGGGAGCGCTCTTGAAGCTAATGGTCAGTGACAGCTCCATTAGAAAACACAGAAACACTTAACAGGGAGGCTGTGATCTGCCAGCCCGGTAAGCCGCTGATTAGCAGGGAAATCACACTCCCTCTGTATCGCACCCCCTTGGTTAACCCCCGTTCTTGCGTCTCCTCTGTGCTATCTCACTTAAAGATTTCATTGCTCTCTGAGAGAGGAGGGAGGGGGACAGGGAGAGGGAGGTTGTGGAGCTGCCAGAAGCTGTTTCACTGTCTCCCATCACAGCCTCTGGGGAGGCCCAGGCGAAGCAACAGCCTTCTGGCGTGGATGGGAAATTGATGGTTTTTAAAGAAAAATGGTCCCTGAAGATGCTTCGTGTCTCAGCTAATGTGCTTCCTACACCGGCTGGCTTGGGTTCCAACACCCAGGCCAAAGAAAACCACGCACAGATCTGCCTTATAGCCACACCAGGATGCCATACCAGCAGTCCCTGCCACCAGCACCTCTTTATTGTCTGCTCCACCTCCCTTTTCTACCGTCTTAGCCACCATTCCTCTCCTGTGGATGACTGCGGCAGTCTCTCCCTGATGCCATGGCCACCAGTCTAGCTCCCCGAACCTCTGCAATCCCCACAGCTGAGGGGACTCCTTGACTTGTCTGCTGGAATTTTGAACTTATCATAAAGGAACGCAAGTACTAAATTTCCCCTCTCAAGTAGGCTCTACTCCTCATGTTCCTCTCTCACTAAATAGCTCAGGCCAAAATTGTCAGTGTCACCAACAATGCCTCTCTTCCTCTCATACCCCACACCCGATCCATCAGCAAATCTTGTCAACTCTGAATTCAGAACATACCCCACATCTGAATGCATCTTTCCACCCCCCTACCAATCACCTTCCTTCAAGCCCCCGTCATTCTTACCTGGATTATTGTAACTACTTCCTCGCTGGTTGCACTGTTTGCATTATTGTCCCCTGCTCATTTAATCTATCCTTGTACACCACACCAGTGATCCTGTTTAAATGTAAGTCAGGGCCAGGTTTGGTGGCACACACCTGGAATTCCAGCACTTTGGGAGGCTGAGGTGGGAGGATCACTTGAGGATAGGAGTTCAAGACCAGCCTGGGCAACAGAGCGAGACCCCCACACACACACACCCCGTGTTTACAAAAAAAAAAAAAAATTAGTCCTGCGTGGTGATGTACACCTGTAGTCCTAGCTACTCATGAGGTTAAAGTGGTTGGATCGCTTGAGCCCGGGAGTTTGAGGCTGCAGTGAGCTGTGATCATGCCTCTGACTCAAGCGTGGGCAACAGAGCAAGACCATGTCTCTAAAACAATGAAATACTATAAAAACAACACATACGTCATCATGTCATTCGGGGCTCTACGTTCTCCAGCAGTTTCCCATTGAGCTGAGATGAAAATCCACTGTCCATCAAGGACATCAAGGATGCTGCTCTGGCTCATGGTCCATTCTGTGGCCCCTTGGTCGCTCTGCTCTGGACATACTGACCTCATTGCTGCTTGGTGGCTATGCCAGGTGAGCTCTGTCGGGGCCTTTGCACTTGCAGCTCCCTCTGCCTAGGGTGCTTTCCGTCCTGACAGCCAAAGGGCACCTTCTCTCACTCCACTGAGGTCTTGCTCAAAGGTCATCTCCTCCAAACTGAAAATGGCATCACTCTCACTCCATCCCTTGGCCTTTCTTTTTTTTCTTTACTTTTTTTGTTTTTTTTATTTGGGACAGAGTCTCACTCTGTCACCCAGTTTGTAGTGCAGTGGCTTGATCTCTGCTCACTGCAACCTCTGCCTCCTGGGCTCGAGTGATCCCCCCACCGCAGCCCACCTGAGTAGCCGGGACCACAGGTGTGCACCACCACACCCAGCTAATATTTGTACGTTTGGTAGAGACGGGGTTTCACCATGTTGCCCAGGCTGGCCATGAACTCCTAAGCCCAAGTGATCCACCAGCCTCGGCCTCCCAAAGTGCTGGGATTACAGGCGTGAGTCACCCCGCCTTGCCTTGGCTTTATTTTTCTTAACATCACTTATCTCTCTCTGGCACTAAAATATATATTCACATGTACAGTTACGGTCTCGTTTGTTTGCTGCTTCTCTTCCCCAGTAAAATGTAAGTTCCATGAAGCATGGATTTTGTATCATTTTCTACTAGCACAGAGCCTGGCACATAGTGAGTACTCAATGAATAAACAAACGAATGAATCTGGACAACAATCCTAACCACTCTGAGTTTACCCTGAGGGGGCATCCTTCTGTGGGAGTTTCCCTCCACTGGCCAGCAGAACAGACCCCAGGTCTTGATACTGTGTCAGAGAGTTCTCATTTTCTGAGACCTGAAGCCAAGATAACAAAAACAGCAGAAGCAATTTAGCTTGGAATGACAAATAGGTTTCCTTAAGTCTGACAAGAGTCATTTAAAAATTCAAGACTGTTTCCTTAGTATTTAAAACTTAAACACCATGAAACCGCCCTATTATAGGAAACATATGCTATCTGTCTGTAGGGATTTGGAGTAGAAAATGGGAACTAAATAATACTTGGAGCCATGATGCGTTGATCACATACTCAGTACCTGTTGCTTGCATTCTCTCATTTTATCCTCATATCACAACCCCACTGTGATAGGAATTAAAATTGCTCCCCTTTTACAAAAGAGGAAACTGAGACTTTAAGGAATTTGCCCAGAATTGCACAGATAGTGGGCAGCATAGTGCCGGGGTTTGAACTCAGTCTACAGACTCACTTTTTTTTCTTTCTTTGAGACAGAGTTTCCCTCTTGTTGCCCAGGCTGGAGTGCAGTGGTGCCATCTCAGCTCACTGCAACCCCCACCTCCCGGGTTCAAGTGATTCTCCTGCTTCATCCTTCCGAGTAGCTGGGATTACAGGCGCCTGACACCACACCTGGCTGTTTTTGTATTTTTAGTAGAGACGGGATTTCACCATGTTGGCCAGGCTGGTCTCGAACTCCTGACCTCAGGTGATCCACCCTCCTCGGCCTCCCAAAGTTCAGGGATTACAGGCATGAGCCACCACGCCCAGCCCCAGACTCACTTTTACTCAGATAAGAAGTGAGCAGGAGGCAGAGGCTCTTGGAGACCTCAGTCCCTTGCATGCACAGCAAATACTTCTGCTTCCCTCAACAAAAAGGCTTTGAAGAAGAGCATGCACCTCTTGACTTTTTCAATGTACCTTCACTCTTCCAGCAACTGAAGTTCAGTGGCAGCCCTCCATTTCTCATCAGTATCACCCCAGTTGCCAACTGCAATGATCCCTTTTCAGCAACTCTCCTATTTGACCTCTTAAAGATATTTTAGTTATACCAGTGCCCTTCTCCTGGGATTCCTCTTAGTCCTTAGCTTGGCTGATACTGTTCTCTCCTGGTTCTCCTCGTGCTGTCCTAAGACACTTTAAAGGACATTTTTATCATGGGCAAATGGAAAAAAACATCTATTTCACAGAGTTGTTACGTGAATGAAAAAGGTCATATATGCAAAACACTTGGCAAATGTCTGTTTCACTGAAAGTGCTCACTGGTTTTATTACTCTTGTTATCTCTTTCCACTCCCCATATTCTGTGCTGGAAAAAAAAAAAAAAAAGAAAAAAAGGTTTTTCAAGAGCTCTCTCCTCCTGTGCTTTTTTTTTTTTCTTTTTCCTTTTTTGAGTCAAGGTCTCCATCACCGCCCAGGCTGGAGTGCAGTGGTGCAATCGCTGCTCACTGCAACCTCCACCTCGCGGGCTCAAGCAATTCTCTTACCTCAGTTTCCTGAGTAGCTGGGACTACAGGCATGCACCACCACACCCAGCTAATTTTTTAAAAACAGGGTTTTGCCATGTTGGTCAGGCTGGTCTCAAAATCATGACCTCAGGTGATCTGCCCACTTTGGCCTCCCAAAGTGCTGGGATTACAGGTGTGAACCACCACGCCCGGCCCAGAACCTGTGCTTCTGACTTCTTCTGGTCATCACCGGGACTGTCATTGGCCTCTCAAAGTCATTGTTCAAAATGGAATTAATCATCTTTCTCAGTTTTCCCACTTTCTCTCAGTTCATACAACCACAGTCTCTGTTATTCAAACCAGAGGCTTCATCATCCCCATCCTTGTCTTCCCGCCAGCCGCTTCCCCACTCCATTAGTCAATCAGCCACCAGGCTGCCACCATAGTTGTATTTTTTATTTATTTATTTATTTATTTATATTATTTATTTATTATTTATTTTTGAGAGAGAGTACTTGCTCTGTCCCCCCAGGCTGGAGTGCAGTGGCCATGATCTTCAGCCCACTGCAACCTCCGCCTCCCGGTTCAAGTGATTCTCCTGCTTCAGCCTTCTGAGTAGCTGGGACTACAGGCGCCGTTCACCATGCCTGGCTAATTTTTGTATTTTAGTAGAGATGGGGTTTCACCATGTTGGCCAGGCTGGTCTCAATCTCCTGACCTCGTGATCTACCTGCCTCATCCTCCCAAAGTGCTGGGATTACAGGTGTGAGCCACTGTGCACGGCCACTCTGCTTGTAAAATGGAGCCAGAAACTTGTGCTCTGATGTCAGATATACCTGATTCATCTTGCTCTGCTATTGGTTCACTGTGCGACCTTGAACAAATTACATAATCTCCCTGGTCTCAGTTCCCTCATCTATAAAATGGAGATGATAATACCCACTTCATAGGGCCATTGGGAAGATGAAATAAGGTAATGCAAGTAAAGAACTTTCCAGTAAAGAGCATTTTGCACTGGCATATAGCAAATGCATCATAAATATTGACAGTCATGGTTATTATTACTACTATTACTATTATAGTATTAGGTTGTGGTTACCCCCTGTAGATACTGTGTTGGAAACGCATAGAGCTTTTGTGCAAATAGGTTTTGCTGGCAAAGAACAAGGGACCCCAAATTAGTGGTTTGCCCCTTCTCATTAGGTGGGAATTAGCATGTACAGGTGTGAGCACTCGTGCATGCATGCACACATGTACACACGTGTACATGCACATATGTGTTATAACTCTGCCTCAGATAGGGGCCTTTTTGTATAGAAAGACCAGCAGGATGGGTGAGAAATGGCAACTCTTTTCTCTCTAGAACCTGATTGCTTCACCAAACAATGGTTTGTATTTCCTCCCATATTCCTCCTTCCTAATTGAAGAGGGAGTGACCGAATTTACCTCCTGGTACGTTGCACTTAATGGTCAATGACTGCTCCAGCTAACCAGGAGCCTCGTGGTTGCCCAGGCGTTGCAAGCATCAAACCCAGATCTTCATTGGGATCTTCCTCCATTGGTTGGAGTTTATAAATTGTATTCTGTTGAGTTGAAAAACATCCACTGCTCCTGATTGAGAGCTGGAGGACAGCACTTTGAGGGGTCTGCTGCTATAAATACTGGGATCTCCCAGGTGATGTATAAATGGGTCATTACTTTGCATCTTGCACCCCCTGAAACATCTCAGGTGCCTTGATCCCATGTATTCCAACAGATGAGCTTGGCTGACTTCTCGGGGTGGGTTGGGGGGACATGCCACATGCCTCTGGCCCCACCATCTCATGCCTTTGCCATCCATCTCCTGACTGCCCAGAAGGACACCAGGAACGGCTCATGAGCTACAAAAACTGAAGGTCGGGAACCCAAGGTCGTGCACCAAAGGTCATGAGAATTTTGCATTTTATGTTGCTCTCATTTCTGATCATTTGAAACAACCTCTCTGAGTTTCTGAAAGGGAAGGGATTGGAGAAAAGCACACCCGATTATGCTAGGTTCTGTTTTATTTTGGCTTTTGTTTTTGTTTTTTTTCCCACCCACCACAAGTTCTTTTCTTCCCCTCTCATAGTGTGGGCGAAATGCTGAAAACTTCGACCGATTTTTCACCCGCCATCCACCAGTCCTAACACCTCCCGACCAGGAAGTCATCAGGAATATTGACCAATCAGAATTCGAAGGATTTTCCTTTGTTAACTCTGAATTTTTAAAACCCGAAGTCAAGAGCTAAGTAGATGTGTAGATCTCCGTCCTTCATTTCTGTCATTCAAGCTCAACGGCTATTGTGGTGACATTTTTATGTTTTTCATTGCCAAGTTGCATCCATGTTTGATTTTCTGATGAGACTAGAGTGACAGTGTTTCAGAACCCAAATGTCCTCAGGTAGTTTGGAGCATCTCTATGAGATGGGATTATGCAGATGGCCTATGGAAAATGCAGCTGCATAATTAACACATTATCAAAGTCCTCTTACAATTTGTTTTCCGCAGCATGTCAGCTAAGTAGACCCAATGGGGAGAGAAAATGCCTGCTTTCTTTCCCTCTTTTTCTGCACTGCCATATTCACCCCAAACCATCCAATCTGTGGATAATTGGATGTTAGCAGTACTCTTCTACTTCCGGGCCTGGAGCTTGGCTTGTATCCAAGTGTATGGTTGCTTTGCCTAAGAGGAATCCCTCTATTTCACCTGTTCTGGAGGCACCAGACCTTGAAAAGAACATGCTCAAAATAAAATGTTACTTGTTATTTTTTTAAACTCAAAGTTAAAGTTATCAAAGTTCTAAAATTCCAATAATGTGCTTTTAGACTGTCTCAGTCTAAAAGCACTTCAAGGGGTCAAAGGGCAACCAGCTTGGGTGCTACCTCAGTGTTGTAGTTTCTGATACTTTATGTCTTTGATCACTCTCATCCCCAAACTACTTGAAAAGGGCATTTGGCACCACTCCCTGAAAAAACACAGTCACTCTAGCAAGGCCCCCAAAGGGCCCTGGTTTTACATTGCATTTCAAACTTTATTTGCTTTGGGGTTTTGTTTCTGTTGATGTTCAAATGCAAAAAAAAAAAAAAAAAAGTGACTCACATTTTACACATGCTTTAAAATATATTTTCAAATGTTTTTAACCACATTGACGACCTGCTTTGATTTAACTGAGAAGACAGCTGCGGAGCCTAGCAGACTCAGGCCTGTGGGAATGGGATTTGTCTAGATTTGTTACTGGCTTTAGAAAGCTAATTAAGTGCTCTGAAAAAGACACCGTTTCTTGAAACAAAGATGGTTGTATTCCTCACTTTGATGTTGTTTTGCAAGATGTTTGTGGAAATGTTCATTTGTATCTGGATCTCTGTTATGTGCCATTTTTCTTCTAGCATCGAGATACAATAAAAAAAAAAAAAAGAAAGAAAAGAAGAAGAAATACTATTTCAAGGAAAGCTGATCTTTTTGAAAAATGTGGACCTAAACTACAAAGTGGGAACTGAGGAGGGAACTCAGGAGAAAGGAACTAACTGTAGAGCTTTAATCTCGGCCCCAGTGTTGGCGGGGGCTGTGGCCCATTCAGGGGCTGCCAGTGGCCTATAGTGGGGTGGGAAGACCTGGCCAGAGCCAACGAGGGTATTGGAGCCCAAAGTCAAGTTTAGAGACCAGCTGGGAACATGAATGGGGCTCTTGATTTTCTTATCAAAATCACCACTCCTCCCAGCTTGGACTAAATATTCTTTCTAGCAAACAGCTTTGCAAGCTCCCTAAAGCCCAAGGAAACCCTTGGGTGGGAGAAATTTCACTCCTGTCTGAGCGGATTAAGACAGCCGGTGACTCCTCCTCCTCACCTGCCGTGTCCTGCTATTCTCAGGCAGCTCTAAAGAGAATTCTTATCACAGTTCAAGTGATTTCCGGAAGTTCCAGGGCTTCTGAGAGACCATCAGGGAAATTTTAACAACTTGACAAATGTCCTTGAAGTAAGATGTCTCATCTTTACGGAAAAATGGGGTTTGGACTTCTGCTTAGGCAAAGTCTCCTGCAGTTCATCCTTCTCTGTCCTCTTCTTGCTTCAGGCTTGGGGATCATCCCTGCTGTCCCCACTATGGTGGCAATCAGGACCTAAGGTGAAGCAAACTGGAAGTTCTAGCTGGCAAGTTTAGGCAATTAGAGAGGGAGGAAAATCGGAGCAAAGCCCCCTCACTTTATCGTTGAGAAACTGGCATCTGGAAAGAGGAAGGAACTTGCCCAAAGTCAGTCAACTGGGATAAAAACCTGGGTGTCCTGATCCTCAGTGCAGGGCACTTTCTGCTCTGTAGCAAGGCAACAGGCATCTCTGAGCCAGGCCCACCAACAGGCAAGATTTGAGGTCTCTCATCTGGTGGTTGGCTCGTGATCTCATTTTGCTTGGACATGCTCTCAGGAAGATGAAAACCATGGAGAAACACTAGGCCATTGACAAATGATCTGAGACAACTTTAGAAAACAATGTAGGATGGATGGAAAGAGAAAGAGAGAGAGAGAAAGAAAGAAGAAAAAGAAAGAACGAAAGAAGGAAGGAAAGAAGGAAGGAAGGAAGGAATATAGTGTGTTTGTATAATGCACTCAACATTTTCCAAATTCTTGCCATTATTTTTCAAAAGTTCAATAGTTTGCAGAAATAGATACTCAAGTCAAATCTCTTTTAGAGAAACTTTCCATGGAAAGTCAGAATTTCTACCACTTCCTTTTCTATCCACATTTCCAGTGCAGAAGAAACTGAGAAACAGAGCTTTTTTAAGAGAGGACAGGGCCATAGCCACAAGGGCCTTCTTAGGGGATTAATGGGAGGTCAGTAGAATTAATAACCCTCCTTGGATGAGTGCTACTGTTCTCATGTGGCTTCAGATGCAATCAGCCTCAAAGAAATGATCTCAACAGAGAAGCTCATTCTCTCCCAACTTCTGTGGTAAAATCCAGGAGTATTTTCTCTGGGGATGTGCCCACAGGGCAAAGTCCATAAAGGCAAGTCCTGTCGGGACCTTGTGGTTATCTGAAGCATTAGCCATCACCAGCACAACAAAGGGGACAGGGCTTTCCAAGGTGGGGCTGGTCAGAAGGTAATGTTTGCTAAGATGCCCACAGGCAGGGAAAGCGAAATAGGGTTGATGACACCAGGGGAGACCTAAAAAAAGTCAGATTTGTGTCTTCTAGCTCCAAATGTACCTGCCTTTTAGCTCACACACTGTCCTGGAGTTCTCCGACCTTTAAGGGCCCTAACACAGTTCAGTTTATAAAGGGGTTCAAAAGGGACAGTGGCCCATTTGGAAGACCTTTAGGATCAATGGGAATACATTCCATTGTTTTGCCTCAGAGGAAAGTTTCTGGCTCGGGGTAATTATAAGTTGTAAAAGGATAGAGGCATATCCCAAGTCTTCCTTTATTCCACAAATAATTAAAAACAACCTACTGTGTGCCAGGCACTCTTCTTGGCACTGGAAATACAGTAGTGAAGAACCTGATGAGGACCCTGTTTATTGTTGCTCTCCAAGAAATTCTCCAAGAATACTGTTTCTTGGAGAGAAATAATAAATAAACAAGACAATTTCTGAAAGCAATAAGTGCAATCAAGATAATTAAAGGATGCTAAAGTGTGACTCATGGGGATTGGGAGAGAGATGCACAGACAATATTAAAGAGGAGACATTCGAGCTTTGCTGTGAACACCGGAAGTAACACACCGAGCGCCTGGGGGATGGAAATTCCTGTAGCACCCCACAGGCTAACAGCAGACAGGACAAGACAAACAGGGCAGGTGGGACATGGTAGAGATGGACCCCAGGAAACAGCTCTGTCAGCATCTTAACCTGTTCCACTCTAGCCACACATACCCACGTGTACTCCTGAGACCTGTGTGTCCACCTCACTCCCCGACTCTCACACAGACACGGCAAGAGTAAGGAGGGAACTCCATAGAGACATTTTACCTATCTCAGAGGAGCAGTCACAAAGAAGCAAGTCTTGTAAAAGGTGTTTTGCAAAGGAGAGTGAACCCAGCAATGAGAGATCCTTAACAGCTAGTGCCCATTAGGACCTAAACCTAAAGCCTAAACCTAAAGCCTAAGTGTTGATGGCTCAAATGCTCATGAGTTAGTCAATACTTACCGACCCCCTGGCCTTTATAATCTGACACAACTTTGGCTGCAGCCCGGGAATGTGCAGGGCACTAGTGAATCCAAGGCCTTCTTCTCTGGTTGTCTTGTAATAAAACAGCCATTGGGCTGTCCCTCCAGTCCGAGGGACTGAGATGAGGCCTATGTAGCAGCGATGTTGTCAGGTAAAAATCAGGAACCCTCTGAAATCTTGGGCATGGCGCCCTGCCTGCTTGTGCCTCGGTTCTCTCATATGTCATATATAGGAGGTGAGGACTCCAACTCTACCTGCCCCAGGTGGGTGTGGTGATGATGAGAAAAGACAAGAGGCTTGCAAGGACCCTAAGGAGGTTGGTGCATCATACAGGTTCCTTTATTAGCCCACATTCTGATGTTCCCTGGTGAGACTTGCCCCAAACAATTGCTGGTAAACGGGAGTTAATTTCTTCCCCACCTCCCTACTGAACAAAAAAAGAAATGTCAGACTTACTAGGAGAATCGAGTTGCTTTGAGTTTATTTTGTTTTGTTTTATTTTGTTTTAAGGCTCCCCTTACACACCTTCCTTTAAGCTTTGGGTTTTCTCTCATAGTTTGTTGACTAGATACATGCTAAAAATGTCTTTGGAGAGAACTTCTGCCTGATAAAGACCCAATTCTAGTCTGTGGGTGGATTTTTGAGCTGACAGTGGTCAATTCCTTTCATTAAGCAGTGATCTGATTTCTCCACATGGTCATTCTGCCTTCTTGGGGGCAGAGTAGATGGGCAGCAGTTCACCTTTTCAAAGAAAGAGGTCTTCTAGCCACCTGGGCTGCTACTGAATGGTTTTCTCCAGGACGCTCTACCTAATGGTTATTTCTATAACATTAAGCATGGTAATAAGTAGCTTCCAATTCAATTCATCCTAAAGCCAAAGAAAATACACCACCACACACACACACACACACACACACACACACACCCCACTTTATGACAATTCTTACAGAAAATCAGTGACATTTCTTTTCTTAGAAAATTTCCACCACGTTTCTATCCCCAAGCCAACATACAATGTGAAATGAAAGCTAGTACGTGGAGTGCAGCTGCTAAAAGTTTTCAGCACAGGGCTCTTTCTGACTCTGCTCATGAGACGGCATCAGCCACCCAATGACTGGCGTATCTTGGTCCTGTGTCTTTCTTCTTATGCTGTGTTAATGTGTTTACTTTCCATTTGGCAGAGAGACAAGAGAGACACCTCCAACTTCGACAAAGAGTTCACCAGACAGCCTGTGGAACTGACCCCCACTGACAAACTCTTCATCATGAACTTGGACCAAAATGAATTTGCTGGCTTCTCTTACACTAACCCAGAGTTTGTCATTAATGTGTAGGTGAATGCAAACTCCATCATTGAGCCTGGGGTGTAAGACTTCAGGCCAAGCGTACGTATCAATTCTAGTCTTCCAGGATTCACGGTGCACATGCTGGCATTCAACATGTGGAAAGCTTGTCTTAGAGGGCTTTTCTTTGTATGTGTAGCTTGCTAGTTTGTTTTCTACATTTGAAAATGTTTAGTTTAGAATAAGCGCATTATCCAATTATAGAGATACAATTTTCCAAACTTCCAGAAACTCATCAAATGAACAGACAATGTCAAAACTACTGTGTCTGATACCAAAATGCTTCAGTATTTGTAATTTTTCAAGTCAGAAGCTAATGTTCCTGGTAAAAGTTTTTACAGTTATTCTATAATATCTTCTTTGAATGCTAAGCATGACCAATATTTTTAAAAATTGTGAGTAAGCTTTGCAGTTACTGTGAACTATTGTCTCTTGGAGGAAATTTTTTGTTTAAGAATTGATATGATTAAACTGAATTACTATATGCAAGCTCTTGTTTATATGTCTTTTCTTAAATGGATCATGTTACAGAGGTTACAAACTGAAGATCCAGTTTGTAGCCATTAGATAAGCTTAATTTTACTCACATGGAATTTTATTTAATTAAAACCGTTGTGAACATGAAAAAATAAGAACTTTATATAAATTCCTGTACTTTTAGAGTCCCTTGAAAAAAGAAACAAAAGACTAGCAGCTCTAAGCCTATGTTTCCACATGGAAATAATTCTACAGAACTGAGAAATGCTCTCTCCTTTAAAAGCAGTGTATGTTCTCATTTTGCCACAGTCTCCACCACCCCCTATTGTCTTATACCCTCCATCCACTTCCCTGGCTGCTGTAGCCACTTGAGGTTGAGACCTCTGTCATTAGTGAGTCACAGGTTTGAGGACCTTCATATTTTCTTGTGCCCTTAATCAGGGTATGTGCACAGTCATCCACTCAATGTGATTTGTGTTTATTAAGCTTACGTATCTAGCACAAAGTACATAAGATTTTATTCCAGCCATGACAAAAGTCAGGAAAGAGGCTGGTGTCAGTACGGAGGGAACCCTTTGTTTGTTGTCCATGAGGATGTTGCTATTTGTAAAATGACTTACCTTTTACTTATATTCTCCTAATTTAGCTTAGCACCTGCCAAAAAAGGGTGGGGGGTTATAAGCCGTTTTTGTTTTTGTTTTTTTTTTCAACAGCTCGTGCAGGGAGGCCCAAGAGAAGAGGGAGAAATAAGGGAGACTGCTTCTAAACCCTGCTGGCATGATAAGGAGCTACACACTCTCACAGCAGAGTGGCACAGTACTAAATCACTGGGTGTCAACCTGATACCTTCTTCTCTGAATAAAGTCATGCTTCTGTTTTCTTTTCAAAAGATAGAGTAATCCAATCTGTAGCACATGCCTTTGTAGCTGCTAAGGCTAGTGGGTAGCAGAAAAGAGCAAACCTGTTCACACTACGTACATTATGACTCTCTACAGCGTGTATTCATCTCTTCCCTTCTTGAAAAAGCCTCAGTAAATGGAGCACTGGAAAGATACAGTGAATCCATTTATCTTACCTAGTGCACTAATCTTTGCAGCATTTTAGAAACTCTGCCAGTTAAAGTTGGCTGAAGCCCATTTAAACTTCAGGAAGAAACTGTGTTCTAGGCATCACATTTAGAAAATAAAAATACCTGGAATTCTACAGATGTTTGAACATGCATTCCATTTAAGACAGTATTATATAGAAGAGGTTACCATTGCTGCCTCTTATTCCTCCTCGTTCCATGCCAGCTTCTCAAACTTTCCCCCTCTGCCAGATATAAATCCATCTTTCATTTAATAAATATTGAGCCCCAACTCTGAGCCAAGCACAGTTCTGGGTACTGGTGTTATAGAGACCAATAAGATAGTCCAGGACTCCCCACTTGTAGGGACAACATGGCTGCAGAAATCCTGGCCTGTCATCCTCCTAGGATCATGTCCAGTGAGAAAGAGTGGGAGGTCCTATAAAAGTGTTGTAGTTTACTCCAGTTGACTCGGCCCGGTCACATGTGCATTCCTGAGCCAAGAACTGTGGGTGGAGCGGGGAGGCAAGTGAGGTGCTTTGATTGGCCACACCTAAGTTGTATTAGCTATTACTGTGTAACAAGTTACCCCAAAACTTTAAAGCAATAAACATTTATGACCTCTCAATGTCTGTGGATCAGGAATCTGGGTGTGGCTTAGGTAGTATAAAGTCTGTCATGAGGATGTGGTTAAGCTATTGACCAGGGTTGTAGTCACACATGAAGGTTCAGCTGGGGGAAGATGGGATTCATTTCCAAGCTTACTCACATGGTTGTTGGCGACCCCAGTTCCTCACTTCATAGTTCCCTCCACAGGGCTGCCTCTGGACATGGCAGCTGGCTTCTCCTAGGGCACATGATTCAAGTGAGGGTGCCCAGTTTTGGAAACCACAGTCTTTTTGCAATCTAATCTCAGAAGTGACATCCTATCATGTTTCTGTTTTCTGTTCTTTATGAGTAAGCCCAGCCCATGCTCAAGGGCAAGGGATTTTGCAAAGTGAGACTACTGGAAAGTGGAAGTCTTTAAGGACCATCTTACAGAATGTCTATCACACATAGGATGAGCTGCACCTCTGCAGCTAGGGGTAGAGTGCCACTCAAAACACAGGAACTGGGAATAGGTGAAAAACAGCTCTCTGAATAAAAATTGGAAGTTGTTCTTGGAACAGAGGGGATGTATGCCCAGGAAGGAAACCACAGTGTTAGATCCTCTGTAGATGGGAATTTGGGGCTACTCCAAAGATTCTTGAAGCTAGTGATGTATGAGAAATGGGTCAACACTGATAAACAATTAAAGGAGTGGTTCACCTGGCATTGCATTGGTCCACAGTAGTCTCTATTGTTTCATAGCCAAGCTCACCACCCAACACAGAGACCTGAATTGGACCTTCTGATGAGTTACAGTTCTTTGCCTTCAAGATCTCAAAACCCATCAAGAAGATGAGTTGAAGGAAACATACACATGGTGTAAGTCTATGTCAATTTTTGGGCACTGAGTAACAAACCACATCACAACCTAATGGCTTAATAAAAACTACCACTTATTTAGCTCATGATATGGTTTTTCTGGCCTGGCCTCCCCAGTTTGTCTCTGATGGACTTGCTTGTGTATCTTCAGTCAGCTGGAAGATTATCTGATGACTGGAGCATTGAAGAAATAAAACCGATGGAAAGAAATTGCTGGGAATAGTCTGGACTTTCTCACAGTCAGATTCTTCAATCTCAACATACAAAGGCATGATAGCAGAGTTTAGGCTTGTCAATTGGATGACCACAGCCAACTTAAGAGCTTCAAACCCAATGAGGACAAATTTCTGAAATCCTCAGAGCTTATTCTTGCCACAATTCTTTCTCTAACCTCACATACAAGCTCAGATGCCGGTGAAATCAAGAAGAAATGCAAAGCAAGATACATAGGAACCAAATCTGGGATACCCAATCCAGTTCCACCTGTAATGTCCTATGCGGGGACATAGATAGAGCTGGAGGCCATTATCCTCATTAGCTGGAGGCCACTAACACAGGAACAGAAAACCAAATACCACATGTTCTCACTTATAAGTGGGAGCTAAATGATGGGAACACATGGAAACACAGAGTGGAACAACACACACTGGGGTCTATCAGGTGGTGGAGGGTGGGAAGAGGGAGAGGATCAAGAAAAATAACTAATGAGTACTAGGCTTAATACCTGGGTGACTAAATAATCTGTATAACAAATCCCCATGACACAAGTTTACCTATATAACAAACCTGCACATGTACCCCCTAACCCAAAGTAAAAGTTAAAAAAGCAAAATAAATAAATACCCTAAAGCCCAGTATCTCAGGTCCTATATCTTTTCTTGTTTTGATGTGGGACCTACACAGAATTCTGCTGCTCATCGCTTCCTAGACAAGCAATGTTGGCTCCAAAATGGAATCCCAATTTCCAAACACAACAAAGTTTTAGCTCTAGGGGACTTGCCCAGTGAGTGAACCACACTCCATCCACTAAGGACTTTTCCCCATAAATGCTAGTCTCCCTGGCATATAGCCTGCCAAAATCAGGGCAGATGTCAGGGTGAGATGAAAGTGGTATTTGGACAAGAGATGCAAGAACATTTAGTTTTGTTGTCAACCAGTGACGACTACTCACAAGATCCAAGAGGGAAATAAATGCATATAGGACAATGCCTAGAAAATGAAGATTTTATTATGATTTGAAGATTTGGCTGCATATTCAATATGGGATCCTAATCCTAAAGTGGTTGGACTCCATAGAGAACTAGATATCAGGTGGGTTGTATTAGTTATGTGTTAATAAATTACCCCCAAAATTAGCAGCTTAAAACAACACACATTTATTATCTGCACTTTCTATGGGTCAGGAGTCTGGGCACAGCTTAGCTGGGTCTTCAGAGTTTCACATAAGCTATAGCTAAGGTGTTGACTGGGGCTGTGGTCTTATCTGAAATTTCAGCTAGGGAAGAATCCACATCTAAGCTTACTTACATGGTTGTTGCCAGGATTCAGTTCCTTGTGAGCTGTCAGACTGAGGTCTTCAGTTCCTCACTGGCTCTTGGCAGGAGGTTGCCCTCAGTTTGTTGCCATGTGGGTCTTGCCAAAATAGAGGCTTGCTTCATCAAATTATACACACTAAGAAGTCAATATAATGAGAATACCAGTAAGCTGGAGGCCCCATTCTTCTGTAACCTAATCGTAGAAGTGACATTATATCCTTTTTGCTGTATTCTATTAATTATAAACAAGTCATTAGGCCCAGTCCACACTCAAGGGGAAGGAATTACACAAGGATATTGTGGTATTAAATATACACACACACACATATGATGTAGAACTTTAATCTACAGTCCCTGGCTCATACCTCCCATAACCCTTGTGATAGTCTTGTTATAATGTTGGATGCTTTAGACCTCAGGAAATAGAAGCTCTCTGACCTTCTTCTGCCCTCCTTCAGGCAGGACTCTAATCTTCCCCCAGCTTTCTGATTGTGGATCATAAGACCCTCATTTCAGAGGCGGTCCCCTGCCCCATACTTGGGGGAAGAAATGTTGATATCATGAAGGTTCCATAAAAACTTCACAAAAGGATAAGGTTGAGTGAGCTTTCAGATAGCTGACCACATGGAAGTTCCTGGAGAGTGGTTCTCCATATTCCTCCCAGTGGAGAGGGCATGGAAGCTCCACATCCCTTCCTGCATACCTCACCCTATGCAAGACATCCTCTTCTGTATCCTTTGTAATATCTTCTATAATAAACAAGTAAATGTAAATATTTCCCTGAGTTTTGTGAGCCATTCTAGCAAATTAATGAATCCCAAAGAGGGGACTGTAGAAACCCCAACTAGAAGTTGGTTGATCAGAAGTTCCAGGGGCCTGGATTTGTGACTGGTATCTGGTGGGTGGGGAGGGGGCAGTTTTGGGGGCTGAGTCCTCACCCTATGGGATCTAATGCTATTTCCAGGTAGATAGGGTAGAAATTGAATTGGAGGATACACAGCTGATGTCCACTGCTTGTTGATGAGGAAAACCTCCCAGACATTTGGTTACATAAGTCTTCTGTGTTGATTGTTGTGGTATGGAGAGCAGGAAAAACACAGGCATAAATAGGCAAGATGGAGACTATTGCGAGCCATGTCTGAAGCTGTCTACCACATAATATGGGCTGGAGTAAGGGAGGGAGGTGTCTTAGCACTGTGTCCAATAAACGTGCTCAATCTTGACCAGCCAGGTCAACCCTCCTCCCTAGAGGTGAAGTCGGAGTTGAGAGCAAGGACTATGAGGATCCCTTCTTTGAGAATTTCCAAGCTGATGTGAATGATCAGACTGACACAATCCAGATGAAAGAGATTATTTCAAACATAATGATTTGGGCCTCTCATAAACAGAGAAGAAATTAGTATTTCCTTAAACCCACACAACTTAAGGGCCCTTGCTCTCAAAGGAGTTTCCTTGACTCCCTAAGACATGAGCAGCACCAGATTCACATTTATGCCCTAGTTAAGCAGCAGAAATCAAAAGGGGAGTTTAGTTGATGAACCCCTGAAGGTATTTGACCTCAAGGTCGTCTTCAGGAAATCCTACTAATTGTAACTGGGCAGAGCTCAGCACAGGACTTTCAAGGGAAATAGATGAGCAAAGAGGAAATACCAGGAAATTATGCTAAGGGGGGAAGACTCTCTGATAGAGAAGAGGAACAAGCAGAAATGACCTCCAAATCTCATCCTCTATCATCTCATGGCTCAAATCTGGATTGGGGGTGATTTGCTTATTGTTAATATACTACAGGGGCTGAACCCATGGCAGGGAGCCCACGCCTTTGGAGAGAGATCATTGGACACAGAAGGTCTATTTCACTCCTTCATTCTACAAATCTCTCTTTAGAATGAATGACTGTTCCAGATGGGAACAAAGCATGGGTCCTTTTCTCATGCAGCTGATGTTTAGGAGGGATGCATATTAAATGTATATTAAATATGGTGAATAACATGATAGGAGACAGCAGGGTTTTGACCTGCTGGGTTGTCAGTAAATAGCTGGGTTGTCAGCTGTTTAACCTAAGGGGCCAAGAAGGGCCTTCTTGACAAGGTGATATTTTGAACTCAAAGATGAGGAGCCAGAGCAAAGCATTCCAGACTGAAGGAACGTCAAGAGTTAGAACCTGAGGGCTGGCCTGTCAAGGAGCAGAAAGTAGAACCACATGGCTGAAGACTGGTAAGCATTGGACCAGATGGTAGAAGATTCCTTCCAAAGAGGAAGTCAGTGGTCTGATCACTTAAGCATTTGTAGACCCTGCTGAGAAGCTTGACTTTGTTCTAAGTTCAATGAGAATCCCTTGAAGACGTATTACTTTCCTGTTGTTGCTGTAACAAATTGTCACATGCTGTATATCTTAAAACAACACAAATATATTATATTATTGTTCTGGAGGTGAGAAGTCCAAAAGCAGCCTTACTGGACTAAAATCAAGGCATTAGCAGAGCTGGTTCCTTCTGGAGGCTCCAAGAGGAGAATTGGCTTCATTTCCTTTCCCAGCTTCTAGAGGCTGCCTGCTTCCTTAGCTCATGTCCCCTCTTCATCTTCAAAGTGCATCTCTGCAACCTCTATGTCTCCTTTTCCATCTGTGACTTTTCTGCATCCCTTGTGATTACCTTGGGACCGCTTAGATCATCCAGGATAATCTCCCCGTCTCAGATCCTTAACACATCTGCAAAGTCCCCTTTGTCATGTAAGGAGCATATTCATAGGTTTCAGCGATTAGGATGTAAATGTGTTGGGAGGGCCTTTATTCTGTCTCCCTACAGAAACTTTAAGCAAAGAATTGCCATGATCTGATTTGTATTAGAGAACATAGTTTGTAGAGAAAGAGGAGCAGGAAAATAATTGGAGGCCATTGTAATAGTGCAGCAAGGAGGAAGAGGTGCAGTTTACCTTGACCACTTGTAGAGATGAGAGAGGAGAAACACACACACACACACACACACACACACACACACACACACACACACAGAGAGAGAGACAGAGAGAGAGAGAGAGAGAGACAGGTGACTGCCTCTGACAAATCCAGCCAATCTTGTTTCTACTGACCCCAAGCCCAGGGTTCTTTCAGCCATCCCAGCTTTGTTTCTCTAGGGTCTGTGTGACATTTTTGAAGGGAAGAGACTTGGCCACAAAGGGAGGGAAAGCAGGATAAGATTAGGGCATCTGTCGTGGTGAGTAAGGCCTGGAGTAGTACGCTGAATAATGACCACCCAAAGATATCAAGTCCTAACCCTGGAATTTGGAAATTTTACCTTATTTTGGGGGTGGGGAGGAAGGTCTTTGCAAGAAGTAATTGAATGGAGGATCTTGAGATGAAGCGATGACCCTGGGCTAACAGGGTGGGCCCTAAATGTCATCACGAGGTTCCTTATAAGGGAGAGGCAGAGGAAGATAACACAGACACACAGAGGAGAAAGTGATGAGAATAAGAGGCAGAGGGAGATGCAGGCACTAGATGCTAAAGGATGCAACAGGCACCAGAAGCTGGAAGAAGCAAGGAATGCATTCTCCCCTAGACCCTCCAGACAGAGCAGAGCCCTGCCAACACCTTGATTTCATACCTCCAGCCTCCCGGACTGTGGGAAAACACCTGTCACCGTTTAAGGCTACTCAGTTTGTAGTAATTTGTTTCCACAGCCCCAGGAAACTGATACACCTGGTGTGGATCAGATCCTAGCCTAACCTGTGACCCAACTGCTGTGAAATTGACCAAGCTGGCATTTCAAAACCAAGCTCTGGAGTATTGCAGTGCCACCAGGCAAGTGCAGTCAGGGATGAACCCTCACTCCCAGTTGTCCCAGGAAACGAGATGGGACGGCACTACAAAGGCCGCTCTGACAGCCAGAGGACCTTGATGCCTCTAAACCCCTTTCCCATTGGCACTGTCCCCACCAGCTGGAATAAAGAGCAAACACCCTGTCTCTGTGGATGCAGCCCTCCTGCGGGGCCCCCGAAGACAACGGATGCTTCGTATGGTGCAGGCCTGGGGACAGCTCGCCTCTCCCTCGCAATACACCCACCTGGGGTTGGCTCAAACTCCTTTTTGTCTGTTGCTGCAGAGAGTGGTGGAAAGCTACAGAGAATGGACAAAACTCACAGACCATCTGTTCATCTTCTGTGTTTTGTGAATTTATTTTCAAATGTTAAGCATTCGATAGCAGTCGTCAGGCATCATCTCAAAACTTACCATTTGGGGAAAGGCATTCTCTTAAAAATCTACAAGAATCACTCACAGACCAGTGAGACTCAGGGTTTGGAATAGGGGGTGAGTCGTATTTTGAAACATCTTCAAATATTATCATATAATTTTATAACCGGAAAAGGAAAATAAGATGTCTTGTTTTTATAATACAGATTTCAGGAAGGAAAGCTTGACAAAATTTCACTAGAAGGGCTCTGTAGAAAATGGAGGGATTTTTTAAGAATGAATCAAGGCTCTTGATCAAGACTGGGCATGTGGGGGCTTATTGGAATCTCCTGGCCATGGTAAGATTTCATAAATGTTTTTCAGGAAGGGACACAGGTTCTCTCTCTCTCTCTCTCTCTCTCTCTCTCTCTCTCTCTCTATATATATATATATACACACATATACACATACACATACATATATTTTTATCTGTCTATCTATCATCTATCTATCTATATATATAGAGAGAGAGAGAAAGAGCATAACATTTTCAGTAAAGGGATGTGTCACCTTGATTCGATTCTAGCATGATTGGAAACTGAATAAAATGGATAGTTTACAGTCATCTAGGAAGGGATGTGTCCATGGTTGTTAGGGATAAGCAGAATGTACCAACTCCTGAAGATGGGTTTTCTCTCTGTGTCCTGCCACTGGGGGCCGAGTTGGGGAGACTCCAGTGTAGGAAGAGACCCTCACTCTAAATTCAATGGCCTCCAACAGGAGCTTCTATTCTGGGTAGAACTATCCTTGTGCATCAGAGATGAGTCTGGGAATGTTGAGGGCGATTGGGAAATTAAGCAGCTAATTCTGAAAATCATGACCTTTGGTATCCACAACTAAGCCCTCTTGGCCAACATGACGAGAACTGAAGATGGACACCCTGGAGCATGTTCCCCTTTTATTCATACAACTGCAGAAAACTTGACGCAGGTAGGAATAAGGGGTAACTCTAGAGTAGAGTGTAGGGGCAAAAGCCCAGAGTTGGGAATCAGAGTGTGCAACTCTCGGCTCTGCCACATGCCAGCTGCACAACCTTAGCCGTTCTATGTCCTCTCATCCTTAAAATGAGACAATAACAATGCTTCTCCCTTAGGTTTGTTGTGGGGATGGATTGAGATAGTGCCTGAATCATAGCATGCTCTGTGTATGTGTTAGCCGTTATTTTCATTATTTCAGGAGCCAGGCAGGTAAGGCAAGTGCCTGAAACTTTCCCAGGTGTAGAAAACTGGGAGTGTTGTAAACCAGGAGTTTCTGACCTGGACAGTGTCTGTCTTCTCCACAGTGAGCAACCACGGCAGTGTCAACTCCAAATGACAGCCTGAAAGAATGTGTATCACAGTGCCATCTCTTCCCATTCCTCAGGAGAAGCTGTTTATATGAACGGTCCTGATTTTAAAATGTGAGCCATTAGCCAGGCGTTTTGAGTTTTTCTTAAACAGGCATAAATAGGCGAGGTAAAGACTATTGGGAGCCATGTCTGAAGTTGTCTACCACATAACGTACGCACCTGTAATCCCAGCTACTCAGAAGGCTGAGGGGAAAAGACCACTTGAGCCCAGGAGTTTGAGACCAGCCTGGGCAACATAGTAAGACCCTGTCTGTAAACAAAAAGAAGGGGCACTGATTCTAATTTTTTGAAACTTGAGGCTGTGCAAGTAAAATATGTCCACTGGACGTGTCTGTCAGATAGGCTACAAGCTTGAAACCTGTAATGTGCAAGATCAAGAAACATACATTTTTCAGCTCTTTTAAGAGAATTCCAAGGGTATTTGAAAGCATCCTATTTGCAGAATGTATTAGCTGGACATTATCATTTATAAGATAATAATTTCACACTTACAATGTGTCAAGACCTATTCCTAGGCCTTTGCCATAACAACTCAGTTAATCCTCATGACAACTTAAGAAGTAGGTACTATGAGTTTTGCCATTTTACAGTCAGGAAACTGAGGTTCATCAAGGTTAAGTAATTTGCTCATGATAAAATAGCAGATATTGGAGCAAGACTTTGAATGCAAAAAAAAAAATAATGTGAATTAATCGTACACAAAAATAACATGGAATGTTGGCATGGCCAGGGTTTTCATCAAAATTCATAAGGCTGTGTACTGCTAACTGGTGTTGGGACTAGTAGGACCACAAAAGGACCCAAGCAATCAGAACCCAGCATAACCTGACTGTGCACAGAGTGGCTTGTGTCCAAGAGAAGTTAGTACTTGGCCACTGAGCATGTATGTGGTTGACATGGCAAAGTATTAAACACACAGATGATGACTAACCCTTACCTTGTGTCATTCATTAATATTAGCTTACTTAATATTAAATATTAATTTACTTAATCCCAATGAGGCAGATACTATTTCATTTTTGTTGTTGTTTTTGTTTTTTGTTTGTTTAAAACAGAATATTGCTCTTGTTGCCCAGGCTGAAGTACAATGGTGCAATTTCGGCCCACTACAACCTCTGCCTCCTGAGTTCAAGCAATTCTCCTGCCTCAGCCTCCCAAGTAGCTGTGATTACAGGTGTCTCCCACCATAATCAGCTAATTTTTGTATTTTTAGTAGAGACAGGGTTTCACCATGTTGGCCAGGCTGGTCTCGAACTCCTGACAGGTGATCCACCTGCCTAAGCCTCCCAAAGTGCTGGGATTACAGGCATGAGCCACCATGCCTGGCCGGCAGATACTATTTTTGTCATCCCCATTTTATGTGGAAACTGAACCACAGAGAGGAGGAGCCATTTGCCTGAGACTACGCAGCCACTAACGAGGCAGAGTTTGAATCTAAACAGTCCAATTCTTGAGTCTATGCTCTTAACAATCACAGTTTGTACATAAATCAATTGAGAACATCAAATACCTGTGGCTGTATCCACTGCAAAAATGCTTGTGAGTAAGGGATGACAGAACAAAGGGAGAGATTTTGAATTAAGTTAAGACAAAACTGAGCATTTGCAGGGAAATGCTGTTTGCTTTATAATGATGATAGTCGCTATCTTTCAGTGAGGGACTACTAGGTTCCCACCAGTGTTCAGTTTATTTCAGCCTTACATAAACTATAGGAGCTGAATGTTAGTATTAAACTCATTTTGCAGATAAGAACACTGAGTCTTAGAAATGCCAAGTAACTTGACTGAGGTCACATGGCCGGTAAGTGGCCAAGCCAGGGCTTAAATGCAGGTCTGTCAGACTCTAAATCTTGTGTGGTCAAGCCTCACATTAAAATATTCAAGAGCTTGCTTCTTCCAGAACCACTTCTACTAAGGGAAGTGAAGTAAGTGGGAACAGGAACTGATTCTTACTCGGCCATGGAGTGAACTTCCAAAGAGTTTCCAAAGAGTTCACATGACCAAGCAGTTCATGAAAGGGTTGAGGTTTAGGATAGAGCCTCATCCAGGATATTTATCTGACACCCCACGGGCTCCAGCTCTCAAACATCCTGCACTTGGAAATAAGAGGGCCATGTACCCCTGCCAAATATAAGGGGTGTCCTTCTGCCTTGCTTTGTCCTGGAATCCAACACCTGCCTTAAATTAAACCTACATGTTGGGCCAGACATGGTAGCTCATGCCTGTAATCCCAGCACTTGGGGAAGCTGAGGCGCGTGGATCACTTGAGGCTGGGAGTTCAAGAGCAGCCTGGCCAACATGGTGAAACCCTCTCTCTACTAAAAATACAAAAATGAGCTGAGCATGGTAATGTCTTACAGGTCGTGCACCTGTAATCCCAGCTACTTAGGAGGCTGAGGCACAAGAATGGCTTGGACTCAGGAGACGGAGGTAGCAGTGAGCCAAAATTGCGCCACTGCACTCCAGCCTGGGCAACAGAACAAGACTCCGTCTAAGAAAAACAAAACAAAAACCAACCAACCAAACAAAAAACCTACATGTTTGATCTTCTCAGGGTCACAAGTGACAAACCCCACCTCAAACTAAGGCAATTAAAAGGGAAAAATGGTTGTATATTTGTTTAGGTAACTAAAGAGGCCTTAGGTCTTTCTGGCTTCAGGTACAAATGGATCCAGGGACTCATGCAATAGCAGAAAGCTGTTACTCTCTGCCTTCATCTACTTTTTCACCACGACTTTATTTTGTTTGGTGGCTCCCAGCATCTCCAACCACCATCCTCAAGTACTTAGTAATACCAGTGGAAGGAGAATTTATTTTTTTCAGTAGTTCCAAGAAACGTTCTGAGACTGGGTTTTATTGCCTCAGCTTGAATATTTATCTCTAACTTGATTATCTTAGCCCAGAAGATAAATATTACACTTGCCAAACTGAGTCACCGTGCTTGCCCCTGAAGTAGGATAGAGGTAAGAGATAATCCCTTTGAATTGCTTGGGAAGTGGGTCATTTCCCAGAGGAAAATGGTGGTGTAATTAAAAGAAGAAAGGGATCAGCGCAGTGGCTCATGCCTGTAATCCCAGCACTTTGGGAGGCCGAGGTGGGCGGATCACCTGAGGTCGGGAGTTTGAGACCAGCCTGACCAACATGGAGAAACCTTATCTTTATTAAAAGTACAAAATTACCCAGGCGTGAAGGTGCATGCCTGTAATCCCAGCTACTTGGGAGGCTGAGGCAGGAGAATCACTTGAACACAGGAGGCGGAGGTTGCGGTGAGCCGAGATCGTGCCATTGCACTCCAGGCTGGGCAACAAGAGTGAAACTCCGTTCCCCATCCCACCGCCCACACACACACACTCACACACAAAAAGAAAGGGAAATGGATTCTGGAAAGACAATAATGACAAGTGTTTTCTAAAAGATCAGAACATAGAGTAAACTTCTTCTGGATACTAGAATTGTAGGAGCAACCTCATTTAGTGTGTGATGTGTTTACCTAATCACCCTTAACGGAAGGTGCTCAAGACCTCTGAAGTCTATAGTAAAGGCAATAAGCTTCTTTGCTAGCTTAGGTAGTGAACATTTTCCCTTCTGGAAAGAACACATCAATACTCCTTGCTGTTCCATCCCTCATTCTTGTTCACTATGGTTCAGGTGGGCCTAGCCCCACCCCAAGGCTTCAAGCATGAAACTGTGACCTCAACTCATCTTGTTACAGGAAAGGAGTCCCAATCCGGACCCCAAAAGACGGTTCTTGGCTCTCATGCAAGAAAGAATTCAGGGAGAGTCCATACAGTAAGTGAAAGCTAGTTTATTAATAAAGTAAAGGAATAAAAGAATGGCTACTCCATAGACAGCAGCCCCAAGGGCTGCTGGTTGCCCAGTTTTATGGTTATGTTTTGGTTATATGCTAAAGAAGGGGTGGCTCATTCATGCCTCCCCTTTTTAGACCATATAGGGTAACTTCCTGATGTTGCCATGGCATTTGTAAACTGTCGTGGCATTTGTGGGAGTGTAGCAATGAGGACAACCAGAAGTCACTCTTGTGGCCATCTTGGTTTTGATGGGTTTTGGCTGGCTTCTTTACTGCAAACTGTTTTATCAGCAAGGTCTTTATGACATGTATTTTGTACCAACCTCCTATCTCATCCTGTGACTTAGAATGCCTTAATCATTTGGAAATGCAGCCCAGTAGGCTTCAGCCTTACTTTACCCAGTCCCTATTCAAGATGGAGTTGCTCTGGTTCACACACCTCCAACAGTCTTACACCTCTGGCCATAGTGATTGGTTCTGAGATGATTATGTCCTTTTTTTCTTTTTTCCTTTTGCGACAGGATCTCTGTTTGTTACCCAGGCTGGAGTGTAGTGGTGCAATCTTGGCTCACTGCAACCTCGAACTCCTGGGCTCAAGCGAGCCTCCTGCCTCAGCCTCCCAAGTAGCTGGGACTACAGGTGCATGTCACAAAGCTCACCTAATTTTTTTATATTTTTGTAGAGATGAGATCTTGCTATGTTACCCAGGCTGGTGCTGATATCCTGGGCACATGCAATCCTCCCGCCTCAGTCTCCCAAATCACTCGGATTGTAGGCATGAGTCACTATGCCTGGCCACTTACGTGATTCTATTCTTGTCTGAGTCATCATGCTCTGGGCATTAGATAGATAGATAGATAGGTAGATAGGTAGATAGATAGATAGATAGATAGATAGATAGATAGATAGATAGATAAAGCTATTTGGAAATAAAAGCTCTCTCTTCCAGACTGGGGTGGGTGAGAGGGTAGGTTCTTGGCTAGGAGGTGCTAGGAACCACTTTGCCACCGCAAGGATAGGTCTGGTCTCAAAATGGTGCAACATAGAGGCAACTAGAGTTAAGAGATGGAGTTTGAGCTCCTGGATTCAGGCATGCCTGGACTTCTCAGCTACTTGAGCCAATCTATTGCTATCCTTTTTTTCCCTTGAATTAAACCAATTTGAAGTGCATTTTCTGTCATTTGCAACTGAAACAAAGCCTAAATGATACTACCTGGATCCAAATACCAGCTCTGCCATTTTCACAAACCATACTCATTTGGGTAAGTCAGTTCTTGTGATCCTTAGCTACCTTCTCTATGGAGTGAAGATCCCTCCCTTGTAGGGTTCCTAGGATAGTAATTCAGGTTATAGCTAATAATACACTGGGTGCTCCATACATGTAAGTTTGAGACATTGTAAGAGCAAAGAAAGCACAAAGCAAGTAGGATGCAACCAAACTGAATGTCTATCATTGAAGCCAAGAAAGTACATGATGTAGATGATGAGAGCAGGCTGGACACAGATAATACGGAATTCTGGAGCTAACTGGAAAGCCAATGCTCAATTGAAATACATTTACAATTTAGAATTTTAAATCTTTGTAAGGGACAAACAAAATAAACACCAAGACAGCTAGTTCACAAACCCTGCAAAGCAAATGAACCATTTGTGTTTCAGGCGAGACCACAACTGTGAGCCATGAGATGCAGTTGCCCAGTTCTGGGTGCTCCCATGAATTAGGGTTCTGGGGAAAGGAAGCCCCATGGTGTCCCCCCACCATGACCCCCTACTCAGCACCCTCTCTCTCCCAAAGCCAAGAGAATTGAAGGGCCTTTGAGTCCATGCCTCTCTTTTAATTTCAAAACTGAACATGACCACTCTTTATTTTTAATCTTCCCTTCCCCTAGTCTATGCCTTCAAGCAGCTTTTCTGGGGAGAGAGTGTTGGCGCCCACACTGGCAGATCTGAGTCCCTGGCCATGTGCCCGCTGTGATGAGGATGTTGCCATGCTCACCCACCCCAGCAGCCTGGAATCCAGCCTTTAGAGGGGCTCACTTGAGAACTGTCAGCACGATGAGGAGAGTGGAAGTCAAGTCCCACAGGTGACCCAGGTGAGGACAAGGCGCCCTCCATCCTTGCCTCCTCTTTGGAAATGAGCATGCCTTATGTCTGGTTGGAGCATCTGTAACAAAGGACTTGACTTGAGGGAGAAGTAGGGGCTTACAATGGTCATCACCATATATTGAGTGCTCCCCATGTGCCAGAACTCTTCATCCACTCTCCAAAGAAGAAAGCTACTTAGAGAGGTCAAGGAACTTGCCTAGAGTCACAAAGTTAATAGGTGGATAGCATTTTAATCTTGCTTGGCATAAATTCAGAACTACAACTTAGTCATCATACTATAATGCCTACCAGGAGAAAGAATGCATTGATGAGCTGATATGAATGTCCCGATCCATTTTACAATCGTATTTATTATTGTTAATTGTTAAAGAATTACCTGATCCATACATCAATTTTCTATCAATTTGATTGGTATCATGGTCTTAGAACATGTCCGGTTCCTTAATGCTCATCCCATCAAAAGGTAGAGACTAATTTCCCTTCCCTTTGAATATGGTCTGGCTTCTAATGAGTAGAATGTGGCATAAATAATGCCTTGGGATGTCGAGGCTAGGTTAGGAAAAGCTGTAGAACTTCTACTGGCTCCAAGTCTTGCAATGCTCATTCTTGAAACCCAGCCATCATGCTGTAAGGAAGCTCAAGCCACACAGAAGCCATGGGGAGGTGCTCCTTCTGATAACCCATCCAGCACCCAGCATCAATTACTAGATATGTGAGTGGGAAAGGCTTTGAGATGACCTCAGTCCCAGCACCATCTAATTGCAACCAGGGAGGGATTCTGAGCAGGAACCACATAGCTGATCCCAGTTAATTTCCAGAACTGTGAAAGATAATAATAAATGATTGCCATTAGAAATGGTTAGTGTGAATTAGTTCCTGTAAAACATGATCACTCCTTGAATCCTGGGGAAAAAAATAATAAATTAAAAATTAGCTGCTTGACTTGTCTGATTTGTCTCCAAAATGAATAAACTTCACTCTTATAAAACTTTGTCTGGAAGAATTTCCACTTGCCTTTCTGAGAGTGCTTTTTTTAAAAAAAAATATATTTTTTTATTATACTTTAAGTTCTAGGGTACATGTGCATAATGTGCAGGTTTGTTACATATGTATACTTGTGCCATGTTGGTGTGCTGCACCCATCAACTCGTCAGCACCCATCAATTCATCATTTATATCAGGTATAACTCACAATGCAATCCCTCCCCCTCCCCCCTCCCCATGATAGGCCCCGGTGTGTGATGTTCCCCTTCCCGAATCCAAGTGATCTCATTGTTCAGTTCCCACCTATGAGCGAGAACATGCGGTGTCTGGTTTTCTGTTCTTGTGATAGTTTGCTAAGAATGATGGTTTCCAGCTGCATTCATGTCCCTACAAAGGACGCAAACTCATCCTTTTTTATGACTGCATAGTATTCCATGGTGTATATATGCCACATTTTCTTAATCCAGTCAATCACAGATGGACATTTGGGTTGATTCCAAGTCTTCGCTATTGTGAATAGTGCTGCAATAAACATATGTGTGCATGTGTCTTTATAGCAGCATGATTTATAATCCTTTGGGTATATACCCAGTAGTGGGATGGCTGGGTCATATGGTACATCTAGTTCTAGATCCTTGAGGAATTGCCATACTGTTTTCCATAATGGTTGAACTAGTTTTTCT
>NW_016808764.1:6841946-6870830 GCF_001698545.2 Rhinopithecus bieti
TGCTTAAAGCCCAGTATTGGGGTGGGAGTCACCCAATTTTCCAGGTATTGTGTGTCTCAGTTCCCCTGGCTAGGAAAAGGGATTCCCTTCCCCTTGCGCTTCCCAGGTGAGGCGATGCCTCGCCCTGCTTCAGCTCTCGCTGGTCGGGCTGCAGCAGCTGACCAGCACCGATTGTCTGGCACTCCCTAGTGAGATGACCCCAGTACCTCAGTTGAAACTGCAGAAATCACCGGTCTTCTGTGTCGCTCGCGCTGGGAGTTGGAGACTGGAGCTGTTCCTATTCGGCCATCTTGCTCCGCCCCCCAGGAGTGCTTTTATGTTTAAATGATATGGATGATGATTATTATTTTTCATGTTACTACTTCTTGAGAGCTTTGTATGTCATGCAGAGGGCTAAGGTCTCTACCTGCATTATTTTATTTTATTCTGTTTTTGCTAAAAAACAACATAGTATTGTCATTTTCTTTTTTCTTTCTTTCATTCTTTCTTTCTTTCATTCTTTCCTTCTTTCTTCTTTCTTTTCCTTCCTTCCCTTGCTTCCTTCCTTCCTTCCTTCCTTCCTTGCTCCTTCCTTCCTTCCTTCCTTCCTTCTCTCTTTTTTATGGAGTTTTTCTCTTGTTGCCCAGGCTGGAATGCAGTGACACAGTCTCAGTTCACCACAACCTCCACCTCCCAGGTTCAAGTGATTCTCCTACCTCAGCCTCCTGAGTAGCTGGGATTACAGGCATGCGCCACCATGCCTGGCTAATTTTGTATTATTATTATTATTATTATTATTATTATTATTATTTTTAGTAGAGACAGGGTTTCTTCATGTTGGTCAGGCTGGTCTCAAATTCCTGACCTCAGGTGATCCACCAGCCTCGGCCTCTCAAAGTGCTGGGATTACAGGTGTAAGCCACTGTGCCCAGCCTTGTCATTTTCATTTTTGGGACTGAGCTCAAATAGTTAATTGTCCAGAGGGGTCGGGCATGGTGGCTCACAGCTGTAATTCCAGCACTTTGAGAGACTGATAGGGAGGATCACTTGAGGCCAGGAGTTCAGGACCAACCTGGAAAACATGGTGATACCCTGTCTTTATTATTTTTTTAAAATTGTCTAGAACCCACAGCTAGGATGCTGCAAGGGTGAGGTCTTTATTGATTCATTGATTCAACATGTATTTTGGAGCTCCTACAATATACCCCTTTCCATGCCAGGCCCTAAGAAGAAGACAAATGAGGTTTTTGCACTTGTACTCCAGTGTAGCAAACAGGTGATAAGAAAACAAACCAGTAAGTAAATATCTGAATCTATCAGGGCTACTATAATTTAAAAAAAACCATAGCCTGAATGGCATAAACAACAGAAATTTATTGTCTCACAGTTCTAGAGGTTGGGAAGTCCAAGACCAAGGCATTGTGTAATTTGGCTCCCTGGTGAGGGCTTTCTTTCTGGCTTACAGACAGCCACCTTCTCAGAGTATCACCATGGGGCTGAGAAAAAGAGCTCTCATCTCTCTTCATCTTCTTATAATGATACACATCCCATCATGGTGCACCATCCTTATGACCTCATCTAAACCTAATGACTGCCCAAAATCCCCACCTCCAACTACCATCACATTGAGGATAAAGGCTTCAACATCTGAACTCTGGAGGAACGCAAACATTAAACTCATAGCAATAAAATGACATTGTTAATTGTGATCATTGGTATGAGGAAAAATAGTGATGCACTTTGTGGAATTAAGGTAAGTGGCTGTCTTCAGTCTGGTGGTTGGTCACAGCCTCTTTGAGAAAATGGCCTTTGAAGAACATGATGTGAGATCTGCACCATGTGATCCTGGAGAAAGAGCATCCCAGGCAGCAGAAGCACTGAGAGGAAAGGTAGGGTTTGGGGAAAGGCTTGGTACCTTCAAGGAACAGCATGCACGTGTGTGTGTGCGCGCGCGCACACACACACACACACACAAGAGGACAGCATAACAATGAACAAGAAAAACAGGCTATGAGACGAGATCAAAGAGGGAGGCTGCAGCCAGATCACACAGGGCCTCGCTGGCTAACGTAACAAATGTGGGTGTGTTTTAATAAAAATGGGAAATTTGAAAGTTTTTTTTTTTGTTTGTTTTTAATAGAGTAGTGTCATGGTTTGGCTGTGTCCCCACCCAAATCTCATCTTGAATTGTAGCTCCCATAATTCCCACATATTGTGGGAGGGACCCAGTAGGAGATAATTGAATCATGGAGGCAGTTTCCCCCATACTGTTCTCATGGTAGTAAAAAAGTCTCACAAGTCCTATGGTTTTATAAGGAGTTTCCCCTTTCGCTTCTCTCTTCTCTCTTCTCTCTCATTCTCTTTTGCTTGCCACCATGTAAGATGTGTCTTTTGCCTTCCACCATGATTGTGAGGCTTCCCCAGCTATGTGGGACTATGAGTCCCTTAAACCACTTTTATAAGTTGCCCAGTCTTGGGTATGTCTTTATCAGCAGCATGGAAACGGACTAATACAGGTAGTGACATGACCTGGTTAACTTTTAAAAAGTATCATTTCTGGCTGTTCCATGGACCAAATCAAGCGGGGAAAAAGTGTACTGAGAGACTCCAGTCAGGGTCACCAAGGAACACATAGCTGGACCATATAACCCCTGAACACAACTGAGCTTACAACACCTAGGATTCAGAGTTTGAGTTGCTTTGCCCAAACAGAGCAATACCTATCTAGAAGTGATCATCCTTCTACTGTAGCAGCAGGAGGTTGACAAGCCAGTACTTAGAAAGGCCAGAATGACTAGGTTCTGAATTCAGGAAGAGGGAGTGGATAGGGGGCCATGAAAAGGAGAGGGCAGCCATTATCATTTCCATTAATTAAAAGAAGAAAAGGAAATTAAAGGAAGTAGGCATCTGATTCAAGAAGTTAGGAAAGGAAATGAAAGCACAATGTGAGACTCTATGCTAGCTCAGTGGAAAATCTGGATGAAATGGATGCTTTTCTGGGAAACAATTACTGAAATTCATTCAAGAAATAATATCTTAAATAAAGTAGCAGAGAGATTAAGAGCAGGCTCTGCCATCAGATGAATATGGGTTTTAATCCATTCTCCATGTCTTACTAGTTGTGGGAATTTGGGCAATAGTCAATGTCTTCACTTCTAAAACAGGGATAGACTGGATACAGTGGCTCACATTTGTAGTCCCAGAACTTTGGGAGGACAAGCCGGGAGGATCCCTTGAGCCCAGAGGTTTGCAGCTACAGTGAGCCATGATGGTGCCACTGAACTCCAGCCTGGGTGACAGAGTGAGACCCTGTCTCAAAAGAAATAAGTAAGTAAATAAATATTCAGGGATAAAACAGTCCCTGCCTAGAAATAAATGTAACTAGAAATGTGCATAACATATGTAAAGAAATAAGAAAAGTTCATCAAGGGAATTTAAAACAAGATTAGATAAATGAAATTAAGGAACAATGTCAATTCTTCCTAAATAAATGCATGGGTTTGATGCAGTTCTAATAAAAACCCGACACAATTAATTTTATTTTGTCATGTGATTTCCTTCAATGAGCAGGGGAAGAATTTGACAAAATGATTATAAAATTCGACTAGAAGAATGAATGGGCAAAATAGCCAAGAACAATTTGAAAGTGAAGAATAATTAGGGAACTGTATTATTCTGTTTTCATGACGCTGCTAAAGACATACCCAAGACTGGGCAATTTACAAAAGAAAGAGGTTGAATGGACTTACAGTTCCACATGGCTGGGGTGGCCTCACGATCATGGCAGAAGGCAAGGAGGAGCAAGTCACATCTTACATGGATGGCAGTAGGTAAAGAGAGAGAGCTTGTGCAGGGAAACTCCCCTTTTTAAAAACCATCAGGTCTCATGAGACTTATTCACTATCATGAGAACAGCATGGGAAAGACCTGCCCCCATTATTCAATTACCTCCTACTGTGTCCCTCCCACAACACATAGGAATTCAAGATGACATTTGGGTGGGGACACAGCCAAACCATATCAGGAACATTCTGAATATAGGCATTAAAATGGACTATAATCGTTCAAAGATTAAAATAACATAGTACATAAATACTGTAACATACATCAATATGACAAATATTGTAACATAAACTCATGTGATCTATGGATCTATGGGACTGTTACAATAATTGCAACATAAACAAGGGAATAGAACAGATATCTCCAAGATAATCTTTCATATACCTGACTTTATTAGATAATAAAAGTGCTCATACAAGTCTATGGAAAAAGAAGTAGCATTCAATAAATGACCCTGGGACAACTGATCAATATTTGAGGGCAATAAATAAAGCAAAATTAAATCTTCATCTCATACTATAGATCAATGTAAATTCTAGATTAATTAAAGAGTACAAAATAATTTAAAAGTTAATAAAAACTAATAAATAATCCAGACAAAGTTCTGGCACCTCGATCACTTAATCACAAGCATCTAATCCTTTGCTGTGTCTGTGCTGAAAATTACAGAAAGCTGGCACTCATATATTTGAAACTTTAAAATATTTATACTCAATATAGCATGGATGAAACAAAATTCAAATATGGATATTTGGTGGGTGTTGGGGATCAGTATAAAAGGCTGGATGAAACAAAATTCAAATATGGATATTTGGTGGATGTTGGGGATCAGTATAAAAGGAAACAAATGTTTACTTAATCTGATTAAGGAGCAGAAGAGGAAAAGGGACCTATAAGAATAAGAAATGGACTGAGTGCAGTGGTTCACGCCTGTAATCCCAGCACTTTGGGAGGCCAAGGCAGGCGGATCACTAGAGACCAGGAGTTTGAGACCAGCCTGGCCAACATGGGGAAAACTCTTCTCTACTAAAAATACAGAAATTAGGTGGCATGGTGGCGGGTGCCTGTAATCCCAGCTACTCAAGAGACTGAGGCAGGAGAATTGCTTGAACCCAGGAGGTGGGTGAGCCAAAATCACACAACTGCACTCCAGCCTGGGTGACAAAGCCAGACTCTGTCTCAAAAAATAAAATAAAATAAAATAAGAAACAACTCAGAATGATAGTTAAGAAGAATAAATTAATTTAAAATATAAGAGATTATGCATAACATCATGCTGATAAATTAGAAAATGTTGATGAAATAGATTACTAAAAAAAACATGGCCAAAAAATGATTCCAAAAGGAGAATTTAAAAATCTGAGTAAAGCCATGGAGAAAACGGAAAAATTATTCAAACAATGGCAGTGGGCTCAGGTGGTTTCATGGATGAAATCATAATGTTATTTGGAAAAACTCCTGGGAGTTATTGGAATCTGTACTTCAATGTCTCACCCACAAGGCATCCTGGGGACCCATGGGAGCTAGGCAGGTGACTAAGGAGTGATCTTCAGGCAGAAGATGATAAGGTGGGCTGGGGACTGCAGTAAACGGAGGCAGGCATGCTTCATCAAATGCAGATGTTACCCTCCTCCAACCAATTGCCAGCAGGAATGGGGGCCCACATTCAATTCATTTCAGTATAAATTGCAAAACCAGGCGGGCAAAACAAAACATCAGAACCTGTGAGCTATCAGCTTGCACATTCTCCTGAAGATGCTAAAAATGCAGAAGGGTTTAGGGAAAGGCAACCCCCATAACATTATCTGGAATCACTTGTGAAGCTGTTTCTCCAAAGAGATAATTACCCTAGTCAGTCCTTCAAGGTGGGACATTTTGCTCAGTAACTTTGGGTCAGTACTGAGGCAAGCCAACTGAATAACAAAAAATAGATATTTTATCTTGTGATGGGTAGCAAAAAGGAAAAAGAAAAAAAATTTACCTTTTACTTCAATCTGAGCACTTCTCAGATTGTGGCAAAGGGAGGCCAGGTTATTTTGAACAAATAATTCATTCAACAAATAATTATCGAGCACTCACTATGTGTTATGTGCTATTATGAGTATAGGGCTAGTGCAGTGAATAAAATAGAAAAATTCTCTACCCTATAGAACTCTGTGCTTTAGAGACTGAAAAAATGAACAAGAAGAACCCAAGGTCTTCCAGTCAATTTCAATGTTAAGAACCTTCTTTCATAATTGGAACTCATGTGCAGGCATTCAAAAGCCCAATCAGGAGGCAATAGGACATCTGGCACTTGCTTCAGAATGATACAGTTAATGGAGCATAGACATGACAAGATTGGCCATGAGTCAGTCACTGTTGTAGCCAGCAATGGGTACAAGGGCATCCATTCATTCTGCTTTTCTGCCCATTTTGTATATGTTTGGAAATTTCTCATAATAAAAATATTTTTAGAGTCCAATTTAGTTGAAATCAAAACTACAACCTCCCATTCCATTCAAAGCCTTTCCCTTTGACCAGTTCTAGCCTGACCATCAGTGGAGAGCCTCCAGGAATGAGAGGAGGGATGTCCTCTCCTTCCCCTTCTTCTGTTGAAGGTTCCCCTGGGGCTGAAATGGGAGGGTGGCATCTGGGGTTTGGTAGAGGGTGAGAGGTGAAAGTCTTACTTAGATGGTACAATCAGTGGTTCTATTTTGTTTTGTTGTTATTTTGTTTTTTGAGACAGAGTCTTGCTCTGTTGCCCAGGCTGGAGTGCAGTGCCATGATCTTGGCTCACTGCAACCTCCACCTCCCGAGTTTAAGCGATTCTCCTGCATCAGACTCCCTAGTAGCTGAGATTACAGGCATGCGCCACCATGGCCAGCTAAGTTTTTTGTAGTTTTAGTAGAGATGGGCTTTCCCATATTGGCCAGAATTGTCTCGAACTTCCAGCCCCAAGTGATCTGCCCGCCTTGGCCTCCCAAAGTGTTGGGATTACAGGTGTGAGCCACCATGCCCAGCCTATGGTTCTATTTTGGCTGCTGCTCTCTGACATCCATATGGTGTTCTTTCGTGGACATGGTCCCATGAAGAGAGCTTGAGCTCAGTTACTTTCTCAGCATCTACTTGGTACTCAGCACATCTCGGCTACACCAAATCCTGGAAGTGGAAGCGGCTTTATGATGCTCTCTCTTCCTGCTCTGCAGTGGAAGGTGGTTCCAACAAACCCCTTGCTGTCATAGTTCTCCAGGTAGAATCCAGGCACCAGCCTCTATGTTCCGGTGTTCATGTGTGCCCCAAACACCAGACAACACTTGCCAATTTCTCCCCAGTAGTCCCACACGATGTTCTGCTGGAACCCACTGCTCTCTTCTAGGTACCAACCTAGAGTCTCCACAGCTCAGCAAGCGTCAGGGAGTAGGATGTCAGTCTCCCCTAATCTCCCCAATAAGCTGATTTGACCTCTTCTTACTTGGCTTGGTGGGCAAGAGCTACTCCCCTTTCTCTCATGGGGATGGAATAAGAAAAATCCAAAGCACCTTCCTCCCACAGTCATTTCTCCCACCTCATTGAACTCCAGCCTTCAGGCTAGATCGTTGAGATGGGAGTCATCAGAGTGAGGATCACAGGACCCACTTGGCCATCTCTTGGTAAAGGCTTGGGAGTCATTTGGCAGCTCTTTGGCTCTGGATGTGGGAATATTTCATACTTATTGTTTTCACCTTTGAGGCTTTAGCCGACGTTCCAAGCCAATAGAAAGAGCCCCAAACTACATTCTATTTCACTTGATTTTAGGAAGGTTTCCAACGTGGTTTTAAGCTTCTTAGTTGTCTATTTGAGGTATTTATCTCATCTCTCAATAAAGACAGCATTTGAATCCCTAACCGCCTCTTGGATCATTTTGTTTTCCTCTTGCATAAGCCTCAAGGAAACTGATTAACCACGTAATAGCCATTTGTTATTCTCAAGGTGGCAGATTAAAGCAAATCTCATTAAGAGCCAGCTTCTTTGGCATCATACTTCCATTTATAGCTGCAGCTGACATTTATTGAACACTTAATACGTGCCAGGCACTGTGTTAAGCTCTTATGTGTATTATCATATGTAATCCTCATTATACAAGAAGGAAGTTTCATTGACCAAAGAGATAGCTTCTATTACTATCCATATTTTATTTATGAGGAAAAAGTGACACTGAAAGATTACATTTCTCAAGGTCACACAACAGATGATGCAATTAGGACTCTGACCCAAGCTTCCCTAGCCCCACATCCCGTTTTCTCTGCCACGCGCCAAAGTGCAGTGTTTGACGCTTCCACGGATTCAAGTTTCTCTCCTAAAACTTGTTCTGGATTAGAGATGAACAAAGCTTCTTTCTCCTGGTTCTTCTGGCGAAGTTTGTCCAAGACACAATTTGAGGGGTCTTTATCCTGAGTCTGCTTTCTAAAGTCAGGTCTTGGGGAAATGGCCAGTTTCACAACTTGCCCACCCCATACCTCAATCTAGGTAGTAAGAAGAAGAGCAAAGCCCTAGGAAGCTTGGAGCCAAAGAGATCTACTATTTTCTTGCCATCTTCTGGGTCTCTGCTACAATTTCTTGTCCTATGGAGCATGGCCAAGGCACTGATGTACCACTAAAAAAAAGAACAAAACAAAAAAAACCCAAATTTGACCACATCACTCCCTGCTTAAAATCTCTCAATGTTCTCCATAGTTTTCAGGAAACAGTCATATTCCTTAATATCCAAGACATCAGTACAATATCACTTGCCTGAGTTAATGCCACCGCCTCCTAATTCATCTCCAAGCCTTTACTCTTGCTTGTGCCATCCATTATCCACTCCGTGGCTAGAGTGAAATCTCTGAACTATAAATGAGATCATGTTAACTCCCTGCTTAAAATTGTGCAATGGCTTCACCCTGCAAAAGAATTAACACCCAAACTTCATTTAGCCTGGCCAACTAGGTCTGTATAATCTGGCCACAGTCCGCTTCCCTAACCTGGTTATCTACCGTTTTTTCTCTTGTTTACCATTTGTCTACCTCATGACTCTTTCTGTTTTTCAACAAGCTGCATTCATAATCCTTTCGCTGGTGATACCTTTTTCTAGATCCTCTTAGAACTGACTCCTCCTCCACTACTGACTTTTCTTAACTCAAAAACCACCTCCCCAGAATGCCCCATTGACCATGCTACCTAAAGCAGTCCTTCTACTGCCAAGATTGGTCATATTGTACCACATTGCTTATGTTTATTTTTTGCAGCATTTTTCACTGCCTGCATTTTTTTGTTTGTTTGTTTGCTTGGTTGGTTGGTTTCATGTTTACTGGCTATCTCCCTCACCTAAAATATAAGCTCTTTCAAGGCAGGGAATCTATCTGTCTTGCTCACTGCTGTCCCCTTAGAACCTAAAGCAGTGCTTAGCAAATAAGTAGATCTTAATAGATATTTGTTGAATGATCTAACATGGCTAAAAGTCCCTGAATAATCTGGAATCTGTATATCTGTAGTTCACAGTGAATATCTATTATTCTTTACTTCCTACAATTTCTTCAACCTTTTTCTGGTAACAGCAACCTCGATTTTCTCTAAAACATCATCCTTCACGCTACTGTAAGTCCACATGGATTAAAATAAGGCTGGCTTTCCTTCCTATATGCCCAAAGATTGGAAAGGTAGCCCAAACCTAAAAATTGGCGAATTCCATTTTGTGTCCACTATTATTGGTTTGGGTGGGTATGAACTAAATGAGTCGATGAGAAAGCAGACCCAAGACATTTACTGTAACTGTTGGTGGAGAGATGTCCTCTTTCTCCTAGGATTGCTCAGCTGGTAAGATGCAAGCCAGGAGCTCTTGGTGCTTGAGAAGACAGCCGGCTCAGTGCAAAGGGAGGAAGGCTGAGATGGAGAGAGATGGATCCCAGAAGCTATAAATATTTACTTTTAGACTTTTAAGTTACACATATTAATTGATTACTTCTGTTGGTCTTATACACTTTAAGTTGGATTTCTGTCAACTGTGACTAGAAGCTTATGACCAACAGACCACCTCTCTAATTTCACATCTCCTTGCCAGAATAAATTAGGAATTGTGCTCATCTGCTAAACTTGAAAAGGGGTGAAATAGGTTAAAGAGTCTGTTTTCATCACGTAATAAGAATTGTGGAGATAAAAACTTTTGGCCTGGATTGGTAGCTCCATAATGCTATCAGGGACTCCAGCTTCTATCAGTGTATCTCTGTTGCCCAGGCTGGAGTGCAGTGATATGGGATCATAGCTCACTGCAGCCTCCATGTCCAGGGCTCAAGTGTTTTTCCCATCTTGGCCTCCCAAGTAATCTGGATTACAGACATACTCCAGCACACCTGGCAAAAAAAAAAAAAAAGAACTTTTAGAGATGAGAGGGGATCTTGCCATGTTGCTCAGGATGGCCTTGTATTCCTGGGCTCAAGTGAGCCTCCCACCTCAGCCTCCTGAATAGTTGGCATTACAGCCATGAGCCACCATACCTGGATCAGGCTTCTTCTGTTTTATTTTCAGGTATACTAAACATGTGCTTGTTACCTTATGTAACAACATGGCTGATCTGACTCCAGCATTAAGTCCTCGTTCCAGGTAGGAAGAAAGCCAAGAGCAAAAGGTGTCACCTATGTGCTAGCAAAGTCTGTCCAAAAACCTGCTGGGAGGAGATTTGACAGAAAACCCACAGAACAACTTTTGTTTTCCCTTTCTTAAATTTTGGTAAAATATATATAATATTTGCCATTGTAAACATTTGTAAGCATAAAATTCAGTGCCATTAATCACATTCACAAGGTTGTGCAATCATCACTTTTATTTCTAAAATTGTTTCATATATCTAACAAAAATCTGTAACTATTAAGCAATAACTCCTCGTTCCTGTCTCCTCTTAGCCCCTGATAAGCTCTAATCTACTGTCTGTCTCTATGCATTTGCCTGTTCTACGTACCTCATATAAATGGAATCATGCCATATTTGTACTTTTGCATTGGGCTTATTTTGCTTAGCACAATGTCCTTAAGATTCATCCATGTTGTGACATGTATCTGAACTTCACTCCTTTTTATGGCTGAATAATATTCCACTGTATGTGTATACCACATTATGTTTATCTATTTGTCTGTTGATGAAGACTTGGGATGTTCTCATGTTTTAGCCATTATCTACACTGCAACTTTTGATTACATTGTATCAGTCAGAATTTTATGACAAAACCATCCCTCTCTGTAAGGAAAACTGAACAATGTACCTTTATTTCAGCTAGGGAGAGTGTCCCCAGTCACAATTGGAGTCTTATGTAAGAAGAAATAAGGAAAGCCTACTGGGTAAGCAACTAGAAGATTCTGTAACAATCCATGTTTTTTTTTTTGCCAGCAAATATCATTCTTTAAAAATATATATATTTAGAGGGTACAAATGCAGTTTTCTTTCATGCATATATTGAATAGTGGCAAAATAGTGTGCCCATCACCCAAACAGTAGTGTACCCATCACCCAAATAGTAAATATTGTACCCAATAGGCAATTTTTTAGCCCTCACCCCAATCCTACCCTCTCATCCTTTTGGAGTCTCCAATGTCTATTTTTTCTAATTTGTTTGTCCATGTGTACCCATTGTTTAACTCCCACTTACAAGTGAGAACATGTGGCATTAGGCTTTCTGTTTCTGAGTTATTTTAGTGACGGTGATGACCTCCAATTTTATCCATATTGCTGCAAAAGACATAATTTCATTCTTTTTTGTGGATGCATAGTATTCTCTGGCATATATATGCATATATATACATATGTGTATATATGTGTATATATACACACATATATATGCACACACACACACACACATGCACACATATCACATTTTCTTTATCCAGTCCTCCATTGATGGACACTTTGGTTCACTTCATATTTTTGTATTGTGAATAATGCTGCAAAAAACATACAAGTGCGGGTATCTTTTTGATATAATTATTTATTTCCCTTTGGGTATATACCCAGTAATGAGACTGCTGATTGAACAGTAGAATAGTAGTCTTATTTTTAGCTCTTTAAGAAATCTTTTTTCTTTTCTTTTCTTTTTTTTTTTTTTTTTTTTTGAGACAGAGTCTTGCTCTGTCATCCAGGCTGGGGTGCACTGGCACAATCTCAGCTCACTGCAACCTCTCTGCCTCCTGGGTTCAAGTGATTCTCCAGCCTCAGCCGCCCAAGTAGCCAGAACTATGGCACATGCCATCACACCTGGCTAATTTTTGTATTTTTAGTAGAGATGGGGCTTCACCACATTGACCAGGCTGGTCTTGAACTACTGACCTCAAGTGATCCACCCGCCTCGGCCTCCCAAAGTGCTGGGATTAGAGGCATGAGCCACTACGCCCAGCCGAGAAATTTTTATACTGTTTTCCATAGAGGCTGTACTAATTTACATTCCCACCAACAGTATGTAAGCATTTCCTTTCCTCTGCATCCTCACCAACATCTGTTATTTTTTATTTTTTATTTTTTTTACTTTTTAATGATAGCCATTCTAACTGGAAAAAGATGATATCCCATTGTGGTTTTAATTTGCTTTTCTCTGATAATTAGCCAGCAAATGTTGTTCTATACATAGAATACATTTACCTTTACCCAAAGGACACCACCTCCAAAGTCTCATCCATGTAAAAGGTAAGATTTCTGGGCAGCTTGCAGCCCTCTTCAGCAGGTTTGGGTGTATCCTCTCTTGGTCTAAAATAAAAGACAATTTACTTGCTTCCAGCACATCCATCATTCAATAGTGCAGAAGGAGCCACATAATAACAATAATAATAAAAAACTTTTAAAAGCCGAGACTAAAGTATACACAGCAGTCACACATGTATAGAAATGATCAGCTGAGCAGGAATAACAATATTTCTCTTTCCTATGAATGGAAGACTTCCCTGGCTAGCAAATCTGTTCCCTTTTCAGAGAGAAACTTCCTTATTCATTACTTTTCATCACCCTACTCTCTGTCCCCTGGAAGGTTCTTCTCTGTCCATCTCTCTCCCTGGATTCATCTGAGGTGGAATTGGAAAGGACAGGCTTCCTGTTGGGCTCAAGGATCTTTTAGAAGTTTAGCTGTTTAGGGATTTAATAGTCTCAGGTTGCCATGTATCAAGCTTGGGAATTGTTTGGGAATGTAGTTCCTTACTATCTCTCCTTGTTGTCTTAGGTAGCATTCCCTAGAAGCAGAGCCTAAGGCAGATATTTGGATGCAAAAGACTTATTGAGAAAGTAATCTTTAGCAAAAACCCCAAGGGAGTATGGGAACAAACATAAGAAAAGACAGTGATTCTCCAGTTGTGGCTTCCTAAAGAGCAGCATTAACACCCCTTGAGAACTTGCTGAAAATGAACATCTTCAAGCATCATCCACCTTGGAAAGTTTGAGGGTGGAGCCCAATAATGTCTCATTCAACAAGCCTTCTAAGCGATTCTAATGCACACTATGGTTTGGCAACCAAAGAGGATGGAGATGAAGCCCAACAAGGATGTGGTAGCCTTGGCCTGATCATCAGAGGACCCTGGAGCATAAATTGTATCTCAGAGTTGTCCCTGCCTCTGGCAAGAAGCCAGCCTTTTACACCTTCATGTCTGACTGCAGGAAGAAGGGCTCTAATTCCTTGGGAGAGGCAGCTCTCATCAGCTGAGACCCAGTTGTCCCAGGAGGGGGCAGCTCTGGGTTAGAAAGGTCAGGGCTAGAGGGGTATAAATGCACCAACCCAGTAAAGAGAATCTGAAGAGTAGTGTAACAACAAAGAGTAGTGAAACAACTACTTCTCCTCCTTCTTCTTCTCCTTCTTCTTCTTCTTCCTTCTCCTCCTCCTCGTCCTCCTCCTCCTCCTCCTTCTTCTTCTTCTCCCTTCTTTCTTTCTCTCCTCCTCCTCCTTCTTCTTCTTCTTCTTCTCCTTCTTCTTCTTCTTCCTTCCCCTCCTCCTCGTCCTCGTCCTCCTCCTCGTCCTCCTCCACCTCCTCCTCCTCTTCTACCTCCTCCTCCTCCTCTTCTTCTTCTTTGAGACAGGGTCTCACTCTATCACACAGGCTAGAGTGCAGTGGCACCATCATGGCTCACTGCAGTCTTGAACTCCCAGGCTCAAAGGACTCTCTTGCCTCAGTCTCCTGAGTAGCTTGGATTATAAGTGTCCACTACCATGCCTGGCTAACTTTAATTTTTTTGGAGAGACAAGGTCTATGTTGCCCAGGCTGGTCTCAAACTCCTGGCCTTAAGTGATCCTCCCACCTCAGCCTACCAAAGTGCTGAGATTACAAGCATGAGCCGTTGCACCGGCCTGCAATTGCTCTTATTCATCCAATTGTCTCTGTCGTCTTCATGAGACTAAGAGTTTCAGGTGATCAAGAGCAATGTCTTTCCTGCTTGTTATTTACTCATCAGTGCCTGTCACAGGTGTAAATCTTAATAATTACTCATGCAATTAGTTGATTAAACAAATACTAATTAAATGCCTACTGTATCCTGAGCACTATTCTAGGGTCTGATAATTTAGATTTGAACAAGACAAAGCACCTGTTCTCATGGATTTCTTTGGCTTTAGTTGGGAAGAGGACAATAAGCACAAAAACGTATATATACATATACACAGTATAATGTCAGATATTGATAAATGCTATGAAGAAAAATAAAGCAGAGTGAGAGTATAGAGAGAAGTATGAGGTGTTATTTTTAGATGGAGCAGTTAAAGAATTCTCTAAGAAGGTGACATTTGAGCTGAGGTATGAATGAAGTGAGGGATTGAACCATGACAATATCTGGGCAGCAAGTTGTATGTAAATTCAAAATTATTTTAAAATAAATGTTTCTTACATATAAAGTATATTCAGGGAAGAGCATTCTCAGCACAGGAAATCAATGGGTGAGTCACAGGAAACACCTGGCATTTCTGTATCAATTAAACAGGAGGTAGTTGGAGATGGACAGCTGGCACACTGCTTATTGTTTTTATTTATTTTTGAATTAACTTTAAACTTTCATCAAAATATACATGTACAAGATTTTAAAAATCAGATAGGATAGAAGTGGCTATAGTAAAAAACAACTGTTCTGGTCCCACCCTGTTCATTCTTATTACTCATTTTATTTTAGTTTAGTTCATTTTACCCCAATGTCTCTTCTTCTCTTCTCCAAATATAGATTAGAGTATTTTTATTTTTTGTATTGGTTATCTTTAATTTTCAATGACATACAAGATACTCTAGATCTCCTTTTATCAACTCTAGACAGTATATTTTGGCTATTCTCTTTGCATAATAATATTAGGATGTTACATCCTACCATTCCTTCCCTCCTTCTACCTCCAATTTCTATCACTGTCTGGAGAGTAGAAACATAATTTCATGTAATTGGGTTCAAAGAGAGCATAGAGGGTTTCAGATACTGAAAGAAGGTTAACAAGACTGAAGTTGAAATAATGATGTGTGAATGCTTTGTAAGCATATTTGGTTTTTAATGCTTTTTTCTATAGGTTGAATCTAAAAGTAGAAAACTCATAACAAGGCTATGTGTGAACATTGAGAGAATTCAAGATGGCGGGGATGACACTGTTTAGTCCATGTGTGCCTGGTTTTCATCATTTCCTTGACTTACACACATGTGGGTGCCCTTAACTCTGAAGACTTTTTCTCTTCTGATGATGCTCCATTCTCTTCCGATAAAAGGTAAAGCTGGTTTGGTACCACTGACACCCAGCTTAGTTGGGGTCCAGTACCTTCTGAGCCCCATATCCTGCCATGTTGTCTTCTCCTTTGTGGTCACATTTTACTGCTGATCCCATGGACATCACTGGAGTGGTGCTACAAGTAGATCACATGGGCTTTTCACAGTAAAGTCTTCTGAGGTATCACAGAATTTCCCCCTTTTCTAAGAACTAGCCTCCCACAACTCACAGGTGCTGATCCTGATGGCAACGTTTATACTACATGACCCTGAAAACTTGGCCACAGCTGCATGGACCAGGAAGTGGCAAGCAACATAAGCTAGGCTGATCAGGTTGTCTCTCCCGGAAATTTTGAATTAGGACTAAAACTTCCCAGTTTAGTCTGGGTGGGTTTCTTAAATAGAGATGACATAAGAACTCAAAATCTAGCTTCTATTTTGAGGATCAAAGAATAGATGAAGCAAAACAATTTTCAACTAAAATATGAAAAGAGGCAGAGATGCAAAATGAAGTGACTGTCAAGACTCCTGATGGCTTTTTTTTTTTTTTTTGCTGGTTCCTGCTCCCTGCCGAGGCCTGATTGAACCTCTGCCCTATGGTTCTTTGAAACATCGTCATATTCTTGTACCAAATTCTTCATTTTCTTAAGCTAGCTCTGGTAAGTTTCTGCCATTTACAGTCAAAGTGAATTCACTAATAAAATATTCCCAACTGCATAATCTGCTCCCTGGAGGATGAGAATCGTATCTTTGTATTCTCCAAGGTGCTGAGCACATTGTGGAATGCCTTGCACATAGTAGGCACTCGAGAAGCATTTGCTGAATTGAAGCAGCTGTCAGTACTCCTTCCTAAATGACACAACCATTCTTACAGGGGTCACTGACCCCTCCAGATGTATGAGAAGATGGACAGGGAAAAGCATAAATACATACACTGTGCCAACTACTTCACCAACTACTTCACTAGCTGACAGCCCAGTGGAAGAAAACAAAAGTCTCAATAAGAGAATCAGACATCAGTTGCAAGATGTCTGAATGTCTCCTAGTCTTCTGCCAGATACGTGGGATCAGAGAGGGCTATTAGCAAACAGGAGTCTAGCTCCAACTCGCCCTGGAGAGAGCTCTGAATCTCTTGGGTCCCTCGTTGATCTGTTGAAAGAGCCCTCTAGTGGTGAAAATGAGGAACGATCGCTAGCCTTACAAGCAGTATTTACGCACCCAGGTCCGCACACCTACACATTCAATTGAATGAAAGGATGAGGTCACCCCCTAGTAAGTTGGGAGGCGTGGTAGGGAACTAACTGCGGCCTCCCTGCCTCCACACTCCCACTCCGTTCAGTTGTTCTGACTTGCTCCACATGCAGGTTCGGGACTTCCCACAGTGATCAGGTTGGCCCTGGACAACAATCCCAAAGAACGAGCCTGCCTCACCCCGTCAGAGGCTCCGGACAAAGCTCCAGTTTTATCACATGTATCCCTTTCTCTTATTCAGCAAAACTGGGTGCATAATTGTTACCTTCATCTACCTGAGCTCCTAATCCTTTTCCCCCAACTATCCTTCTGCTAGACCCCTGGGCACCATACTCTGCCTGTCTGGGCTTCTGTTGTAGAGCTAAGTGAGTCGAGATGAAGATGCTGTTGTTCCACTGTGGGTCTGGTAAATGGAGTGATTGGGGCATACGGTCCCTTAGCCCGAAGCTCACTCATCTTTCATCAACATGGTCCTTCTTCGAAAGAAGACCTTTCTCACTTCTGTCAGAGCAAGAGAAGAATCAAACAGATCCTGAAATGACTGCCTTGATCATTATTAATTATTTCATCTTATTTAACTTTCTGAGAGTGGGGAGGGAAATTTTTGCTAACTGAATTAACCCCTCCCAAGAAATACCAACCTCACCTCCATGTTACATATGGCTTTCCCTTAAAAAAAAAAAAAAAAAAAAAAAGGTAACAATAATCAAGGCAGGATATTTTTTAAGATGCAAATTTTCATTTCAGGAAAGAAAATGACACTAAGTAACTTGTAGGAGCCCTTGTATATCCTCTCCCTACTATCTTCTGTCATTCTTCTGGAGTACAGCTGTAGTCCTGGCCCCAAGTTTATCCATTCCATTGTGGATTATGTGGCAAGTTGTCAGTATTTCTACCTCCTGTCCATAAATCAGTGTTTGTGAACCACTACACATGCATATGCAACTAAATGCACGTAGGTATACACACCTACGTATTCAAATCTATACTTTACCTATACATACCTATGCATAGCAAAAATGCCATGCATTTGCAGCAAATATGTTCACATGGTCCTAACACTGCCTGCAGGTACAAACATACATTTACATACTTGTTTTACTTCTATGACAAATTCACAGGCATTCAGAATTTATAACTAAACTGAACACAGCACAGGTGAGCAATCAAACACAATCATTCCACAGCTATATATTCAAACTTCCTCATGCACATGCGTATTTATCTAACATCAAGAATAAAGTCTTCAATCTTAACATCAAAATAAGAGTAGCAAAGTCACCAAGAAGTTGTGAGCTGCATTTGCGAACCCTTCAATATATTGCTGCTACTCTGTCACTTGAATAGAAGCTCCCAGGCAGCCAGAGATGGCACCAGGGGAGTATGTGTGTCTGCGATTACCTCCTGTTGTATTACTGTCCAGCTAAATAACATTCAAACATGACAGCTGGTTGTGGACATATCTCAGGAACTGTGGAAACAACCCAAGCAGCCTCATTTCTAAATTCCTGACCTCTGGATATCAGTCCCAGTATGCCATGAGAAAAAAAAATAATAAGGGCATTTCTGTGGGCTGTTTCTAGTCAACTAGGTGTGTGCCCGTGCATATGCCAGAATACATAGTAATAAAAAGCTGGTTAAATGCTGGACCTTTGCAATACTGGCTATTTCCAAGGAAGAGAGCTTTCAGGTGTGCAATGCCATTTCCACTTTGGACTAACAAGCAAAGCAGACCTAACTTCACCTGCTTCATGGTGTGACTTAGATAACAATGTTAACAAATGAATATCTCAGAGACCTTTGAACAAAATCTGACATTTTCAGTGACTCTCCCACCATGAATCCATCACTCCCTTCAATGTAGATGTGTTAAAAATGTATAAAAGGCGTATTCAAAGACCAAAATCTTATAGTCTTTTGCCCAGGGTCCCTAATATGTGCATTACAGAGTCTATATACTTTTAGCTCCTTCCATCTTTTAGGAATACATGATCATATATATATGAACAGTTCCGGGTCTGATCTGAGCAGGTTGTCTCCGGTGTAAACCAGAGCTCCAGAGAAACGAGGGTAGACATATTGGTTTGTTTGCTGGGGAACCAAATTGAGATAGACTCTACACAGATGTGATAGTGACAACACTTTTTGCCCGCGTAAGTGAGCCATAGAGTCGTCCCCAGAGCTGCTGGTGCCTTTAAGAAGAGTCGGTCTTACGGGTCTTCTTTTTCCCCAGTGGGCTCCAGTGGTGCCCGCAGCAAAAGGCAAACTTGCCTGGCTCATGGGGTGGGAGGGAGGATTGAAGAATGCCGCGTTGGGTGGGTGCTGAGAGAGCGCCAGAGTGCGCTACGGGCTTCGCTCCCCTTCCCCTTTCCTTAACGCTTCCCAGAGCGGAGGAACCGGGTAGTGCTGCAGCGATCAGGAGCCGGCTCGCTGGCTGTCCTCGTCTCCCGAAACTTTGGGCTGAGAGTGGGCTTGACTGGGCAGGGCCGAGCCGACTGATTGACCCGGGGGAGGGCGGGTGAGGGAAGAAAGACCCTTAGCACCTCGGGTTTCTAGCTCAGGCGGCGGTGTGCAGCTGCAGGAGGGAGCTGTCCCTTCAGCATCACGGACCTTAAAGCCTAGGCGTTAGGACGGCGGAGGCGGGGCAACAGGCGGGGAGCTGTCCCTTCAGCACCACGGACCTTGGCGCCCCCGGGGAAACCAGCCGGCCCCCGCCCCAGGACTCTGTCTTTTCTCCAGTTTGAGCGGGGGTGTCGGGAGCAGGCGGAGAGCTTTCCTGCGAGGCTGTGGAAGCAGTGAACACTCTTCTCAGCGGCTCGCCTCCCAGCAGTGCTATTTTTTGCCATCCGCCCTCACCCCCAGCACACGCGCTCGCACACACACGCACGCACGCACACACACACACTCACACAGAGACCTCTCTGGGTTTCTTTGCCTTGAGTCTCCCGGGGCTGTGAGAAGCCAGGCGCATCTCAAACCGAGCTGGCAGCTCCAGGATCCGGAGCCATGCCCTGCACGGACCCTCGTCTTTACCAAGCTCCTGAGGAATGAAAGGAACCCAGGGACCCTCAGAAGGCAGCAGTGATGCGGACCAACCCCCAGGAGCCTGCACCCTTCCGAGGGCCATAGGCGACCCAGGGAACTGGAGAGAGCTCCAGACAGGAAATCCCAGCTTTCCCAAAGTCCCTGTGGATGCTGACAAAAGGAGACCTGAATTTTTGGAAGAGCCTGTGCTAGGTTACCCGGCTGCAGAGTGATTTTCCCCTCCGGCACTGACTCTCCCCCTCCAACCCCCAGCCGTCCAGAGTACCATGAAGAATTATGAGGATGTGTGACAGAGGTATCCAGATGTTGATCACCACTGTGGGAGCCTTTGCAGCTTTTAGTTTAATGACCATTGCAGTGGGCACGGACTACTGGTTATATTCCAGAGGTGTGTGCAGGACTAAATCTACAAGTGATAATGAAACCAGCAGGAAGAATGAAGAAGTAATGACCCATTCGGGGCTGTGGAGGACGTGCTGCCTAGAAGGTATTTACAATTTCCTCTCAATGGCTCTGAATAATCCAGTTTTGATATTTTGGTGGGTGTTTGGAGGAGATGGGAGTGGTAATGAGGAGAGAAGAGTAGTTCAAATTATTGCTGAGAATGTGCAGGTGCCCAGACTCTGTTAACAGCAAGACTGACGCCATGTGGGCTAAAGGGGTTGGGTCTTGTTGATTGTTTTTAGTATAAGCTTCATAAGATGAGATTTTGTCACACTTTAGACAGCTTCTGCAGTTTAGAAAAGTCTTCAAATCCAAAATCCCTAGGCATATTGTCAATTGCTTGGATCTCTGGCTTGAGATGGGGTCTTTAACTCTGCTTAAATTGGATTTTGAAGGGAGGGGGAGGGAAGGGAGGAGAAGGGACAAGAGGAAGGAAGTGAGGAGAGAGAGAGAGGGAGAGGGAAAGACAGACAGACAGAGAGAGAGAGAGAGAGAGAGAGAGAGAGAGAGAGATCCTGACCTGGTCTGGCACATTCTGAGCTATTTCCTTATTTCTCAACATAGACTTATCAGTTTCTCCTGAGTTTGCTGTAACTAGATATTGTCATGAACTTCCACTGCCAATCAGTAACAGGGTAACATATGTAAACCCCTACTCCCACCCACACCCTATGCACACATTTTAAGAAAAAAAATCCTTATTGATACATGTTTTATTAGTTTGCATCACAACAAAACTGAAGTCTTGGTATTTTGTATCCACCTGTCTTCATTCCTAAATCATTCCCAAACTCAAAACAAGGTATTTCCATGACATTTACAAAAGACTGATTCTCCAAGAATAGCAGTTCATCACTTCTAGTTCTAAAAATTAGGAGAGTAGTTCTAAATTATAATGAGGAAGACAGAACAATTTAAAAATGTAAAGCACTTTTGTAGCCTACCACACTATTAAACTCGCTTTCGCCACACCAGAAGTCACTCTCAGCACCAGTAGGCAATGCTTGGATATCATTGGGAGTAAATAGAAAGATAAGGAAGAAAATCAAAGCTCTTTGGAGCCTACATGCCTGAGGGAAGTCACTGGATTAGAGGGGCGGTAGGGGTTTTCTTAGGCTTCTGAGAAATCTGTGAAGCTTGTCACCGTCATGGGCAAGGAAGTCTGGGTTTCCTGTATGGTCCCCTCCCCTGCTTGCCATTGGTTCTTCACACTGCATTTCCACTGGCTGGCATTTGTCAGGGCTTCTTGAGAACTTGCATTTATGTAAATCGCTTAGGAAATCATGCTATGACATCACTTGCCAGTGTAATATTGCATCATTATCTGGCCTTCTTCCCATGTCCTGACACTTTGAACAACTGCTCTCCTGACTGTACCACTACTACAATTGATTCTGTTTCTAAAACAAATTTGCAACTGGTGGGAAGCCCATGTAGGAAAGGGCCACCTTTAATGCAGCAAGGATCATGTGAAGTTAGAAGACCTGGGTAATGCTGCAAGGTATCGCTGTGACCTTGGCTAAGACATTTACCCTCTCCAACTCTCAGTTTATTCATCTGGGAAATGATACGTTTGGATTAGGTGGTCTTGAATTAACATTATCTAAAGCTTATACTGTATTCAATGCACTGACAGAAATTCTAGATAATTATTTCCTAAACAATGACAAAAGTCAGATATTTGTGAGCATTTGTGATTGTGTATGGTGAAGTCATTTACCTCAGGGAAATTCCGTATTTTCCCTTTCTTATATCGACTATAAGGAATTGAATTATCTTTTGTAAAACTGATTTGGTGGATGTTGCAATATCTACACGGTTCTAGAGATGGCATAAAAGTGCTAAGGTTCCTCCAAGCCAAAAATGGCACATATGTGTACTGTGCTTTAGCCATTTCCAATTCTTCTGCCTCTGGGAATCAAACCTGAGAATGCACAATTAAAAATGAAGTTTGACTTTGCTCCTTATGATCTATGAAAAAATATAAATCTATAAGAGCAGAGGTAGGACCTAAAATTTCTGAACCCTTGCTAAGAATTTCTCAACTGATGGTTTCTCTTTTTTCCAACATCATGTCCTACACCCACAGTTTGTACAAGGAATTAAAACCCCACCCAGGCATTCTGTAGGCTTAGTGGGAGAAGTGAGAAACTGAATCAAGAAGAAATTGGATGAATTGAAGACATATCCTTGGGCAGGTGAATTCTATCAAGAAACTGTGTTGCAGTCCCCATACAACTTGGCCTGACTTTTGTTGTTGTTGTTCACTTTTTTGAAGTATTAAATACAGTAAGATGCACAAATCACAGTGGGTCATAATAAAATATTAGCTATGGCTGCACTCATGTAATTAACACCTAGATGGGTCCCGGTTGAAATTTGAAGACAAGATTTGTTGCAATGTACTAAACACATCAAGTGTTTGAGGAATTTGCAGAAGCCTCTGATTTCTGCATGGGAAGACACATGCAGTTGGTAGCATCCATTCCAGGCATTTCCGTCCTCTGGTAGAATGAAGATGGACAGTCCTTTCCCATTCAGTATTTCTTACCTACCCCTGAGCCTCAACATCCTCATTTTCTGGTGCTTTAAGTGTCAAGGGAAAACTGGGAGGTTTTTGTAGCTCCATTTTCTTAGAGATCAAATTTTAAAAGTTCGTTCTTCTGTACTTTTTTAAAGAGCCATGAGACAATGTGATTATTTTATCCAAAAGAAGAGAACGCCAAGGAGAACATGACAGCTGTCTGCAAATATCGGAAGGGCTGTCATACGAAAGAGAGATTTGAAATGTTCTGTGTGGCCTCAAAAAGATAGAAATATGAGCTAGAGGAAAATAGGTTTTACCTCAATATAAATAACTATCCAATGTGGAATGGGAAGCTTTGGGAGGTGATGGGTCTTCCAACACCAAAGATATTCAAGTATAAGCAAACTACATCAATTGTTTCCCAACTTGGCTGGTCATCAGATTCTCATGAGGAACTTTAAAAAAATTAGATTATCAGGGGCTCCATAACTAGATTCCGTGCTTCCATAGGTCTGAGGTATACCATGAAAATCTGAGTTGTCTAAAGGTGCTTCAAACAATTATGATGTTAAAGCCAACAAGTATTGATATTTGCACTGGGCCTGAGGATGACTACCTGTTATAAGGATGTTTATAACTGGATGTTTCCAGTTTTCATTTCTGTAGGTAGGTTATATCCTTCTCCTCCTTGACTGACATGATCAGCCAAACCAAGTTTACTTTGTAACTGAATTTGGCCCATGGGCTGTCAGTTTTGAGCCTTGTAAATTACCTAAATGGCATTTTTCATCCAAATTTCTGATATTTTATATTTGACTCCTGAATTACTCTTTAGTAGTCAATAATCACTTTTCAACCCTCAAAAAAAAAAAAATACCTAAGAAAAGATAAGCTACCCTACCAGAATATTCGTTACGTTTAGCACTTAATATGTGCTCACACTGTTCTAAGAATTTTGAAAAATTAACTCTTTCTTCTTCAAAGAAGCTCAGTGGTGCAGATACTATTATTACCCTCATTTTACAGATGAGGAAACTGAGCCCTGGGGAATTTACATAACTTGCCCAAGGTCACACACCTAAACTCAGCAGGCAATACTTAACCTTAGTCATGCTGCCTTTCTGAGTATTTGCTAGAAAACATTAATTCATGCTTTGGTGGGTAGCCTGCTACTGGTACAAACACTAACCTGTGAAAATGCCCAGGCACATGGGTTTTTCCATTCAGAAGTTTCAGATTTCAGAACACTCAGTGTGCCTGTGCAGCATTGGCAGGGACGCAGGAGCCACCAGACACACACAAACTCAGAGGCAGCAAAGGACACGCTTTGCATGGAGAGACAATTGACCTGTGTAGAGACACCCACACTGGGAAACCAACACGAACACCTGACTCATTATCTGGAAAGCACGGGAGGCATTCACAAAGTAGAGCCCTAACCTGTGCATGTTTTCAATAGTGACCTGTGAATTTGAATGAGAACATGTTCAATATGTGACTCCCTCATTAGGAAAACCTTGTGAAGTCCTGGAGACAATCAAAGCGATGTATTCAGATAGCAGAAAGACCACCAGACTAGTAGTGAGGAACCCTAAGTGTTCATCCCATTTCCATCACTAACAGTTATGTGAATTGTGAATGTTATTTTCCCTCTTTGGACCTTAGTTTACCCAATTCTAAAATGAGAACTTCAGATAAGATTAGGGAGTAACAAATCCAAATGTTTGTGTAGTTGAGGCAGCTAATGTAAAGTATGAAACAAGCATTTCCCAATCCTCTTAGCTCAATTCTAAGCAGGTTTGGAGTGGGTAACAGTAGATTTGAGAAGATGTATGGTTACTGAAACTTGGTCTCAGTGTGGGGCAATAGGGAGTGGTGAGGACTGTGGCAAACTGGAAAGCACAAGCCCCATCTGAAGGATGACTACTACTTGGCTTGAGTTGACGTTTACCTTGGAGAAATGGACACCAAGTGTGGCCCAATATTCCAAGTAAAGAAAAGCCAGATGTAAAATCTTTTGATTTTTAAAATGCAGGCAACTCTTTCAACTTCCTAAGAATACGATACTAGCCAAACCAAATTTACCTTGTAGCTGAATTTGGCCCCTGGGCTGCCAGTTTTCAGCCTTGTAAATTACCTAAATGACACTTTTAATATAAATTTCTGATGTTTTTATATTTTATTCCTGAATGTTATTAGTCAATAATCACTTTCTCAATTCATTAAAAAAATACTAAGAAAAGAAAGACTACTTATTTAGGATTTTAAAACAGGGAACTTAAAGTTATTACGAAGAGGTACAATAACTGATACTTCTGCTACAGATGGACCAGGATGACATCAAACATCTGGCTGGAAAACTGGGGGAAAAAATTAGCCAGTCATTAGAAGTTCTCCCTTATTTCCAAATCTCCAGATGGTTGACTTTTTCAGCCAGATGGGGTTCCAGCTTTATTTATGTGTTTGGAAACCTTCAGGGAAGCTGCAAAGATGTGGTTGAGGATGGAGGTGAGGAAGAGACATAACATTTATTAAGTATTCTCTGTGTGCCAAGCCCTGTGCTAGGTGCTTTTGTACATGTTAGTTCATACTTTTCGTATCTCCTGTCTTCCCCCAAGTAGAATATAGAATCTGTAAGGACAGGGATTCTTGTCTGTTGGGGCACTGCTCTACCCCTAAAACTTAGAAACAGTACCCAGTCATCACTTCTGCACCTGCAGTCCTAGATTTAATGCTGCATCCTCCCTTAGACATGAGTTCAGAATGTGCTGGAGTTCTCTTAACTCTCTTCCCTACTCCTGACCTTCTCCCAGTTCCTTTTTCTGTATTCTTCCTCCTTGCCACTAAAGCCTGAAAGCCAGATGGAAGAGAGAAGTGGGCTGGCGTCTTAAGGCAGGATGGGTGTGAGTGACCCTGACTGTGTTTGAGGGTTGAGTCAGGATTGGGCAGGTGGTAGAGGTCAGAGTATGAACATGACTAATAGTCATGGCACAATGTGTCCATAGTGCCATACTGGTTGTTAAAATGTTAAAATACTTTCCTATGTCTTGATAAACAACATCTGGCCCAAGTCTTCCACGAACTCCCCACCACCACTGCACCCACCCTAGGCCTTACTGGGGCCTCTCAGATCCATTAGGTGAAGGGTGGAGACCTGGCCCCACAGATGCCGTTGTGACCTTGCTCTGGCCCTACAAAACTATTCATTCTGATTGTCTGGTCTTGTGTCCCATTGGTTGTTAAATATTTTAGATCTCATTCCTAGTCTTATCATCATTGTTGAAAAGAAACTCACCCCTCTTCTTTCTTCCTTAAATCCAGTCTTCTACCTGACTGTGGGATTCCACCTACCTTAGGAAGTAGATGCCTTGAAAATACTTTCAGTTGTTTCATTCTCTGAAATTTTATCTTCTGGATTAGAATAAAGGCAAGTGACCTTCATTCCAAGGTTGGGTGACCAGCATAGGTTATTTGTATGGATAACTAGTGTGTGTCAAGAAAAATATAAAACAAGAAATTAGGCAAAAAGATGACTGTGTTCTTTTAATGTTCACATAGAGCACAGTGAAACAAGCTTACCCAAAGGTTCATCCGACCCTCTGGGGAAATGCAACTTTGATTGACTTAGCTTTTAGTATAGATTCAGGCCTGGTTGCTACATAGTTAGATATTTACTTGTAGAAAACTGAGAAAATGCACGTAATTTTTTGTTCAGTAGATGTGCATGTGATTTTCATTCATTAGAGGAGATAACCCCAAATGTTGTGGATTTATTCTCTCCTCTCCTGAATATTAATCAGTTTTATATTAATTTAGTGATCTTATTTCAAAATTTTTTTCACTGAAAAAAATAGAACATCCCCTTTGAACTAGTTTTGTCATTCTGCTGGCTTCCTCATTGCTGAACTGAACAAAACTTGACATGAGCTCACTATGTATTTTAGGAGAATTATGTTTTTAATAATTTAAAATTTCTTTGACATATGGAGGCATCGCGCAATGAAAACAATGTTTCTGAGCTTAAACAGAAGTGTAGAAAACCACAGGTTGTTTTAATTTTCTCCCATCTTATAACCCTGCCACAGCACACTTTTTCAACATAGGAACAAATAGGTCTTTACTAAGTTAATAAAAGACCACAGAGAATATGGGATATAGCAGGGGCTTTTGGAGCAGGCAGACCTGGGGGCTTATGTAGATCCTGTTGTTTACTGATTGTGAGACCATGAAAGTTGCCTACCCTCTGAGCATTAATTTACTTACCTGTGAAAAGAAAGTAGCAAGTGCCATCAACTGTTTCTGTTTTAGTTCTTGTGTTTCCTTCATTCCTTCTTACCTCTAAATAACATGTTGATCATTAGTTCTTGATTTATGCATTTCTACACAAGATCCATTTGCTAAGACAAACAATAAGTTAGCTTTCTTATACAAGTTCTCTCCTTCCTCCCAATACTTTTAGTTCCTGAGTGAGGTACCCGTGGCTCCAAGAAGAATCATTCATAATGATTGGGCGCTGGATTGGACACTTGCTTAAGCAGCATGGCTGCTCATGTGCCCACATAGCAAGGGACTTGGAGGAAACACAGAGCTAAGAGGAGGCATGGGAGTGGAGCAGCCTGTTTGGAATGGTGAAGCTCTGTGTGTGGACTGGATCTGGCAGTGGGTAGCTGAGCTGCTGCCATTGTGTTCATATCTCACCTGAGAGAGCAGCCCATTAACCAAGAAAACCCTAACCTGGCTGCATAATGTTTGTGAAGATGTTGCCCTATACGAGGCTGCCTGGCTGAGGGGTAGAGTAGGGGCTGAGGTAGCCCACGCTCCGCTCACCAAACCACGCACCTTGGTTCAGAACTGAGTCTATTCAGAGCGAGGAGGGTCTATAATAATTGTTCTCAGGGTACTGTATGGGTCAACTACAGTCTCAGAAACATGGGGCTGTATGTTTTCAGTGGAAGGAGTCAGGCAGGATGGAAAAGACTAGACCAGAGTCAGAGATTCCACACCAGGAAAGGAAGTTGCAGTGGGAAGGTACCATAGGACCCTCCAATAACCAATGCATGTGACTCTGCAAGACAGTCAGCATGCAGATCCCTGCTACACAGAGTGCCTGGCCATTGATGTCAGCCAGAGAAGCAGTGGCAGCAAACAAGAAAGGTTTACAGCCTTGCCCGTCTAAGCGAAGTGGCATGTTGGCCTTTTCTTTCTTCCTGCTCTCTGCAGAAACATACATACAGAAGGTGCTAGAATCTAAAGGAGGAAGGAGCAGGGCTAGTGATTTGAATTCAACATGCAATTTGAAATGTTAGACAAACTGGAAGTTTTAATAACCGAAAGTGACTGGGAAGTTATGAAATCTGCCTAAACTGATATTAAGGAAATGAAGGATTTGATATAACACAGTTGAAAACCAAACTAAAATTGGTGCATGTTTATATCCCACTAAATTGAGACCCATCAATAAACATAAATAATGTCATCATGCTTTGTCTCAGAAATTTTAATAGTTGAAAACTCTGCAGGGCATGGTGGATCACATCTGTAATCCCCGAACTTTGAGAGGCCAAGGAGGGTGGATCACTTGAGCCCCAAAGTTTGAGACCACTGTGGGCAATATAGTGAGACCCCCATCTCTACAAAAAATACAAAAAAGTTATCCAGGTATGCTGGCATGCTCTTGTAATCTCAGCTACTCAGGAAGCTGAAGTGGGAGGATCACTAGAGTCCAGGAGATCATGCCACTACACTCCAGCCTGGTGATAGAGTGAGACTCTGTGAAAGAAAGAAAGAAAGAAAGAAAGAAAGAAAGAAAGAAAGAAAGAAAGAAAGAAAGAAAGAAAGAGAGAGAGAGAGAAAGAGAGAGAGAGAGAGAGAGAGAAAGAAAGAAAGAAAGAAAGAGAGAGAGAGAGAGAGAGAGGGAGGGAGGGAGGGAGAGAGAGAAAGAAAGAGAGAGAAGAGAAAAGAAGCAAGGAAGGGAGGAAGGAAGGGAGGGAGGGAAAGAGGGAAGGAAGGAAGGAAGGAGGGAAGGAAAGAAGGAAAGAAAGAAAGAAAAAGAAGAAAGAAAGAAAGAAAAAAGAAAGAAAGAAAAGAAAGAAAGCTAGCTCACTCAG
>NW_016808764.1:6871226-6918101 GCF_001698545.2 Rhinopithecus bieti
TATATATATATATATATATATAATGATGTGTAGCTATGTCTCAGGGCTTGACAAACTACGACTAGGCCAACTTCAGCCCATTGCCTGCTTCTGGACTGCCCATAGCTAAAAATATTTTGTACATTTTAAAATGGTTGAAAACCTAAGTAATATGCAATATTTTGTGACAAATAAAAAAGACATAAAATGCAAATTCCAGAACCCATAATCCTAAATGTTGTCAATAAAAAATTTATAGAAACTTGTTTTCTTTTTTGTCATTTGTATTTCTATATAACATCCTCAGTTTTGCTGCTTGGCCTGCAAAGCCTGAAATATTTACTATCTTGCCTTTTCCAGAAAAAGTAAAGTTTGCCAAACCCTGCTATATCTCACTGCAGAGACATGTAGGAATCTATAATAACATTCTATTTCTAGAAGGATTATTTGTTTTTCCAAGAGTTTTGAATTGCTTTTCTTTTTTCTCGCACCATCTGCCTTTATCACAGACCCTTCATGTGATCAGATATTCTTTCTTCCCCAGAGAACTCTCACATAATTCTGATTTTTCCCTTCTCTCATGGTGTCCGGGAAAATGCAGCCCCTGTCCAGGTACACAGGGAACAGTATCTGCTAGGGCTGACAAAAGAAGAAAGCCTTGGGAGCCAGTGTTTCTACTGACAATAAAAAGAAAGGAACACTATAGATAAGTTTGATAGTAGACTCCGTAAGACATGGTTACTCAGTGGGTGACCCACAACAGGCAGCTGGTGTTGGGAGTCTAGGTACAAATACTGTGCCATTAGGTCCATGGATGAGGTTCAGTATGCTTATGAAACTTCATGAAAGATACATGAATGGGCACTTCTATGAAAGAGTCTCATACTCCAAAATGTAACAAATCACAAAGAGAGAGCTTAGAACAGAAGTGAAACTGAGGGTGACACCTAGGGTCATCCAAACACAGATGGTAATCAAAGGTATGGCTGTACACAAGAAATGCCAGAGAAACACAAGGAAGACAAAGAGGGAAAATGATACCCTAAGTAGCACTAACAATTATGGACAAAGAACACATGAGCCAGTAAGATTCTGGAAAAGCAGAGATAAAGGAGGAGAAGGAGAATTCAGGATTTGACTACTGTTTTGTGGGTCTGCTGAAGCTTTTTCCAAAACGGTGCAGATGAACGACAATGTCTACTACGAAAAGCCCTCCAGCCTAAGGGAGCTCTCTGCAAGGCAGGAACCCCACCTGTAGCTTACCTCCTGGATTTGCATGAGGTGGCTCACTTCCAGGGCAAGTCTGCCCTTCTTCCTGGGATCAGTCAGCAGGTGAAATTGTGTTATGGATCTTGGGAGCTGTTTCCGAGGAAGCTGGAGAGGGAGAGGATGGGCCATGAGAACCCCAGAAACAGGTGCCAAGTAACTAGGGAAAATAATTATTTTTAATTTCTTAATTTTTACTTTTCAAAATCGTTTTGAGACAGGGTCTTGCTTTATTGCCCAGGCTGAAGTTCGGTGGTGCAATCAGAGCTCACTGAGGCCTCGACCTCCTGGGCTCAAAGGATCCTCCCACCACAGTCCCATGAGTAGCTGAGACTACCGGCACATGCCACCATGCCCGGCTATTTTTTAAATTTTTTGTAGAGATGGGGTCTCGCTATGCGGGCCAGGATGGTCTTCAACTCCTTGGCTCAAGCAATTCCCCCACCTTGGCCTCCCAAAGTTCTGTGATTACAGGTTTGAACTACTGTGCCCCACCTAGAAAAAATAATTAATAGCTAATACTTCATGAATACTTTCTATGTGCCTAGCAATGATTATTGTGGCAGATCGGGCATTCATTTGTTCGTTTTTGAGACAGAGTCTTGCTCTGTTGCCCAGGCTAGAGTGCAATGATGTGATCTCGGCTCACTGCAACCTCTGCCTCCCGAGATCAAGTGATTCTCCTGCTTCAGCCACCCAAGTAGCTAGGACTACAGATGTGCACCACCATGCTCAGCTAATTTTTTGTATTTTTAGTAGAGACAGGGTTTCTCCATGTTGACCAGGCTGGTCTCGAACTCCTGGCCTCAAGTAATCTGCCACCTCGGCCTCCCAAACTGCTAGGATTACAGGCATGAGCCACCATGCCCGGCCTCATATCTGGACCAGGCCCTGAGCATTTATTCATTTATTTAACAGACACATGCTAGATGCCAGGCACTGTTCTAAGCATGCACTTTACAATTATTATTTAACCCTCTTGATTTCTTTGAGAGATAGATACTATTATTAACTCCATTTTACAAACTGCACATGGTTAGTAAAGGCTGGGCTGGGATTTAAACTGTACCTTCTTCTGTTTCTCATTAACTGTATTCTGGGCCCTTGGATAAACCCTTCACACAAACAGGCTCAATTGAGCCTCATCATAGCACTGTCTACTACTTAGCTGTCCTGTTCTACCAGGAAGGAGATGGGGGCTCAGAGAGGTAAAGTAGCCTGCACAAGATCACTCTGCTAGGTGGTGGCAAGGCTGGGATATAAACCACAGTCCCACCCTAACCATCACACCACACTGCCTTAATTTAAGGACCCGGGTTGGTGGGTTGGGTCTCCTCCAACCTGCTCAATCCTGTGTCAAGGAGAGCTCAGCGTCAGTCAGAGGTTCTGAATCACTCAACCACTGGAGATATTGTGAAAAATAATTCACCCAACCTCTGCCAATTCTGATACCTAATCCAGAAAGCAAGGTCAAGGAAAATAAATGGTAAAGCCAATAAAATTGAGACGTCATAGCACTAGGCTGTGAAGAAACACCACCTCTGGAGATCAAATGTAAATTTTTCCTTAAAAAGGTAATACTAATGATTTGGAAGTGAGAAGAACAGGGAGCCTGATGGGATGCAGGTGAGCAAACGATTTGAGGTTCTCACATCTTTTACGTTGGAGTTGGGGTGTTTGCCAATGTGGGGATGCCATCAGGTCCGTGGCTATTCCACTTCCTGAGGAGTAAACTTGAGCACATTATTCATTTGACTTCTTTGGGCTTTAAACTCTGTGTCAGGCCTCAGTAGACCCTACCCTTGCCCTCACCTCCAAGTTTTGGGCTTGGGTGACTCTGTAACATAGACAGTGAGAATCTGCAGCCAGGTTCTCATGCAGCACTCCGACAGTCAAAACCGTCTTTTGTACAAGTACAAAGTACAAGACTTTCAATATACAAATGTACCACCAGGCCTGGTTCTTACTTGGTCTTGGGTTTGAGTGGGCCAAGAATGGGCAGTTAGGTTGAGATTTGGGCAGGCAAGGCCCAGCACCGTCTATCCACCTTTTAGCCTGCAGGCTGTAGGAAATGTTATCATGTATCTTATTGCCACCCAAAAAACTATCCACCACATTTCCCTGAACCACCAGCCTAGAACCACAGTCTGATGTATAGTAGATCTTCAATAAATATACCTTATTTTTTTCCAGAAGGAAGATATTTCAATTACCTTTAGCTTCTCCTAGCGAACCTATACTAATCCCTAACAATTACTGTTATACTCTTAAGTGCTTACAAATTACCCTATTAATAATATATCCTATAATTCCAGCCACAATTGTTTACAATTCAGCAGCCTGTAGTTTGAGAGAGTCTAGCTCTCCAGTCTTGAAAATCTCAGCCGAGTGCAGTGACTCACACCTGTGATCCCAGCTGTTTGGGAGGCCAAGGCGGGTGGATCACTTCAGGAGTTTGAGACCAGCCTGGCCAACATGGTGAAACCCCATCTCTAGTAAAAATACAAAAATTAGCCAGGTGTGGTGGTGGGCACCTGTAATCCCAGCTACACGGGAGGCTGAGGTGGGAGAATAGCTTAAACCTGGGAGGCGGAGTTTTCAGGGAGCTGAGATAGTGCCATTGCACTCCAGCCTAGGCAACAGAAAGAGACTCCATCTCAAAAAGAAAGAGAGAAAGAAAGAAAGAAAGAAAGAAAGAAAGAAAGAAAGAAAGAAAGAAAGAAAGAAAGAAAGAAGGAAAGAAGGAAAGAAAAGAAAGAGAGAGAGAGAGATGGAGGGAGGGAGGGAAGGAAGGAAGGAAATTTCAATGTTATTTGTTCATTTGTTTTTTTTTTTTTCCATTTTATCCATGAAGATTATCCAGAGTAGTTCAACAGTCGTGTTTTAAAATTCCCTCAGTATCCTGGGTGCAAACTCGGAAAAAGAAAAAAGAAAATATATGTTGCATGGACATATTGTGCACAAATCCCACAGACACTGTTTCTATTCCTTGTGGCTAAGAGTCTATATATACATTTGGTCACCTGCACATTTAGGAAGTGGAATTTCCACCACTCTGTATTGTGTACCATATGCTGTTTGACATCATGCATAGCTGCCCTGGAATACAATAACACCTACCTGTTAAATTAAAGTGATCCAAAAAACCATGTTGAGGTAACTGTTGAGGTGCCTTCCATCACCTCATTCATTACAAAAGTCTCCTGTCACCTGCAGAAACTGGTTTTGGCATAGAGCAGTTAATATAGATGTATATTTACAAATCATTTTGACCCTTTGCAAATTACAGGACAGCAGAACCAATTAGCTGTTTATTAGCTTAACGTGCCCTAAAATACGTATTACCAAGTAAGTCCTGATTTTTCAAAATGTTACTTTTCACCAAAGATGAATCTGGCAGGCAATCAAATTGCTCTAGGTGTTTGGAGAAAAATAGAAAGATCAAATCAAGAGGCAATGATGTTAATCTGAGCCAAAGGTCTGCTGTGCAGCATAATAATTGCTCTTTTCTGCTTTTTCACTCTTGGGTGAGTGATGGCTTAGCTCCTGAGCAGTTGGGAGATGGCAGGGGTTGGGTTTCAGGAGATAATAAGGTCTGGACCAAGGAAATCAGTTCTGGACCACCCCAGGATGATTTTCCAGTTAGAGTCCCTGGGGCTCAGCTGCAGTGACCGCTCATTGGCTTCAGAAAGAATCTTAGCATAGCACAATGGACTTCTTCCAAATTTACTGTAAAGCAGAGAAGGTGTGTTGGGGTGGGCAGGGATGAAATTGTAAACGGTGTGGTCAAGGTAGGCTCCCCTGAGAAGGTGACATTTAACTCAAAATATGAAGGAGGTGAGAAGCAAATCCAAGTGGCTCACTGGGGGAAGGCATTCCAGGCAGATGGATTAGCAAGCACAAAGACTTGGAGGAGGGAATGTGCCTGGAGTGTTCAAGGAAACCAATGTGACTGAAGTTGGGGAGCGAGGAGGAGAGAAGCAGATCAGTTTAGGATACTGCAGGCCGGGTCATGTAGAGCCCTGAAGGGAATTGTAAGGACTTTGACTCTTAATAAACTGGAAGCCTCTGAAGGATGTTGAGCCCAAGAACGGCTCTTGAGTTCGCCATGTCTGAGTCTTCTTCTCGACTGCACTATTTGCTGCTTGACAGGAAGAATACTTTGTCCCATGACCTCCCTTGCTTCCCTCAGGCAAGTACTTTAGCTCTAGACTTTGAACACTTTTGCCTTGCCCCTCTCTATGACTGGGTGCAGTGATGTAGCACCTCATCAGCACTGTCTTCCTTCTTTCACTGAAGACACTGAAGTCCGTGGTCCCTCATTATTTTTCAGTATTTCATTTCTTGCTGTGGAAAAATTGTTTTTTTTAAATGACGTTGATGTAGAAGTTTCTAGTCCTTACCAAATCTTGCAAAGCTCCTAGAATCATCATTCCGCCTGGGCAGCCCCTTCCCAACTCACAGATTCTCACCTTTCATTGGCTCAGGCTGGTGTTTCCTCCTGTGCAGCTTCCCCCTCTCAGCCTGGAGATCCAACAAGAGATGCAAAGTGAGTGATTTGTATTTGGGGGGACCTCCAACCTGGGTTCCCTGCACCAGATGTACTTATTGAGCAGCTACTATGTGCTAGACCCTGTGTTGGGTCCTGAGGATTTAGCAGAAAATAAGGCAGATATGGTTCCTGTCTTTGGTAAGCTCACAACGGTGTAGGAAAGACGCTGATAGACTGCACTCAGGTGAGCAGGGCGTTGGGCTCCTGCAGCAGAGGGTATCGGTCCTAGATGAGTCATGGCAGGGGTGTCACAAAAGTGTTCTCTTAGGGTTTGTGAGTCCCCAAGGTGCCCGTGGCCCACAGTAGGTGCTCGAAAAACATTTGCCAAACACACAAAAAGGCTTGTGCAGCATACACAGAGGAGAACTGACCTCTTCAAGTACTCGGGTCTGGAACAGAGCTCAGAGATCCTGATTTCTTATCCTTAAGCAGAGGAGAAAGAGAACATGAAAATAGCCTACCCCTAGAAATCCATGAAGACACACTGAGTGATAATACATTTTCTCTCTCTCTCTTTTTTTTATCTTTAACTTTTTTAAAGAAAAAATCCTGGATATTTTATTGTTATATTCTTTCCAGTGTTATATTTTTCCTAGTGTATTTTGTTAATTAAAACACTTTTCATAACATGAAAGTAATGCAAAAACATGTTCTCAATGTAAATGTTTAAAACAAATTAGCCAGGACAAAGCTTCCTTTGTACCCTCACTATAAACTCATCTCCTTTCCCCAAAATGACAGCTACTTCTAGTTTGGTAAATAGCCAGTAAATCTCATTTTTTTTTTTCCTCTACCAAATCAAAGAGATTAGGGACTGTACATTTTTTTCTCTTTCAGTTCATATTCTTCATAAGTCACTCCACAACTTTTTAACAATTATCTTACAATTTATTAGACATTTAATCATGCACATTATTTTATATTATTTTATTTTTATTTTTGTCATGTAAGTTGAATTTATTCAATTTTTTCAACTTGTCATTTATTTTTCAGTTAATCAAGTGTCCTAGAGATCTTCCTACAATTATATTACAATTTATTAAGACATTTAATCATGCACATTATTTTACATTGTTTATTTTTGTCATGTACATTGAATTTATTAGATTTTTTCAACTTGCCATTTATTTTTCATTGAATAAAGCATCCTAGAGATCTTTCTACATCAGTAGAGAAGTCCACTTTATTCTTCTTGCTGCCTATTTAGTAATTTGAAATATTTCATTATGCAATTGCTTTTTTTAAATTTTATTTTAAGTTCAGGGATACCCGTGCAGGTTTGTTATATAGGTAAATTTGTGCATGGGGGATGTGTTATACAGATTATTTCATCACTCAGGTATTAAGCCTAGTAGTCATTTAGCCATTTTTCCTGATCTTCTGCTTTCTCGCATCCTCCACTCTCCAGTAGGCCCCAGTGTGTGTTGTTCCCCTCTATGTGTCCATGTGTTCTCATCATTTAGCTCCCACTTATCAGTGGCAACATGCGGTGTTTGGTTTCCTGTTCCTCATGCACACTATTTTAAACATCAAATCATATGGAAGGGCTTTTCATGAGAAGCATCCACGTCACACATACTGCTGTCTCCCCACCCTAAGTCCTATTGCCCAGAGCAAGCTTTTTTAAACCATTTTTTTATTCAGTCCTTCTGGTGGTTACATCCTTATCCCTACGAAATATGTTCATCTCTCTATTTCTTAATTTATAATTTATTGACTTCCTGCCATGATAGGTGAGAATTTAGCTAACTTGCTCCTCCCTTTGTATTGATTAGCTTTCTAATTTTTTAAAATAACGTACATCTTCATTTCTTTTTTCATTCACCTTGCACAGGACTGTCTTAACTTCCCATTTTATAGAATGAGAAAGTTCACATTCCTCACTTCCACCTACCCATGCCTGTAGCTGTATTTTTACTTTTTCATCATCAGATTCACTCTGGTTGCATCCTATTCTATAACTAGACCAATGTCTTCCATGCTTGGGCCATGGATCGATTCTGAAGTTTGAAAACCAATGAACATTATTCTGATTATGTAGATAATGTTCAATGTGAAGCTGAGTCATTTTCTGAGATTACATTTTTCTCTTTGTGGTTTCAATGTCACAATCTCTGAGTCACTCCAAGAAAAATGTCCAAATGGAGTTGCCTAATATTTAACCAGTCGATCAAAATCATGCCATGTATTTATTTGCATCACACTTGGGCTTTCTGCTACAGTTTTCATTTTTCCTGGCATTTCTGATGGACTCAAGGAGTTTTTTAACAGATCATTTAAGAGCAAAATTAGGCTTTTATAAACACAAGCCCTGTACAGGAGGAAACACTTTTCTGGAAAAATAACTCCTCTCCCTTTTTTTCTGCCTCCTCAGTATAGTATAGCAGTTAAGAACTCAACCTCACCAGCTTGGCCAATATGGTACAAACTCTTCTCTACTAAAAATACAAAAATTAACCGGGCTTGGTGGTGCATGCCTGTAGTCCCAGCTACTCTGAAGGCTGAGGCAAGAGAATCCCTTGAATCCTGGAGGCGGAGGTTGCAGTGAGCTGAGATCACATCATTGCACTCCAGCATGGGTGGCAGAGCAAAACTCCATCTCAAAAAAAACAAAACAAAACAAAACAAAAAAACTCAACCTCTACCACCAGATTGCGTGGGCTCAAATCTCAGATCAGCCACATATGGCTGTGCAACTTTGGCACATTACTTAACCTCTCTGTGTCTCTGTTTCCTCACCTATAAAATGGGGGGATTATCATTATACCTACTCATAGGGTTGTTATGGGCACTTAATATTGGTTCAACCTAGAACAGTACCTGGCACATGTAAGTACTACTTTGGTGTTGGTTATTACCATTTTCCTGGGATAAATAGATTGAACAGAATCTACTCATCCGCATTCCTCCACCAACAGCAGGGAATCACTCGGGTCATGGTTACCACTGCTCTGTTAGTCCCCCAGAATCTTCAGGAGCCTTAGGGAGGACTGAGGCAAAGCCAGTGATGTAGTCAATGGAGCCTCTACCATGGAATAAGATTTGTGGCCTTTGATGACAAACCTTGGGCCTGATTTCCTACTGGTTGAAGAAGGCAGTCAAAACCTTAAGGAATAGATGTTCTAGAATATCCCCGAGATGAGCCACATGGGGCAGCCATTAGCACTTAACAAGAGTAAGTACCTACTGAGTGCTCACATACATAATCTCACTTTGTCCTCCCAAGAGCCTTGTGGGCTATTAGACTCATTTTACCAATGAATAAATGGAACTCAGAGAAGTAATTTTTCCAAATTCTCGAACCAGTAAGTGGTAGAGGTAGAATTCAAACTTAGGTCTTTAAATCTGAAAACCAATGTCCTCAATCCTGATGTTATAGCTCAACATCCTCAAAGGGTGGTCTTTTAATTCCTAGGATAAGAAGGGGACTTCCTAAGATCCTCTAAGGGATTGGCAAGGTTGAAATTATTTCAGAATAATAATAAGATATGGCTGGGCATCGTGGTGCACATATGTAATCCCAGTTACTCAGGAAGCTGAAGTGGGAGGATTGCTTAAGCCCAGGAGTTTGAGACCAGCCTGGGCAATACAGCAAGACTCCATCTCAAAAAAAAAAAAAAAGATATGATTTGCTTTTTTTCAATGTGTTGGAATTTGCACTTCTGAGGCAAAAACAATGGTAGGTAAAACTGTTGGAGCCTGACCACAAAGGAAGGCTGTAGCTCAGTACTCATTGTATTCATCACCACTCACTCACAGGGGAAGAAAATGCTAGCCTCACTTAAAAATGTCCCTGATGAAGCCATAAAAAGGCATCAATTTTATTAAATCTCAAATCTTGAGTGCTAGGTTTATACAGTCTGTAACCAAGTGAGAACTATGCATTGAGTACCTCAGCCAGAGTGTGCTGGTGGTCTCAAGCAAAGGCACTTGTGCAACTGAGTTGCGAGCTGAACTAGCTGCTTTTTTCCATGAAACACCATATTTACTTGAAAGAATGACAGGTAAATTACAGTTATTCAGGCTTGGGTATTTGGCAGACATTTTCTCAAAAATGAGCTAAGTGAGCCTGTCACTTCAAAGAAAGCAACTGACAGTATTTGTTGCCAAGGATAAAAATTCAAGATTTCAAGTGATAATTATGATTTTGGAAAACTTGTGTCTGGCCCTGTAAGCCAATGTGATTTGTTTTTATACTGTGTAATGAAATGTGCCAACTTTAGAAGACACGCGTAACTCAGTGAAACAATACTTTCCAAATGACCAATGAATGATGGTACAAAGTTATGCCTGGCTGAAAGACCCATTCAACATGTAGGATTAGAAAAATGGATTTTCATGTAGTAGAGCATGAAAAGTTAATATGGTTTCAGATTCCACATTGCAACTAGCCTTTAAGAAACTACCACGTGTCGAGTTTTGGTGTAGTATCAAAGAATATTCATGGTTATTTCAAAGGCTATTAAGATACTACTCTATTTGTCAAACTTGTGTGAGGCTAGATTTTCATCATATACTTCAACTCTAACAACATTAGGCAACAGATTAAATGCAGAAGTAGATATAAAAATCTATCTCTCTTCTCTTGAGCCAGATATTGAAGAGACTCTCAAAAGTGTAAAAACAATTCTTCTCACAATTTTTTGTTCTGGAAAATATAGTTACTTTTATATAAATTTTTATGTTAACATGAAATTAAGTTTATCATTATTTTCAAATGAATTTTAAAATAAATATTTTATGATTTTGGGGGGGTTAATTTCTGATATAGGAAATATTAAATAGATATAACCCGCATAAGCAAAAGTTCAATAATTTGCAGAAGTGTAAAGGAGTCCTGAGACCAAAAAATTTGAGATGCCTCTGCTACAGCTGTATTTTAATTCTGTTGACTAACTTCAGATGGTTGAGGAGAGAAACTAAGAGAGCTATTTCCATACTTTCATCAGAAGATTTCCTTCTAGTTCTGTCTTTTCTTCTCCAGTGGGAAATGAAACAGTCCCTTGGTGGGTTCTGGTATCTTTTTGACTTCTCTTTAGTTGCAGCGAAGATAAGTCATTATTCCGTCATCACTGGGATGTAAGAGGCAACATGAGATTTCAGCAGGCACTGAAAGAGACATCTTTGATTAAAATGCAACCCTGCTGGTATAAAGTTGGACAGAGCCTGGAGGATTCATAGCATCTTGTGTCTTTGTTCATGAAAACTGACAAAGCTTAGCTACCACTCCACAAAAAGTTGAGATCTGTGGTGATATTCTTCATATGTGAGATGAAGCAAATTGCAAAAAAAACTGAGATTTTTGACCAAGTTTTGGTGGATTGGAATTTAAATGTATAAATTATCCACCTTCTAACCTATAATTAAAGACACTGTGGGAGAGGATGGAGAATTTGGGGGAATGGAAGGGTCTGGTGGGCTATCACTGAACAAACATTTCTCTTGGCCATGCCAGGGCTTGGTTCTTGGAAATGGAGACATGGGCACTTGAAGGGAGGCTGGGTTATGTGGCCATGAATGTTTTTGTTTGTTTGTTGTTTTGGCCAAACTCACATCCATTCCTCCTTTTTCTGATAACAGTGCTCTTAATTTTTTTTTTTTTTTTTGGGTGGGGGGAGTTGTCATGTCACCCTGTCCTAAGTCCATCTGGTTTGGGTGGAACTGACTTCAGCCTAGCAGGACCAGCAAGTGACCTAGGAATGACCTTGAAGATTATCATTAGGCATCTGGAGCTTAGACTATGGCAGTGGTTCTTGACAGGAACATTTGGTGATGTCTGAGACATTTTTGGTTAGGAGATCAGGGAAGCACAACCAGATCTAGCAGGTGATATCGGGAATGCTGCTAAACACCTTGCAAAGCACAGGACAGCCCCTACAACACAGAATTACCCAGTCCCGAATGTCAAGAGTACCAAGGTTGAGAATCCCTGATCAAAACGTAAAGGAGGCTGAGTGCGGTGGCTCATGCCTGTGATCCCAGCACTTTGGGAGGCCAAGGTGGGCGGATCACTTGAGGTCAGGAGTTCGAGACCAGCCTGGCCAAAATGGTGAAACCCCGTCTCTACCAAAAATACAAAAATTGGCCAGGTGTGGTGGCGCAAGCCTGTAGTCCCAGCTACTCTACTCAGGAGGCTGAGGCAGGAGAATCACTTGAACCCAGGAGGCAGAGGTTACAGTGAGCTGAGATTGCACCACTGCACTCCAGTCTGGGTGACACAGCAAGACTCCAACTAAATAAATAAATAAATAAAAGGGAAACCGTGGAAGAGTTTTAAGCAGAGGAGCAATAGGATCTACACTGATGTATGTATGGTATTTTTGTTGTATGTATGGCTGTTGTTTACTTTTTATAAAATAGAGATGGGGATCTTACTATGTTGCCCAGGCTGGTCTCCAGCTCCTTGGCTCAAGTGATCCTCCTGCCTTGGACTCCCAACGTGCTGGGATTACAGACATGAGCCACAGCACCTAGCTAACTGATCACTTTAAAGTGTGGTCAGGTCCCAGGTAGAAACAGATTTTTAAGACATAAGAAGGAAGCAGGAGATAAGCCAGTGGGCTATTGCAATAACTTTAGAGAGAGAAGACTCTAGGAGTATGGAAGGAGGTATGGTCTGGGAAATGCACATTTGGAAATCATCAGTGGTAAGAGGCAGAATCTTGAATGTGAATAAGAGCTTCCAACAAGGCTGTAAAAAATAAGAAAATAGGACCAAAGACAGAGCCTTGGGGGAACATGCATGCATAACAAGTAAAATAATAATAATATCTAACACTGGGCCAGGCGCAGTACCTCACACCTGTAATCCCAGCACTTTGGGAGGCTGAGGCGGGTGGATCACAAGGTCAGGAGATTGAGACCAACCTGGCCAACATGGTGAAATCCCATCTCTACTGAAAACACAAAAATTAGCTGGGTGTGGTGGCGCACGCCTGTAGTCCCAGCTACTTGGGAGGCTGAGGCAGGAGAATCACTTGAACCTGGGAGGTGAAGGCTGCAGCGAGCCGAGATTGCACCACTGCACTCCAGCCTGGCAACAGAGGGAGACTCTGTCTGAAAATAATAATAATAAATAAATAATATCTAACACTGTTTGAGAGTTGATGTGCCAGCTTCTATGCTAAATAACTTACATGATTACATCTGACCCTTTTTTAACAACCCTTAATATCTCCATTTTAAAGATTAAAAACCTTAGGCACAGAGAGGTTAAGCAACTGGCCCAAGGTCACACATGGAGCTATTATCTGAGACAGAATTTGAACTCAAATGATATGACTCCATGGCTTTCCTTCTTATCTACCAAGCTGCCTTCTTGAATAGAGAAAAATCTTCCAAAAGGAAAATTACAACTCTTAAGAGTTGAAAGATGAACAAAAGTTAGAGAGATGAAGGGATGGGTTGGTGTTCCAGGAAAAGGGAACAGCAAGTACCAAGGTCTGGATACAGTAATGACTGGAGCAGGGTTGCAGTGAGTGGGGAGAATGGCAAGACTGCAGAAGTAGACAGCAGCCATGTCATGCAGATCTTTGGGAGGCACGGTAAGTAAGACTTTATTCTAGGGGAAACAGACATTCTACAGAAAGATTAAAATAGAAAATTAAAGATCTGACATAATCAGGTTTTCATTTTTGAGACTCATTCTGGCAGAAGTGTGGGACATGGACTAGGGAATGGAAAAGGAATAGTCTTATTTTTATTTTCCTTGAGACAGGGTCTCACTCTATTGACTGGGCTGGAGTGCAGTGATGCAATCTCGGCTTACTGCAGCCTTGACTTCCTGGGCTTAGGCGATCCTCCCACCTCAGCCTCCTGAGTAGCTGACACTACAGAGGTGCACCACCACAGCTGGATAATTTTATTTATTTATTATTATTATTATTATTATTATTATTATTATTTTGTAAAGACAGTATCTCACTATGCTGCCTAGGCTAGTCTTGAACTCCTGGGCTCAAGCAATCCTCCTGCTTCGGCCTCCCAGAGTGCTGGAATTACAAGGGTGACCCAGTTCGCCCAACTGAGGAATATTTGCAGACTGGTTAAGAGACATTAATGCAATAATCCCATAGCAATAATAGAATCCTATATGAGGGAGATGGCAGTAATAATGGACTCGTTGGCCATCACTTTGGTAGATGCTTGAAAGCTGGAATCAACTAAATTTCCTGATTGTTGCATGTAAAGGTAAGAGAGAATGAGCTCAAGAGACATCTGGGTTTCTGCCTTTAACCTTTGGACGGACAGTGATCCCCTTTAGGATGAAAAGTTTAGTGATAGGGAGAGGGTGAGTCTGGTTTTAAAAGTGTTGAGCTTGCAGCTTCCTTTGTAACACTCAAGTGGGGGTGTTAAAAGGGCCACTGAATGCACTGCCCAAGAACTCATGAGGGATATCTAGTCTATTTACTTCCATATATATGGAGCTATACTTTTTTGATCAGGAAATAGTCAAACATGTACATTCCAGCCACTGCTAATTCTAACAGAGGCAACCAGAGAAAGGCCAATAGCTAAGGTTCTGTGTGACAGATGAACTGCTGTTAAAAGTCTGAATGCAACATCGGGAGGTCACTGGCAGTCTAATTAGGCACAGATAGAGTTTATTGGGTCGTGGAAAGCCAGTTGTGTGTAACCATCATTTCAACCCCCTCTCCTTCCATTTCTGACTTGTCATCTGGTTTTGAGTGAACATTAAAGTATCCTTTCATAAATGGTGACCTTTAGAATTTGAAATGATGGTTTCTGGCTAATTTCCATTCCAGCCTTGGGGCTGCTGCTTGAAGCTCTTGACTAGTTTCTAGCCCTGTGCTCTCAACCATAATTTGGAAAAGGGCAATGTTGTTTTCGTCCTTAAAATGCCCATCATTCAGATGAAGGATCATGATTCGTAATTGTGCAACCACACACTGGGGATGAAAAATGTGCTAGGTACTGAGCTTATTCTAATAACAAGACCAGATCCCGCCGGGCACAGTGGCTCATGCCTATAATCCCAGCACTTTGGGAGGCTGAGGTGGGTGGATCGCTTGAAGTCAGGAGTTTGAGACCAGCCTGGCCAATATGGTGAAACTCTGTCTCTATTAAAAATACAAAAATTAGCTGGGCATGGTGGTGCATGCCTATAATCCCAGCTACTCTGGAGGTTGAGGCATGAGAATTGCTTTAACCTGGGAGGCGGAGGTTGTAGTGAGCCGAGATCAAGACTGCACCACTGCACTCCAGCCCGGGTGACAGAGCAAGACTCTGTCAAAAAAACAAAACAAACAAATAAACAAACAAAAACAGATCCAGTTTGTTCTGGAGAATTTGGGAACATTTTGTCTGAGGTCATAACAGAACAGTAATATGGTTGTATAACCTAGAATTCATTCAGTTGGAAGTGACAGAAAACTAAATTCTAATTGACTTAAAAATGGGGAGACAGAAAGAGAGAAAAAGTCCTATAGGCTCATATACTGAAATAATAGAGGTATGGCTATATGCGGGAACCAAATTCACAAGGACACTATATCTCTCACCATTGTTTCCTCTGCTTCTTCTCTGTTGACTCCATTTCAGAGTAATGGATGGGATACTCAGGGATTCAAGATGGGGAACAGCAGCTCCCAGGGCTATATTCTGTTTTGTTGTTGTTTGTTTGTTTGTTTGAGACAGGGTCTCACTCTGTCACCCAGGCTGGAGTGCAATAGTAGAGTCTCAGCTCGCTGTAATCTCCACCTCCTGAGCTCAAGTGATCCTCCTGCCTCAGCCTCTAGAGTAGCCAGGGAACTACAGACAGGCACCACCATACCCAGCTAATTTTTTTGACTTTCTTTTTTTTGGTAGAGACAGGGGTCTTGCTATGTTGCCCAGGCTGCTGTCCAACTCTTGAGCTCAAGTGATCCTCCCCCTACCTCAGCCTTCCAAAGTGCTAATATTACAGGCATGAACCACTGTGAACAGGAGGGCTATATTCTTGAACCCAGCATAACAGCATGAGTTTCTCTCCCAGCAAGCAAAGGTCTCAGTGCATTTTATTGGCTTCAATTAGGTCACATTTCTGTTATTGAACCAATCACTGCAGACAAAGGCTGATTGGCTTAGGTCCCAGTCATGTGATTCAGTCTTGGAGTGGGAGAGGCATAGATCCCCAAAGATAATTATGATGATAAATGACAACCATTATTGATCAGTTGCTACATGTTCTGACCAGCATGAATGCTTTTTTCATGTGCTTCTCATGACAACACTTTGAGATAGGTGCTATTGTCTTCACTCTTTTAATGATGAGGAAAACAAAACTATAACAAGATTAACTAACTTGCTCAGGATCTACAGCCAGTAAACAACAAAACCAAGGTGTAGAGAGAGGTGACTGTAACCTTTCCAAAGACCCACAGATGGTAAACAATGGAGCCACTATGCAAATTCAGGCAGGCTTTCACCAGAGTGTAGGCTCTAAACCACTACTCTAGGACACCATCCTAAGTTAGGGTAGGGTTACCAGGTGTCCACTGTAACTCAGCAGTTTTCAGTAACAGCAGGCTTTCAAACATGACTATTTTTCCTCACAACAACTTTAAAGGAGAGGATGCATGATCAGGAAGCATGATCTCCACTTTCCCGTGAGGAAATCGAGGTTCAGGTTGAGTGATTTGCTCTAGGTCAAACATGAATTAAACAGTGGAACAGGGACTAGAATCCTACGCCCATCTTTTCTGGTCCTGCAGTAATATAGCCTGAGCGCTCAGTAAACGTTTAGGAGACCACACAGCCTGAAGAGTCACACTGGGCTTATTGCAGGCTAATCCTCCACCCACACTTATCTGCGTGTGCAGCTTCTTCATTATTTCTTCTTCTTCTTTTTTTTTTTTTTTTTGAGATGCAATCTTACACTCAGATAATGTTTGTATATTTAGTAGAAATGGGGTTTCACCATGTTGGCCAGGATGATCTTGATCTCTTGACCTTGTGATCTGCCCGCCTCAGCCTCCCAAAGTGCTGGGATTACAGGCGTGAGCCACCGCGCCCGGCCTCATTAACTTTCCTTCTGTGATTGTTACAGGTGGACGTGACAGTCCCAAGAACGCGGACACCAAGTTGCTCTCAAAAATGTAAACTGTAAATTAAGTTGTTTATGAAACAATTTATCCACATTGAATTTACCTTTTATTAAACTCACACACACATATGTATGTATGTGTGTTACATATTTATTTATGTACATATGAACAGATCTATTTCTGAATCTTCTATTCTTTGTTTTAATCTATATTTCTAATTTCTATTTCTGAGATACTACTACACTCTCTTTTGAATTCATGTAGCTTCACAAGATTCTTTTTTTTTTTTTTTTTTTTTTTTTTTTTTTTAGACAGAGTCTCACTCTGTCGCCCACGCTGGGAGTGCACTGGCCTGATCTCAGCTCACTGCAACCTCCACCTCCTGGGTTCAAGCAATTCTCCTGCCTCTGCCTTCCGAGTAGCTGGGACTACAGGCACACACCACCACTCCCGGCTAATTTTTTGCATTTTTAATAGAGACAAGGTTTCACCCTGTTAGCCAAGATGGTCTCGATCTCCTAACCTTGTGATCTGCTCGCTTTGGCCTCCCAAAGGACTCTTAATACTAGAAGAGCACCTTCTTCTCTGCTATTCTTCTTTACCAAACATCTGAGTTCTTACCATTTGGTTTTGCTAGCGAATATTCTGACTATTCTGTCTCATCGTGGGATATTGAGATATTAATTTAAAAATGTAATTAACAGGCTTATTTGGGGGTGATCGACACCTTTAAGATATTGAGACTTCACATTTAACAACATAATATATCTCCAATTTATTAAAATCTTCTTTTAGGTTGTTTAGAGAAATCTTAACATTTTCATCATTCAAGCCTATGCATCGATGTGTACATTATATCTAGGTAGTGTTTAATGTTTTTTGTTTACTCACATTAATGGGTGGTGTTTTCCAGGATATTTTCTAAGAGCCTAGTATGACTGGTAGGTGAGAAAGCTATTATAGATCTATTATTATTTATAAGCTGCTGGAACTTTCTTACATAGTTAATTTCATTTGCTTTTCCAGGTAAAACAATCATAACATCTGCAAATAACAGGTGGAATATTTTTGCCTCCACTTTTTTTTTTCTTTGACTGAAGTATAGAGAATAGTGTTAAATAATGGTAGTGGTCAAAGACCACCTTGCTTTTAGCTGTAATGGATATCTCATGAACAGTGTTTCTCAAAGTGTGATCACAGATCTGGGTATACATCCCAGAATTTATACAAATCTGGTCATCTGCATTTTAGCAAACTCCTAAGGTGGTTCCTGTCTACACTTAAGTGAATAACTCCTCCAGGTTTTCACCAAGAAGCATGGTATTTGTTATTGGTTTAGATAGGTTTTCTTTATCATACTATCAAGATTTCTGTCAATGTCTGCTTAACTAAGAATTCCCATCAGGTATGGAGATTTACATTTTTTGATAATTATTGAGATTATAAGTTTTATCCTCTTTGGATTATTAACAGGATAAGTTATGTTAATGGCTTTCATATTAGCCTTTCTACCTTTCACTCTTGTAATAATTCTTTCGGGGCAATTTTGTTTTTGATTGTATAATGCTGAAGTGGATTTGCTAACATATAATTTAGGATTTTTCTATATACTTGTCAATGAAATTTTCTTGTGGTTTGTCTTTTGTGTATTATTTTTGTTAAGGTTTGAAATCTGAGTTGTGGTAACTTGCTGAAATGATTTTCTATGCTCTGACGTAGACTAAATAGCATGGGAATTTTCATGTAAAACCCTCTGGGCCTGGGGCCTTTTTGAAAGTAGTTCTTTGACAATTTCTCTCACATCTTATTTGCCTATTTCGTGCCTATTTCTCTCACATCTATTTGCCTTTTCTAGAGTCATTTTGTTCATGGAAATGTAAAATGTTTTAGACTAGGGTTAAATAGTGTGATTGCTTATAATTCGTTTTATTCCAAAGCTGTCTTTTTTCTTCTCTATTTTCTCAACTTGTCTCCAACTGCATTTATAATTGGTGTCATTTCTTCCAAGATGGTGCCATTAAGTTGTCTTTCAGTCTTTAACTTTTAGGCTTTGAATTTTCATCTCTTTCATGGGTTTCTTAACGCATTTTTTAAGAATCTTGGAAGAGCAGTTTGAAGGCAGCCAACCAAATGCCATTATGAGCAATACGTTTTTGCTCTTGGGATTTTTTTAACCTAGATTTAAAAATCTCATCTTGTTGAGGTTGGCATGCTTTAATGTGAAGAGGTCCTTCTGGAATCCTAACTACTATCTAACAAAGTCACTAGACCTTGCAGATAAGTGTCATCTGCCAATGTGATTAACTAGCTTGCCATTTCAGTTCTCAGCAAGTCATTGATAAAATCATTGAAGGGAAAAGGTTGAAGGACATAGCAGTGTGGTAAAAGAATTAGCCAAACATCTAGTGGTTTTGCCTTACAAACACAGGAATTACAACTTGGTTTTGTGGGATTCCCATCAAAAAAAAAAAAAGGAAAAAAAAAAAAAGAATTAGCTGAACATCATCACTATCAGAAGAGACACCAGAGTGTGACCTCACCTCAGGTTCACTGAGCTCAGTGAAAAACCACATTCCCTAACACAAGCTGAGTAAATGTTGTTCACTCCTGTGATTCACACTCATCAGGACTTACTCTGGGAAGGGCATTGTGCTGGTCTTGGACATGCAAAGCCAAAAAGATGTGGCCTCTCCCCTCAGGGACTTTGAGTATGAGGAAAATCCTTTCTTAGTTATGTGGTCTCCAATATCACAAGATTACCAAAACCATTTTTTAAATAATTACAAACACAGATTGTTTAAGGTCCCTCTTCAAAGACTATAAGAGTAACCTGTTTACTGCATCTAGTGAAACTATTCAAAAATAGAAAATAAGTAATAATACCCCTACTCTATTCTCACCCTGCCCCAACTCATCCCCTTCCAAAGTAACTATCATTAACTGCTAAAAGTGCTTCCTCTTCTATCCTCAAAACATACACACATACGTGCCCAGGAGAAGAGGCATCATTTGCTTTTGTTTAAATTGAATCAGAGCCAGACACAATGGCACACAGCTTTAGTCCCAGCTATTTAAGAAGCTGAGGCAGGAGGAGTTCAAGTCTAGCCTGGGCAACATGGTGAGACTCTGTCTCTAAAAATAATAGTAATAATAAAAGTTTTTGAAGTGTAAAATAAATAATTATATATTTAATTGAGGATAATATGTGTATATATATATATGTATATATGTGTGTATATATATGTGTATATATATACGTATATATGTGTATATATATACGTATATATGTGTATATATATACGTATATATGTGTGTATATATACGTGTATATATGTATATATGTGTGTGTATATACACATATCCTCAATTAGATATATAATTGTGTGTGTATATATACATATACGTATATGTGTGTGTGTGTGTGTGTATATAAGTAAATCACACTGTTGATATTAGCCTGCCACTTGCTTTTCAATACATCATGGTTATCCTTCTGGTTCTATAGGTACTGATTTTTTTTTTTTTTTTTTTTTTTTTTTTTTTTTTTTTTTTTTTTTTTTTTTTTTTTGAGACAGGGTCTCACTCTGTCACCCAGGCTGGAGAGCAGTGGTGCAATCTCAGCTCACTGCCACCTCCACCCACTAGGCTTAAGCAATCCTCTCACCTCACCTTCCCAGGTAGCTGGGACCACAGGCACATGCCACCATGCCCCGTATTTTTTTGTAGTTTTGGTAACGATGGGGTCTCCCCATGTTGCCCAGGCTGGTCTTGGACTCTTGAGCTCAAGCAATACCTAACTTGATTTTTTCAATAGCTACATAATGTTCCATAGAATAGAATTACTTCAGTTTATTCAACATGCCTTTGTTCATGGGCATTCATCTTGTTTCCAATTTTTATTGCTGTCATTGTCATTCTTGTCATATGTTCCATGACAACATATGTCCTTATACACTAATGCTTTTATTTTTCTGGCTAGATTCCCAAAAGCAATATTGCTGGATCAATAAGGTTATGGGGTTATAATCTTAATAGATATTGACAGGTTATTATCCTAAAGGATTGTAGCAAGGGGAGTGATTATCAGACAAACGTCTTGATTATTAAATGAAGGATATATATATATATATATAAATTCAAAGATTTTGCTTTGAAAGGAGATCCCCTAGAATGGATTGGAAGCACAAATAGCAGTCCCGAATTTCAGTCATTCCTAGTAGGGTCCTCTGTTGCCATCGCCATGCTGGCCCCCAGAGGACACCTCTCTGAGAATGCTAAAAACAGCAGCAAAGCCATATATCGAGTCCCACCCAGGTAATACACTAGTACCTTAGGCACATGTCTTCCATCTTACTCTCATGACTGTGTAAGACATATATGCTATTACCATCCTCATTTTACAAAAGTGGAAACTGAGGCCTAGAACGTTTGTCACTTGCTCAACGTGACACAACTAGTAGGTGGTATAGCTGGGATTTGATTCCAGTTCTGCCTGCTTCCAACACCTACGCTCTTAACGACTGTGTGGGATTTTCCCCCAAGGATACCGTCACTGAGACTTTCATTAGAGTCCCAGGTAGGGCCACACCTTGCCTCCTGCCATGAAGCAGGAAGGCTCCTGTGCAAGATCTTTGCAGCCAGGCTGACCTCTAGGAAGTACCCTCCCTATTCAGAGATAACTGAGTGAGCACATGGGCACCCCAGAACACTATGCGTGGCATGCATGCTTGCTCCTGCAAACAACTCAGAAGCTAGCTTTCTTCTCTCTTTTCTCTCTCCCGCTCTCTTTCTTTTGCTTTCTCAAAACAAACTGAAGCAATTAAGAGACACTGGGAACCCTTGGTTTGGCCTTTCCCCGTTCTCTGGTGATAGGCAACAGATACACATGATTAAAAGTGTAGACTCTGGGCCATGCATGGTGACTCACACTTGTAATCCGAGCACTTTGGGAGGCCGAGGTGGGTGGATCATTTGAGGCCAGGAATTCAAGACCAGCCTGGGCAGCATAGTGAAATCCCATCTCTACTAAAAATACAAATATTAGACGGGTGTGGTGGCACTCACCTGTAGTCCCAGCTACTCGGGAGGCTGAGGCATGAGAATCACTTGAACCCAAGAGGCAGAGGTTGCAGTGAGCCAAGATCAAGCCACTGCACTCCAGCCAGGGCAACAAAGCGAGACTCTCAAAAAAAAAAGAAAAGAAAACGTGTAGACTCTGGAGTCAGAATGACCTGGGTAGGAAACCAACTTGTTAAACCCTGAGCAATTTTCCTGAGACTCTCCAAGCCTCATGGTCTCCCTGGCAACAGAACCATCCTGCCCAGTGTCTTGTCTTACCTGAGAATGCATCTTCATCTCCTTGGGGACAGGTCCATGTCTATGCCTCTTGCCTTACACGTCCTGAGGGAACCTCTGTAACACTAAGCAAAGGTTGATTCTCAATAATTAAATTCAATAGTGTTTTAAGGTAATTGAGGCCAGGTACAGTGGGCTTTTGCCTGTAATCCCAGCACTTTGAGAGGCCGAGGCGAGAGAATTGCTTGAGACTAGGAGTTTGAGACCAGCCTGAGCAACATAGTGAACCTGAATCTTTCCAAAACATAATTAAATAAACAAAGTAAGTAAGTAAGGTTGAGACCTGAAAAGGGAAGAAAGAAAATGAATTCGCTTTTATTGAGGACCTACTGTGTTTTAGGCAGTATTCTGGAATTTAATAAACGTTAACTCAACTCTTTGAAATAGGTATAATTATTCCCATTGTATAGAAGTGAAAAATGAAACTTAGCAGCATCAGGATAACTTTGCTAGGGTTGCAGAGCTAGAAATGATGGTGATGGTGATGGCGATGATGATAATGATGATGATGATGATGATAGCTTACTGTTTACTGAACATCTTCTATGAGTGGCACTATGCGAACAGCTTCACTCGCACTCTCTCATTTAATCCCAACCACAACCCAGTAAGTAAGTCCCTTTTATAGATGAGAGACCTGAGGTCCCAAAAGGTTACAAGGGCACTCAGCTAGTAAGTATTAGACCTCGGAACTGAACCCAGATTTTTCTCCTTCCTTAGGAGTATCTCTCATCCTTGCTTTGGAAGTGAAGGCCTTGGTGGCAGTTATTCAAATTTAAACATTCAGCTTCCTGGACCACTTCTAAATGTGGTGTCATGCAACTGTACAGGAGGCCAGGCCTTTGGAAAAAGAAAACAGATTTTATATCTACTGTTTTTTCCCCTTCATCTTCTGGGCTCTGTGGGCAATAGTTTCATGGCAAGATTCTGCATCCTGTCTCATGGCCACACATACTGTCTGTGCTTGGCACAGCCTGCTGTCTCCATGGAACATCTGCGGCTCACTACTAGTGTGAGTGATTCTATTTTCCACACATCCCCAGCTCGTTAGAAAGCAAGGCTCCCATTTGTTGGTGGATGTTTGCAATCTGAAGCTGAAACACTGCAAAATGATGATTGAGCTGATTCACACTAGGAGAGAGTCTGTGACACATAAACACACACACACACACACACACACCAGACACTTAATTAGTGAGAATTGATCTCTTGCCTGACCCGAAGGGTATGGTGACTTTTTCCATCATGGGGCCATCTGGCTTCTGAGGACAGTTACCCAACTGGAAGCTGTGCATGCAGTGATGGTGGTCTTTCCTGACCAGGGATGCAGCTCAAATGTCCTCTGGGCCACCAATTGAAGTGTGAGCATCTTAAGGACACTGTGTTTCTACAAAGGTAGTGAGAAAGCAGAAGTAAACAGCATCCCTCCCAACCGACCCAGGGCTCTGCAGAAAGGAAAGAGCTTCCCCTCTCCTCCTTGATGAATTCGCCTCAGAACTTCCTCAACGTTCCTCTCAGATTTTCCACTTCTGGTCTTTGGCCAAATGCAATCTTTAAAATACACATTTGGCAAGAATCTGTAAAAAAAAAAAAAAAAAAAGAAAAAAGAAAAGAAAAAATCCCTTCAGATTGTTATGTGATGGTGGTGAAAAGACACATTTTTTTAAACTCTAAAAAAAGCACCTTAGCATTTTGTAGGCTTTTATAATTCTGAAACAGCTGAAATGCTAAAACTTTCAAGTTGGCAGGATTGAAACTGAAATCTGCAAACCAGGTTCAATTTGACAGGAGTAGGAGCCTTGCATTTCAGAGGGTTTTGATGAGCTTGTGGGTCTGAGCCATCAACACAATGGGTGGCCACCCACTTGCAGAGAGCCCTTCATGCCTGGATCTCCATCCCCATTCTAGCTCCCTACGGAGTTCACTCTGAGAGATGCTCCAGGGTAGTCCATGAAGGTACCCCATTTGCCCTCCTAGCTGTGGGTAGCACAGCACAGTCTGTGGCACCAGACTGCCTGGATTTGCAGATCCACTACCTGTAGGACTTTATTCACTTAATTCCTGTGTGCCTCAGTTTCCTCATTTGTAAAATGGGGATAATCACTACCTGATAGGATTGCTGTGAAGATCAAGTGAATTCATTCTTATAAAAGGCCCTGGAACAGTACTAAGAATATGAAAAACATTCAGTAATGTTGGCTGTTACTTATTAGCATAGAAAGCTCAGCTTGGAAGAAAGATTTGGGGCAGTGGCTAAGAACAGCGGGAAGCCCAGTCCTGGAGTATTATAGAAGCTTGGGCCCTAGCACAGCAGGCGTAAGGTTAAGATGAAGACCATCATAGACAGAGAAGACCTACTGTATGTCAGAAAGTCAACATTACTAATTAACATTTTGAATCAACAAACATTTCATATATTTGTGGATTTATACCCATCTTTTATTTATTTGTTTGTGTATTTGTTTATATCCACCTAGTTCCAAAAAGAATTGGAGAGGAAGTCTAGTTATACAAACTAAGACAAAATAGGATAATTTCTAAATTGGACTAAGGAAGAAAACATGGGAACAGAGCAGAGCCAAGCATGATGCTGAATATGCATATCATAAATAACTACATCCCTGATAAGGGTAGTTCATAAGGTTGACCATAAACTGAGCTTCCTTGCAGCCCCTTCACGAAGAGAAGCTTGTTCAATTGCATATTTGCAGTGCTTAGAACACTGGAAAAGTTGGTGGCTAAGCGGACTTGCAGTCAGGCTGACCTGAGCTGGCAAGCAGGCTCCAAGATGTGTCCCTGGAGAAATAACTTAATGTCTCAGAGTTTGAGTGTCTTCACCTCTAATGGGGATAAAATTGTAGTCATGGGTTATTTATTTATTTATTTATTTAGATAGATAGAGATGGGGTCTCGCTATGTTCCCCAGCCTGGTCTTGAAGTCCTAGGCTCAAGTGTTGCACGTACCTTGGCCTCCCAAAGTGCCGGGATTACAGGTGTGAGCCACTACACCCAGCCTATGGGTTGTTTTTTAGAGTAAAGTGAAAGAATACATGTAAAGTGTTTATCACAGCCTACCTACTTAGCAAGTGTTTGATAAATACTAGATAAAACAAAATTTAGAACATGTAGATACACACAACTTTCCTTGATACCAAGATCAGAAGGGATGGCTTCCTTCCTAAGAGGATGATGTGTCACATAATAAAATATGGTGTCTCCAATGAAGACAGATGGCAAACTCCCCAAAGCAATAACGCACTGTTCTTGGGAGCATGAAAGAAGGATGGGTTGCATCCTAGCTCTGCCACTTACTTGCCAGGTGACCTTTGGCATGCCACTTCACTCTCCTGGGATGCACATTCTTCTGCTGTAACGGGCAAAATAATAGTACCTCCCTCATAGGGTTCTTATGGAAATCAAATAAGGTTATGGGTGATAAAGCATTTAGCTTAGTTTTGGCACGTAGTTAGCCCTCAACAGCCATGTTGTTGTTGTTCGTTGTTGATTACAACACTGTGAGTCATCACCGCCCGTCTGGCTTCATCCAGAGGGACACTCAGAATGCCTGGAAGAGCAGGGACCTGCACATCCCGCAACCCTCACTGGATATTGCTCTTCTCAACAATACTTCTGGCAACTACCGTATAAAAATGCACTTAAAGACTATGTTGTCCAACAAACTTTCAAGTGGAGCGATTTTATCCTGCCAATTGAATATGAACCACATGGGTTTAAAACCATCAAGCGAGGGGTGGAAACAGTATTATTGAGAGCAAGAAGACAGTGGGGCGGGGGGCATATAAGGACCTGGGGCTGAATGAAAGTCCACTTCAGGATTCTTCTTAGAAAAATTGTGTTGGTGGAAGGCAGTTATTATGGGTTGAGTTATTATAGCCAAATGGTTAGAAGCATGGTATAGTGAGTCAGACAGTCCTGGGTTCAAGATCTGCTTCCCCCACTTACTGGCTGTGTGATGTAGGACAAGTTACTTAACCCCTTGTGCCTCAGTTTCCTCATCTGTTAAAGAAAGGGGAGAGAGAAAATAATGGCACCATCTGTGTATGGCTGGGATAAGGATTAAGTGAATTAGCACACATGAGATGCACCCTACAGGGGCATACAGGAAAGCCAATCTAAGTGTTAGCTATTAATGTCAAGGACTGAATGGAAGATGAGAAACTGAAGACAGTATGGGGGTGAAGGAAAGGGTTAAGGAGGATGGAAGTTTGAAGGAAGGCAGAATGGAGCAAGTTTGTTTTAGGATGAGCCAGTGGGGAGAGACAGAGACTGAGGTAAGTGAGGGGTGGTTATTGACGAGGTAAGGACGTTAGGGTAACAGATGAGACTGGCTTCTGGGCACAGGTGGAGCGGATAACCGGGCAGGCGGAGGAGGAAGGCATTCAGGATGAGCAAGGTGGCAGCTAAGTTTAGCGCTGGAAGGGAGGGATTTGAATATGCATGTACTGTCCCACTGTGCCAAACAGCTCAATTTTTCAATCGTTCCTCAGGGGGAGTCATGAATGGAGAAACAGAGTCAGTAGGAATCCCTGTGTTGAGTGCAGTCTGCCTGTTCCTTCTGGGTTCAGGCCACTGGCTTCCCCAAAGGCCTCTTTAGGAACCTGGAAAAGGACCTTCCTTCCCTTTGTTAAGTGAAATTACATATTGAGGAACATTAGATCAGCAGGGTGCTGGACACTGATTCCTTTTTGACATAAAGACAGCCTAGTCTTCGATCATTGCTTGTAGATGGCCGGAATTGGAAAAGGGTCCATGCTAGTTTCCTTGCATCATCATCCTTGGAGCTCAAATTCCTTCCAGTCCTGCCTTCCTCGTCTCTTCTCTTCTCTTTCTCCTCCTCTCTCTCCCATCCCCTCTACCCAGACTCTCTCCCTCTCCCCTTCTTCCTCTCTACTCCTCTTCTCCGGTTCCCTCTTTATCTCTCTCCCACAAATCTATATTCAGTTTCTGTCTTCCAAAAAGAAAAAGTGAGTAGGAGGACAAATTGTTTAAAAGCAACGCAGCTATTTTAACGAAATGCTTTTTCCTTTGAGTCAGTCCTAAGAAATTTGGGTAAAATCAAAGCCGGAATGAACCAAAAAATTATTCTGAAAAATGACATGGATTAGGGAAAAGAGCCTAAACTCCCCCAGACAGAATGGGGAACAGGAAAGAACCAGAGAGGATGTGAACACCAGTGTGTTGGAAAGAAAACCAAAGGAAGGAATTTGATGAGATTGGAAAGGCGGCAGAGAGAAAATGAGAAGACATTTATCCAATCACTTGAGTCCATTCCGTCACAGACACCTGACTCTTGGGAACATCTGGATGAAAGTTTGTGTAGACATGGTCATTCAGATCTGAGCCACTGAGGACGTGAGCTCCCATCTAAGCCAATAAGTTATTGTCCCTTGAATTTCAAGGTCCTAAAGCTGTTAAGAAATTGTTTGAAATCTTATCTGTTGGAAGAGCCAGAAGCTTAGCTCTAGTCTCAGCTCTGCCTCTAACTTACTCTGCACCCTGAAATAAATCATGCCCTTTGCTGGGGAGTGGCACTGTTTTCTTCTTTGCAGAAGGAGAGGATGGGACTAGATGACCTCAACGGTCCTCCAACTCTGATGTTCATCCTCTAGTTCTCTTTAGCCTTGTCCCTCTACTTGACAGCCAGCGAAGAGCATGGACTTGGGAGCTGCCTACCTTTGAATCTTGCCTCTCCACACCTGGTGGCTGTAAATCTTTGAATAAGTTCCTTCGAGCTCTCAGGGCCCTCAGTTCTCTCATCTGAGAAATGGATAACAGTAAGGTTCTTCACTTTTCCCCTTCTCATCTAAGAAAGTATGTCAGAAAACAATTAAGTGACAATAGAACCTGCCTTCATTTATAAAACTCAAAAGCAGATCACTTGCACACTTCAAAACCTACACTAGAAGATTCTTGGGATGCCTTCTACAATTAACAGTTAAATAGCCTGAAACTGAGATTTTATTGTTCTTCTGATCCAGTTCCATTTCAGTTTCAGCTTTCTCAAGCTGAGGACCAGAGAGGCAAATCTATCTGCCCAGCATCAGTCAGCAGATGTTCCCGAAAGAGCCAAGGGACTCCTGGCAAGGGGAAATCCTCTCTTCCTCCAAGACCCTGCGTCTGGTTTCGGGATTCATATTGGAAATATTATGGATGAAAAAAAAATAAACCTTGAATCTTCTAGACCCACGTATGAACTGTTTATCATTCCAATCCCCTTGCTTTTTGTCTCCATTCATCCTCTTCCTCCAGCCACTTCCTTGGCTGCGAGAAAGTGTTTTCATAGGGAATTGCTCTCACCTTATCTCCCTTCTGAGAAAATCTGCTGCTTCTGAAATGATGTATTCTTCCCACAAACCTGGCGTTGTGCACCTGATCATAGGTGCAGGCGCAGGAAGGAAAATCTACATAGCAGCAAAATTGCTTCCTTTTGCTTATCTGCAAACTCTTAGCTTAGAGAGGATGCTGGAAGAAGGCACCAGAACGTCTCCCCTCCAGGCAGTGAGGACAGTTTCCCCTTGGCTTGAGAATGAGAAATCCCCGAATCAGCCAACACAAAAGGACACAACACCATTCCTGCTGGCAGCGGAGTCGCCTGTGCCAAGGCCTCGGGGTCCCCAGCCACTGTTCATTAATCCTGCCCATGGGCTGAGGGAGAAATCTGTTGTTCTGATGGGCAGAAGGTCCAGGTTCCAGTGCAGTGGAGGAGATAATTGTCTTTATAGCCAGGGGATGCTTGGCAAGGAGGTCAAGTGACTTACACACTCCACAAAGTCTAGGTGGATGATGATGATGAAACCATATTGCCCTTAACTCCCGACAGGAAAAAGCAAAAGATAATTCAGGGTCTCACTATGTTGGTTAGGCTGGTCTCGAACTCCTGGCCTCAAGCAATCCTCCCACCTATGTCTTCCAAAGTGCTGGTAATACAGGCAAGAGCCACTGTACCCAGTACAAATAGGATATTTTAGAAGAAACATGTTGTAGAAAGAACAGGGTCATAGGGGAATGAAATCTGGAACCTTGCCTGCCATAAGAGTCTTGTGACAGTTTGTCTAGCAAAATTAGAAAAAGGATTTTTGGCCTACCTATTTCATAGAGCTACTATGAGAATTAGATGTGATAGTAGGTGTAAAAGGACTTTGAGAATGATATTGCACTTCATTCATTCATTCCTCCTAATGATAGTGAGTACCCACTAGATGTCAAGTACTGCAGATACAGTGGTGTTAGGTAGGCATGGTAACTGCCCTCACATGCATGTTGGGGAGGACTGCCTACAACTACAGTCTGTGCTTTTAAAGGAATTTTCAGGAGTGTCCCTCAGAGACCAAGTCCCAGACCTCCACCTGCCAGTTGAGCAAGAAGTCCAATCTCTCTCACCTTGGGTCTCTTCCTAAGTCTCCAGGTCACTCTGGGCTCTAAGTGGTCAGTCCAGCTTTCTCCAGACTTGTAGCCTGAACTGGAACCCAGATGTGCTTCCTGGAGCTATGGTATGTCAAAACTAATACCGAGATGCTAGCTTCAGAATGGGGTTTCAGTCTACCAAGGACGTCCCATGTGTACCTACTGAGACAGGGAAACCCCAAATACATTCTCAACTTGCTACTCCTGGTGCTGATGGCAGCTAGATCTCAGTCTCTAGAGACAGTGCAATTTCTACCTAGGTTGTTGTTACTCTTCAATGTGTTAATAATAAAAACAACTAACATTCAATCGTTATTGAGTGATTTTGCAATTTATGGACTAAGTATTATTCTGAGTATGTTTTATACATTACTCATGTAATCCTTGAAACAACTTTAAGGCCAGGTGTGGTGGCTCATGTCTGTAATCCAAGCACTTTGGGAGGCTGAGGAAGGAGGATAACTTGAGCCCAGGAGTTTGAGACCAGCCTGGGCAACATAGTGAGACCTCATCACCACTAAAAATTTTAAAAATTAGCTGAGTGTGGTGGTGCGCACCTATAGTCCCAACTACTCTGGAGGCTGAGGTGGCAGGATTGCTTAGGCCTGGGAGATGGAGGCTGCAGTGAGCTATGTTGTGCCACTGCACTCCAGCCTGGGCTACAGAATAAAACTCTGTCAAAAACAAAACAAAACAAAACAAACAAACAAAAAAATCTCAAAGAGGTATTAGGGTATTAGGATTATCTCCATTTTACAGATGAAAAAACCGAGGCTTAGAGAGGTTAAGAAAGCTTCCTGGGTCACAGCTAACAGGCAATAGGCCAGGATTTGAACCAGAGCCCTCCCCTTTAGCTACCCTGCTCTACTGCCTCTAAGGAGGAGGGCAATTTTGTACAAGGCACATCACACCAGATTGAGGTCCAAGTCTGCCCCCAGGATGACAAGGTCAGAAGCCCCCCCAGTGTCCACAAGCTCACAGTTGTCATTCTCTTTCCGTGACCCGACTCCTGGTCCTTCCTCCTGCCTCCTTCCACCCTCAGGGTGACTCCCACCTAGGGATTTACATTGCCTGCCCACACCATGAACTAAGTCAGTTTGCCCTGAGAGTCTACAACTTTCCATCTTGTTCTCCTTCTGTAAACTTGTCCTCTGAACTTGCAGCTCTTCCAGACCTGCATAGCAACTGTCTTTCTTGCAGAAAACAAAATTAAACTTCTTCCTTACCAGACACCCAGCTGTGCACAAAAAATTAATCAATTACAGTTGAGATTAGAGCTACAAAGAAGCTGCTCACGGGGCTGTGGCAATATTACCATTATCTCTGAAGACACTCCCGAACCATTCTCTGGAGAGGAAGGTCTGGGCTTTCTGGGATGTGTGCTCATCCTGCAGATATTTCAGGACTACAGACTCCCCCGTAATACTTTCTTCTCCCTCTTCTCTTAAGTAAAAGTATTAAAGAATTAACCCTCCTCATTCTTTGGTATACATGACAGCTACTACTGTGTTTGAATAAGTGAATTAACTTTATATTATAAAACTAGGGTTCTCAAAATACCAGCAAAGGGAGGAGAGAGGGGCTGCTTGATGCCTATGTGAGTTACTAAAGTCCCAAGAAGCTGATGCCCTGGGCCAGAAAGGGTGTCATTATCTATGTTGAACCTGCCAGTCATTGTGGGTCTGCAAGTGGAATTGACCTGTAATTGCCCCTCCAACAGGGACAGGAGCTGAGAGTGCAGCCACAAGCAATGAACCTCAGTCCTTGCTTCCCAGGATGTTTCCTTGTGGGGGTGCTTAAAAATACTGACGTTAGTTGGGCACAGTGGCCTGCACCTGTAATCCCAGCACTTTGGGAGGCCAAGACAGGAGGATTGCTTGAGCCCAGGAGTTTGATACCAGCCTGGGCAACAAAGTGAGATCCTGTTTCCACAAAAAAATAGAAACAAAAATTATCTGGGCATGGTGTCTTGAGACTCTGCTAGTTGGGAGGCTGAGGCAGGAGGATGGCTTGTGGTCAGAAGTCTGAGGCTGCAGTGAGCTATGATTGTACCACTGCACTCTAGCCTGGGCAACAGAGCAAAATCCCATCTCTTTAAAAAAAAAAAAAAAAAATACTGATGTCTGTCCACCTCTTCCAGGCCAATTTAAACAAGAATTTTGAGCAGCAGCTTGTTTTGAAGCTGCTCTGGGGATCCTTTTGGGCAACTGGGGTGAGAACTGGTGTGCTGCAAGAAGCAGAGCTTCCAAAAACTATAGCCAAAACCCTCTCACCTTAGAACTGCAAACAAGAGAGGACTTAGAACAAGCTGAACAGAGGATGCATCTATCCACCCACCCACCCACTTACTCACTCACCAAGTGTTTGTTGAGAACCTACTACCTGCCAGGCAGGTTGAAGTGTCCTCCAGACTCGACAGCCTGAGCAAACAGAGCTCTTCTGAGCTATAATTTAGGCAGTTTAGCTCTGACATGTTGTAGCCTCTGAAACTCAGACCTCTGAGAGTCATCTAAGAACAGAAGCAGGCAGGGCGCAGTGGCTCAAGCCTGTATTCCCAGCACTTTGGGAGGCCGAGGCGGGTGGATCACAAGGTCAGGAGATCAAGACCATCCTGGCTAACATAGTGAAACAACGTCTCTACTAAAAATACAAAAAAAAAAAAAAAAAAAAAAAGAAGGCCGGGCATGGTGGCGGGTGCCTGTAGTCCCAGCTACTCGGGAGGCTGAGGCAGGAGAATGGTGTGAACCCTGGAGGTGGAGCTTGCACTGAATGGAGATCCTGCCACTGCACTCCAGCCTGGGCGACAGAGTGAGACTTCGTCTCAAAAAAAAAAAAAAGAGCAGAAGCATAAGTGATGGATGGGGAGGAGTGCTGTGGGTAGAAGATCTCTGCAGTGTTTCAGAATCTCTCCACCCCATGTGAGCCATTTGTTCTGTTTCCTAGACGTGGTCAGCAAGAAAACCCGCACACTGTAAAGGATTTTTCTGCATTTTTTTTAGTAACCTTGAGAAAGAGAGGGAGACTGGATCATTCCCCAAAATTGTTGTCACAGTGGCCTAAATGAGGGTCTGCAGCCTGGGCCTGGAGGCCTGTGTCTTCTTTTCTTTTTCAAAAGATCTCTCTCTGTGTGTGTGTGTATGTGTGTGTGTGTGTGTGTATGTGTGTAATTGCTTTTCTTTTTTTTTTTGAGATGGAGTCTCGCTCTGTCGCCCAGGCTGGAGTGCAGTGGCGCGATCTCAGCTCACTGCATGCTCTGCCTCCCGGGTTCACGCCATTCTCCTACCTCAGCCTCCCGAGCAGCTGGGACTGCAGACACCCGCTACCACACCTGGCTAATTTGTTTTTTTTTTTTATTTGTTTTTTCTGTTTTGGTTTTTTTTTTTTTTGGTATTTTTTTTGTATTTTTAGTTTCACCGTGTTAGCCAGGATGGTCTCAACCTCCTGACCTTGTGATCCACCAGCCTCAGCCTCCCAAAGTGCTGGGATTACAGGTGTGAGCCACCACGCCTGGCCGCTTTTCTTTTTTATTACAGAAGCAATGCATTATTCACTATAGAAATTTTAGAAAATTAAAATTAGTTTGAAAGGTACAAGTAATAATTATCTTTATATTCTCTTATCCCAAAGATAAACCCCATCAAATATGTATATTTACATTTTCTATTCTATGTGATTAGCCCTTGTTTTTAACCAAAATGGAGTGATATTCTACATTTTTTGTAATGTACTTTTTCCTTTACTAAAATACCATGATCATGCTTTCTATATGAGATATTTTACTTCATCACTTAATGATTGGATAATATTTCATGTTATAATTACCACAATTTATGTAGTTAATCCTCAGTTATTGGGTATTTAGTTTGCTCCCAATTAAAAACCACACACACACACACACAATCATTGTAATTAAATCCTTGCACACACTCATCATAGTTTTCTAAAACTGAAATTATTTAGTCAGAAGATTATAGCATATTTTTAAATAAACTTTTTATTCTAGAATAGTTTTAGATTTACAGAAAATCTGCAAAGGGAATATAGAGTTCCTGCCCACATCCAGTTTCCCCTGTGATTAAGATCTTACATGAAAATGATACATTTGTTCCAACTAATGGACCAGTATTGACACGTTATTATTAACTATATGTCATAGTCTATTCTGATTTCCTGAGTTTCTCCCTAACATCCTTTTTCTGATCCAGGAGCCCATATTATGTTTAGTCATCATGTCTCCTTGCGTTCCTCTAGACTGTGATGGTTGTTCAAACTTTCCTTGTTTGTGATGGCTTTGACAGTTTTGAGAAGTGCTAGCTAGATGTTCTGTGAAACATCCCTCAATTTGCCTTGAACTGTTTTGCTCATGATTACATGAGGGTCGATGGGTTTGGGGGAGGAAGTCCACCAAGGTAAAATGTCCTCCTCAACACATCAAATCAAGGACATGCTATCAACATGAGTCACCACTGATGACGTTAGCCTTGATCGCCTGTCTAAAATTGTGTTTGCCAGGTCTCGCCACTGTAGAGTTACTTTTTTTTTTCTTCCTCCTTTCCCTATTGTACTCTTTGGAAGGTAGTCATTATGCACAGCCCATACTTAAGGAGTAGGAAATTAGGCTTCACTTCCTTGAGGGGGCTGTGTCTACATAAATTATTTGCGATTCTTCCGTACTGGAAATGTGCCTATTCTCCCCCATATGCTTATTTATTTATTCATTTATTTACATCAGTATGGACTCAGACATTTATTGTATACTTTCAGTTATAATCTAATAATGCATTGTTTATTTTATTGCTCAAATTGTTCCACCTTTGGCACTGGGAATGCTTTCAGCTGCCTCCTGTGTCCCTTTGAAATAACCCCCATCAATTAGTATTTTGAATACATCCTTGCTTTCCAGCACCTCAAGATGCTCCAGGCACATCTTGTACATTCCCTGCCCCAGCCCTAGAAGAAGTCATTTCTGCAAGGATCCTTGGTTCCTTTGACTGGATAATGGTATTAGAAACCAAGATCTGAGTGCTGGGTGTGCTCATTGCTACTGGGATAATGTTGTTCCTGTCAATCAATGGAAAGAGCTTGGAAATCTGTGTACATATACCAGCCCACGCCTATAGACACATTCATAACTATTTCCATATTTATCTACCTGTATCTGTCTTAAGCTAACCATGATTTCATAGTGATGTGTCCAGTGTGAAGACCTGTATGAGACTGTTCATTCAGCCAAATCCAGTATGACATGGTTCATTCTAGCTTTCTCCCTCCTTGAAGATAGCCATATTTGAAAGGTTTTTGAGTTATACTAACATACTGCCTTCCATGAAATTTGGGAGAGGGGGTAGGGGAAGACAAGTGTGCCCTGAACCTATTTGCTGCCAATCAAGTTTTAATCAAGTTATCTGTGCATGCATGCATGCACACATGCACACACGCACACACACACACACATGATAGAATGATGTGTCCTAAGATAACATTTCTCATGTTATATGAGGGTCTTATCATCCCTTTTGCTCGAAGGGATCAAAACCTGAAAGTACTGTCTGTACACCTCACTCACTTTGATAACCGGAGACCATGAACATCAAAGAATTCCAGCTGGAAAGCTGTGGTTATTTCTATGTTTGTTTTTTACTTTGCAGCATCTTCTTTTGAACGATGACTAAGGCCTTTTGATCTGAACTGCTTCCAAACTGCTTTCACATCCCAGATAAAGAGTTAGTCTTTTGTTCCCGATTTATGGGCCATAGACCTCATGGGGGAGACAGTGGGCTCTCGAATCTGTACACAGGGGCCCCGATAAGCTGCCTACAGAGGCCAGGCACGTTACACGTGTGAGAAGGGGCTGGGTGAGGACTCTGGCAAACGGGAAATCACATGGTCTGTTACAGAAATGTAGGCCCATTATTGCCAGGTCTTCTGATTTTGGGGGGGAAACCAGAAATCTACATTTTTGTGTAAACACCTACAGTTTTGAAATGTTGGCTATGATTGTCAGTCTTTCCAGAATACTGCAAGAGCCAACCAATATATGTGCTCTGGCAGGATTGCCAGTTTGGGATCTTGGTATCTGAACTCTCGTTGTAAAAAAAAAAAAAAAAAAAAAAAAAAAAAAAAAAAAAAGCATAGGCTGAGTGTGGTGGCTCATGCCCATATTCACAGCACTTTGGGAGGCCAAGGTAGGCAGGTCACTTGAGGTCAGGGGTTCAAGACCAGCCTGGCCAACATGGCGAAACCCCGTCTCTACTAAAAATACAAAAATTAGCTGGGCGGGCTGGGCGTGGTGGACCACGCCTGTAATCCCAGCACTTTGGGAGGCCAAGCGGGGCAGATCACAAGGTCAGGAGTTTCAGACAAGCCTGGCCAACATGAAACCCCAACTCTACGAAAAATACAAAAATTAGCCGGATGTAGTGGCACACACCTGTAGTCCCAGCTACTCGGGAGGCTGAGGTAGGAGAGTCGCTTGAACCCGGGAGGCGGAGGTTGCAGTGAGCCGAGATGATGCCACTGCACTCTAGCCTGGGTGACAAGAGCAAGGCTCCATCTCAAAAAAAAAAAAAACAAATTAGCCGGGCGTGGTGGCACACACCTGTAATCCCAGCTACTCGAGAGCCTGAGGCACGAGAATCACTTGAACCCAGGAGGTAGAAGTTGCTGTGAACTGAGATCGTGCCACTGCACTCCGGCCTGGGCAACAGAGTGAGACTCTGTGAAAAAAAAAAAAAAAAAAAAGCATAAGAGCTCAATTATATGGGGATCCATGAATATCTTTTTATTTTAAAAAGGGGTCCCATATATTAGAAAATATGGGTAACATTGGGTCATTTTGTCTTGCAACAACATTCACTTTTCTTTCTTTCCTGAGCTGATGAGCTTCCAGACAACTTGGAATCTAGATTCTCTGGAGGTTGAAGAATTAACACTGGAACTGAACAAACCACTAAAGGCAAAAATGACTCAACTCAGTCAACTTGTCTATGAGGCATATGTGGTGCTGGGAGAAGTGTGGTGTCCTGCAGCTCACGATGGTCACAGAGAGTGTGCAGGCAGGAAAGGACTTCAGCCTGCCCAGTGATTATACATTTCTCATTCCCTAAGGTCATCATCATTTCTTTTGCTTTTCTGACTCATGACTCTCCCTCTTGGGGCTATGGGGATTGCACAAGGCACAAGGGAATGGAGCTGGGGGAATTATTCTCCATTCAGCAGGGTCAGGCCTCTGAAAAACCATACTTCCTTTCTTCATTTTCACATGCAGCATTCGTCTCTCACCCAAGAGAGCACTATTCTATTCATTAGCAACAAAAGAGTGGAGACATTAATGATCATTTTCTTACAGTTTAAAGCAACTGCCTATTCTGCTCCTCTGGACCTTTCCATAGCTGTATTTCCTTTCTGCTTTCTGAGATCTCTGTGGTTGGGGATAGATCTGGAACTGAAAATCATGACTTGACTGAGTGATTCATCCTGGGATAGTTCTGAGTATTTAATGAGATGACATAGGTGAAGGTTCTAGATCCAGGCCTTAGACACTGTGAGTTTCTAATCTCTCTCCTGCTATCCCCATGCCCAGAATCCCTACGGCCTTGGGCAGCCTGGAAAGCAGCAAAAGTCACTCAGCCTCCTTCTAATTCGTCATCACTTGTCATCCGACTTCCACTCTTGTCTGCCTCCAATCCGTTTTCCACAATGTAGCCTAAGTAATCTTTTGAAACATCTGTAAGGTAGTGCTATCCTTCTGCTTAATATTCTCCAATAGCTTCCCATGGGCCTGTAAAAATAAGCCTCCTTATCACAGCCAAAGCCTTGCTACTCAAAGAGTGGCCCTTGGACCAGGAGTATACAGAGTCACCTGGGAGTTTGTAAGAAATGCAGCTACAAAATACAAAATACAACCAATGGAGTCAGCATCTGCCATCAGGATGGGTTCCAGGTATTGATTTTTTGTTTTCAATTTTTTTATTTTTTGAGATGGAGTCTTGCTCTGCCGCCCATGCTGGAGTACGGTGGCATGATCATAGCTCACTGCAGCCTTGAACTCCCGGGCTCAAGCCATCCTCCCACCTCAGCCCCTAGAATAATGGAGACTAGAGGCATGAACCACTATGCCCAGCTAATGTTTTTGTTTTGTTTTGTTTTGTTTCTGTTCTTTTTGAGACAGAGTCATGCTCTGTTGCCCAGGCTGGAGGACAATGGTGCAATCTCGGCTCACTGCAACCTCTGTCTCCCAAATTCAAACAATTCTCGTGCCTCAGCTGCCCAAGTAGCTGGGATTACAGACACACACCACCACACCAGGTTAATTTTTGTATTTTTAGTAGATACGGAGTTTCACCATGTTGGCTGGGCTGGTTTTGAACTCCTGGCCTCAAGTGATTCACTAGCCTCAACCTCCCAAAGTGCTGGGATTACAGGCATGAGCCTCTGAACCTGACCTAATTTTTTTTTTAAATAGAGATAAGGTCTTGCCGTGTTGCCAGGCTGGTTTTGAGCTCCTAGGCTCAAGCAATCCTCCTGCCTCAGCTTCCCAAAGTGTTGGGATTACAGGCATGAACCACCACACTTGGCCTAGTATTTTTTAACACTCTCCTGGTGATTATTAAGGTGCAACAGGGACTAAAAACAACTGCTTTGCTCCATTTTCCCCTTCCCTCTCCAGCCTCATTTCAGCCACATTCCTCGCTCTCTCCTCTACTTCAGCCTCACCTACCTTTCTGTCATACTCTAGGGAAGTCTTGGGTCCACAGTTACTGCATTCCCACTACCTAGAAAGAAATTCTCATGGTCGGCTTCACTCATCATTTAGAACTCTATGTATGTATTTATTTATTTATTATTTAGTAGAGATGGGGTCTCACTGTGTTGCCTAGGCTGGTCTTGAACTCCTGGCTTCACGTGATCCTCCTGCCTCAGACTCCTAAAGTGCTGGGACTGCAGGTATGAGCTACCGCGCCTGGCCTAGGACTCTATTTAAATGTCAACTTCTCAGGGAATCTTCCTTTGCTACTCCCACCCACCACCACCTCTCTATCTCTTTGCCTTGTTTTACTCCCTTCAGGATTCATTGCTCTCTGCAGTTACCTTGTTTCTGTATTTGCTTGCGAAGTGGCTGTTTTCCCTCACTAGAACTTCCTTGTTTAGAATTAGGTTGGGAGGCGGAGACAGGTGGATCGTCTGAGCTCAGGAGTTTGAGACCAGCCTGGGCAATGTGGCAAAACCTCATCTCTACCAAAAATACAAAAAATTAGCTGGGCTTGGTGGTATGTGCCTGTGGTCCCAGCTACTCAGGAGGCTGAGGTGGGAGTGTAGCTTGAGCCTGGGAGGCAGAAGTTGCAGTGAGCTGACTGCACTCCAGCCTGGGTAACAGAGCAAGACCCCATCTCGAAAATAAATGAACAAAAGAATTAGGTGGTGCACACCTGTGGTCCCAGCTACCCCATAGGCTGTGGTGGGATAAGCCCAGAAGTTCAAGTCCAGCCTTGACACAACACAGAGAGACCCCCATTTTTAAAAAGTAAATAAAATAAAAACAATTTCAGTTCCAGGAAGATAGTGGCCTTGTGGTTTTATCTATCAGCAGGACTGGATTAATAGCAAACGAAAGCAGGTGTTTTGGACAAGACTATGTGGTGGCCGGGAGTGGGGAGTGGAAAAGAAAAGTCTTTTAAAATGAGATTTGCTATCTCAAAACTTATTAAAGCAGTCATCAAGGAAAAAAATAGATATTTTGGACTTCCTTATATACATTTTAAGGATAGGGTTTCCTTTTTAATTACGCATAGGAAAGAGTATTACCTTCTTAATGCCTAGAACATTCAAGTTCTTTTAGCTTTTCAAAAATTAAAGTGCACATACAGAGAAATGCACACAGTGTAGGTATACAACTCAATGAAATTTCATAAACTGAACACCTCTGCATAATCAGCACCCAGATCAAGGAATAGCACCTGATAAGCCCATCGAAGCTTCTCTCATGTTCCTTCTGGTCACTACCAGCCCTGGGAGTGCACTAACCTGACCTCCCACAGCACAGACTGGGGTATTTGGTTTTGTTTTGTTTTTATAGATAGTCTCACTCTGTTGCCCAAGCTGGAGTACAGTAGCGCAATCTCAGCTTACTGTAACCTTAACCTCCTAGGCTCAAGTTAGCCTCTCCAGGACCTGGGTCTACAGGTACACACCACCATGCCCAGATAATTTTTGTATTCATTTGTAGAGACAGGGTCTCACCATGTTGCCCAGGCTGGTCTCGAACTCCTGAGCTCAAGTAATCCACTTGCCTCATCCTCCCAAAGTGCTGGGATTACAGGCATGAGCCACCGTGCCCAGCATGATTTCTTTTTTTAAGTTTTAATCCAGCATTATTACCTCTGTGACCCAGTAACTGGAACAGTGCCTGGCAAAAACAAGATGTCAATCAGTGTTTGTTGAATAAACTAACTGGTAATCAATTAATTTCTTTCCTCCATTAGTCTCCACGCACATCCTTTGTGGAGAATCCAGAGAGTGTAGCTCTCAGGGGCTGAACTGTCAAATTTGAGTAACAAAAAAGTGATGGAACCCTAATATAATTGATGGATCCTGGGTGGTGATGAAGTATCAATATAGGTTCATCAGCTGTGTGTGACAAACGTGCCATTCTGGTGGGGGATGTTGATAATAGGGGATGCTATGCGTGAATGGAGACGGGCGATATGGGAAATCTCTGTACCTTCTGCTCAGTTTTTCTGTGAGCCTAAAACTGCTCTAAAAACTAAAATGTGTATATATAATATATATACTTATATACATAAATATGTATGTGTGTGTCTGTGTGTGTGTATGTGTGTCTGTGTGTGTGCGTAGACAGGTTTAGAGACAGGTTTGCTCTGTCACCCAGGCTGAAGTGGAATAGGGTGATCATAGCTCACTGCAGCCTCCAACTCCTGGGCTCAAGTGATCCTCCACCTCAGCCTCCTGAGTAGCTGTTGCACCCAGCTAATATATATTTTTTTAATTATTTTACCATCATTATCGGAAAACTAACAGAGGAACAGAAAACCAAACACTCATTCATAAGTAGAAGCTGAACAATGAGAACACATGGACACAGGGAGGAGAACATCACACACCGGGGCTTGTTGAGGGTAGGGGGCAAGGGGAGGGAGAGCACAGGGACAAACACCTAATGCATGCGGGGCCTATAACCTAGATAACGGGTTGATGGGTGCAGCAAACCACCATGGCACATGTATACCTATGTAACAAACCTGCACATTCTGCACATGTATCGCAGAGCTTACAGTAAGATTTTAAAAAGAATTTCAAAAAGAAGGAAAAAAATTATTTTATAGAGATGAGGTCTTGCTTTGTTACCCATGCTGGGGTCTGGAACTCCTGGCCTTAAGCAATTCTCTGCCCTCTGCCTCCCAAAGTGCTGGGATTGCATTGAGCCACTGTGCCTGGCCTGTGTATATAATATAGACACGTTTAAGTGATGGCCTCAGAACTGACCTCAGCCTCCTTTAGATCCAAGGCAACTGACAGGTACATTTAGCAGCTGTGGCTGGTCTGAGCGCCCTGATGGAAGCCACCAGGTGAGCTTTCTTCCTCCGGTGACATTCACCCAGCTACACCACAACTCTCCACACACTAGTGGGACGTGTCACACCAGTGGGTTTTTCTTGAAGCCACCGTGTGGTTACTGCCCTTTGGATTTATTTGCATTTGACTGCAGCTTATATTCAGCCCATTGGAACCTCAGGGTTTCTATTCTTCCTTCTGGGCTTTTCGTCTTTTCCCTCCTGGCTGCTGAAGTGACCACACTGAACGAGGTGAAAAGGCTGAACAGCGGCTTCAGGAGTAGAAAGCTGCTAAGCTATAGTTTCCTGTGCAAGAGTATGGGGTAACAAAGCAGGGAGTTCTGGCACTGACCCCAAAAGACGGGGAACACCTGGCAGTTAGGGGCTCTTTCCCACCTCTGGACTAATAAAGATTCCTTCCACTCATTTGGTATCTTCCTCGCCCACTTCTTTGCCTCTAACACCAGGTACCACAATTTCTTTTTTTGTTTGTTTTGAGACGGAGCCTTGCTCTGTCGCCCGGGCTGGAGTGCAGTGGCCGGATCTCAGCTCACTGCAAGCTCCGCCTCCCGGGTTTACGCCATTCTCCTGCCTCAGCCTCCCGAGTAGCTGGGACTACAGGCGCCCGCCACCTCGCCTGGCTAGTTTTTTGTATTTTTTTTTTTTTAGTAGAGACGGGTTTTCACCGTGTTAGCCAGGATGGTCTCGATCTCCTGATCTCATGATCCGCCCGTCTCGGCCTCCCAAAGTGCTGGGATTACAGGTTTAAGCCACCGCGCCCAGCCCACAATTTCTTTAATGTACAACTGTCCCCAGTTGACAGAAGCCTTCTTGGACACTCTCCACCCCACGCCAAATTCCTGCCCACCCTTATCCAAACACATACACACAACCCAGAGTTTGCATCAGGCAGGATACTCTGCACTATCCCGGGCACAATAATAATAACCTCTGCCTGCACTGCCGTGCTAGAGGTTCACTTACAGCTCCTCATTCAGCACCCCCACTCCAGCCCATGAAGCCCCTCCTGACCTCACCCCCATTTTACAGATGGGGAAAGTGAGGATCTAGAAAGTTGACTGGCCCCCCGTCTCTCAGCTAGTAAGAGACCAAGACTGGCCCCTTAGTCTGTTTGACACGGAGGGCAGATGTGGGGGCAACACCGTTCTTATCCGACACAACTGGTTCGCAGCTGAGTGCCGCTCCGGTAACTGTCTCAGCTCAAAGCAGCTGCCTCAGCCAAGGTCGCACATGCTTCCTAGAGGCCTCCCACATCCAATAGCTGGGCAATATGGAGTATAGCGGTTCATCTAGCTTGCCTTCGTTCCGGACGTCTCCAAATGCCATCTTTGTTGTTGTTCTTGTTGTTGTTGTTTTGTTTTGAGACAGGCTGGAGTGCAGTGGTGCAATCTCAGCTCACTGCAACCTCTGCCTCCCAGGTTCAAGCGATTCTCCTACCCCAGCCTCCCAAGTAGCTGGGATTACAGGCACGCACTGCCATACCCAGGTAATTTTTGTACTTTTAGTGGAGATGGGGTTTCACCATGTTGGCCAGGTTGATCTTGAACTCCTGACCTCAAGTGCTCCGCCCACCTCAGCCTCCCAAAGTGCTGAGATTACAGACGTGAGCCACTTCGCCCAGCTTCCAAATGCCATCTTGACTCGAGTCCCCACAGGACTGGCTGAGCCCACTGTGACAACTGACAGCCGCATCACAGATCTTCCTCTCCCTCTGTCTGGTCCTGCTCCCCCCTGCCCACAACATGGGGGCTCTTCCCAAGAATCCATCCCAAAAAACCTCTAGTACGCAAATCTCTGTCCTAGAGTGTGTATTCTGAGGACACAATCTAAGACAACAGTCACCCACACACTAAAGTATGCTCCACTGTAAACTCTACCACGGCTCTCTCCATCATGCACCCAAAACACGGATGACGAACAGAGCCACTCAAGCCCCTCCATTTCTCTGTGCACCCATGGAAGAACTGGAGGTCCCCATGCATAACAGAATGGTGGCCTGAAACATGGGACCAGGGAAGAAATCCTGCCTGGTGGGTAATTTCATTGCATCATTGCATCCTTTGCATTTCTGATTCATAACTCTACTTCTTGGGGTTGGTGGTATCTCCCAAGATGAGGTGGGCAGGGGTGGCCATTGTCCCTCCAGCAGCCCAGGGCTTGCAATATAAGAATCTCTCTTTTTTGGTCCAATGGTGCAAGATCTGTGCTCTCTCATCTGTATCTGAGTGAGCAATGGGTTTGCCGATATGGCTGACTCTCCCACGGCACTCTGAACTGTTGATGTGTGGAGCCAACTCCTGAGCAAAAAACAGGATCTTTGACTGTGGATACTCAGAAAACATTGGTTGAATGAAGAGATGAGCGGGGACCTGGGAAAAAGTCTATTAACGGTGGAATGACCACGCTTGGTGGGTCACTCCTAGGTCACTCACCGTATTATTGAGGAGAGTTGTCTGTGCTCCTGGCGGAAGCACCCTGTCCAGTCCTCATTGCTTCCTGTTCCAGAAGCTGCCTGCTCTTCTAGTTCCTGCAGCAATCCAAGGTGTGGTAGGCACTCCCATTTCCCTCCCCTGTGCTTGAGAATCTGTAGAAATTGTGCAACTTTGTGCTGCTGGGTTCCATCCATCGCCTCTGCAAGCTGTCCTTGCAGCTGGACAGTATTTACCTGCTTCTATATTCTTACATCTTCTTGTGCAGGCCTGAAACCATTGTAAGTATTTAATTAATATTATCAGGCCAGGTGTCGGGGCTCACACCTATAATCCCAGCACTTCGGGAGGCCAAGGTGGGAGGATTGCTTGTGCTCAGGAATTCAAAACCAGCCTGGGCAACCCCATCTCTACAAAAGATTTAAAAATTAGCCAGGCATGTTGGCACGTGCCTCCCAGCTACTTAGGAGACTGAGGTGGGAGGACTGCTTGAGCCCAGGAGTTCAAAGCTGCAGTGAGTGCTGATCTCGTCACTGTGTCCAGCCTGGGTGATGGAGTGAGACCCTGTCTCAAAAAAAAAAAAAAAAAAAAAAAAAAAAAAAAAAAAAAAGATAATTAATTAATACTATCATTAGTAAAAGTGAACAATTTAACAATATTTACTATGTGCCACTGGCCTGGCTACATTTCTTAAATTGGCTCACTTAACCTTCACAGCAGCCCTATCGATAGTTATTCTCATTTTGCAGTTGTAGGAACTAAGACACAGATGTGTCAAGCAACCTGCCTGAGGTTACACAGCTAAGAAAGCAGTGGCAGCTGGCTTTGAGTGCAGGCACTTAACTACTGCTCAATTATCTCTCCAATGCGCACAAAGTTAAGGCATTTGAACAGAGGTAAGGACTAATGAGTATGCAGAATAGAAAAAGAAGGCAGCAAATAAACAATATCTACTGCCTAATATGCACCAGGTGCATCCCATACTTTATGTCTTTTACTTCCAACAGCTGTGCTATGAGATAAGGGAGGCTCAGAGAGGTTAAGTAACTTGCCCAAGGTCATCACAGTAAGCACCAGAGCCAGGATTCTAATGCAGGCTTCCTGGCACCTGTCAGAGTCACTTCACTCTTTACAAAAAGCTATGAGCCACAGAATGTTTCCAGCATAAGAGAACCACCACATAAGCTTCTAGCTCAGGTTGTGACCTCCTGGCAGGCTGCCACATGACTCATTTGTCTTGGTTTTGCACGCAGTTCCAAGCACAATGACTACTGAGTGAGCAGATGAATTACAATTCACGTATTTTCATGCAAGGGTGCCTGGTGCCTGGTGGGATTTGGTAGAAACAGTGCACGGACATGCTGTGTAAGTGATGATTTCTCCACAAAGCAGTAAGAATAACCTTTTTACAGAGTAAATCAGATCATGTCCTGCCATGGGATGGCAGAGAGGGCCTCTCTGAAGAGGTGACATTTTGAACTGAGACCTGAGTGGGAATACAGAGGAGGAGATGGATTCCAGGCAGAGGGCATGGCACATGCTAAGACCCTGGGATAGTAAGGAGCCTGAGTGTGACCAAGGGGATCCAGATGAGGGCTGGACAGTGGACAGGAGCTGAATCATGGAGGGTGTCACGCTACATCGCAGGGACTTCAGACGTAATTTTAAATAGGACAAAAAGCCACTAGAGGGCTTTAAAGCCATGGAGTCATGTGAAGTGGCTTTGTGTGTGCGTGTGTGAAATGTCACTATGAGAAAGAAATGAGCAAGACCAGAAGCAGAGTGATCACAAGGGAGATTGCTGGGGCCATCCAGGTAAGGGATGGTGATGGCTTGGACCAGCATGAGGAAGGGAAGGATTCCAAAGAGAGACTATGTTTTTTAGATTGAGTTGACAGACTCTGTGGACAAATTCAGTGTTTGAAAGTCAGAGAAAAGTTACCAAGAAAGCTCTTCGGAGTGAGTCAGCAATGAAAATAGCTCTTATTTAAACAGTGTTAGGCTGGGCACAGTGGCTCATGCCTGTAATCCCAGCACTTTGGGAGGCCAAGGTGGGCGTACCACTTGAGGTCAGGAGTTCAAGACCAGCCTGGCCAACATGACAAAACCCTCTCTACTAAAAATACAAAAATTTTAGGTGTGGTGGTGTGTACATGTAATCCCAGCTACTTGGGAGGCTGAGGCAAGAGAATCTCTTGAGCCCAAGAGGTGGAGGTTGTAGTGAGTCGAGATTGCACCACTACACTCCAGCCTGGGTGACAGAGTGAGACTCCATTTCAAAAACAAACAAACAAACACAAAATATTGTTTATGACATGCCTGACACTGTTCTAATCACTTAACATATATTACCTCATTTAGTCCTCACAAAGCCCCTGTGAAACAGGTATTGTTGTTAACCCCATTTTACAGATTAGGGAAATTGAGGCACAGAGTAGTTAAGTGGCTCACCCAAAGTCGCATACCTGGTAGGGGGTGCTGCTGGGATTTGAATCTGGATAGTTTGCCTCTAGAGTCTATACACCGGAATTTCACTCTGTATTCTCCCCAAAGAGCAATGTTCATGAAATAGGAAGTTTTCCAGGCTCCCTGCATCCTTCCCTGAGCCTTTCAGGCAATATACACAAATTGGCTCTGGGGAGCTACTTGCTGAAGATGTTTGAGGTCCAATGGAGGCAAACATTCCTCCAGGACACAGTCTAGACAGTGTCCCTGCACCCGTTTCCACGTTGGGAAGCAGGAAACCAGCCCAGGGGCACTTGGGTTGCCTTCATTAGCCACAGTGTGAGGCAAAAGTTAAGAGCAAAAGCTCTGCAGATAGATCCAAAGCCATTTACAAGATCTGTGTGTGTCCCAATTTTCTCATTGGTGAAACGGGGACAGTGTTAATATCCCATGGGGTTATTATGAGTTAGTGTGTGTAAGGTGCCATTAAAAAGTACCAAGCGCGGTGGCTCACACCTGTAATCCCAGCACTTTGGGAGGCTGAGGAGGGTGGATCACCTGAGGTCAGGAGTTCGAGACCAGCCTGGCCAACATGGTGAAACCCCATTTCTACTAAAAATACAAAAATTAGCCGGCATGGCAGTGCCACCTGTAGTCCTGGCTACTCGGGAGGCTGAGGCAGGAGAATCACTTGAACCTGGGAGGCAGAAGTTGTAGTGAGCCGAGATTGTGCCACTGCACTGCAGCCTGGGTGACAGAACAAGACTCCATTTCAAAAAAAAAAAAAA
>NW_016808764.1:6918440-6924539 GCF_001698545.2 Rhinopithecus bieti
AAAAAAAAAAAAAAAAAAAAAAAATACCAAGTACATTCTAAAAGCTTTTACAGTACGTGATAAAGAAATTAAATGGGCCTGGTGTGGTAGCTCACACTTGTAATCCCAACACTTTGGGAGGCCGAGGCAGGCAGATCACATAAGATCAGGAGTTCAAGACCAGCCTGGCCAACATGGTGAAACCCCATCTCTACTAGAAATACAAAAATTAGCTGGGCGTGGTGGCACGTGCCTGTAATCCCAGCTATTTGGGAGGCTGAGGCAGGAGAATCGCTTGAACCCAGGAGGCAGAGGTGAGCCAATATTGTGCCACTGCACTCCAGCCTGGGTGACAGAGCAAGACTCCGTCTCAAAAACTAACTAACTAAATAAATAAAATTAAGTGGTGGAGGGTAAGGGCACAAAGGAAAGAGATGGTGCTTCTCTAAGCCAGGACTACTGTCCACAGACCAGGGTATTTCTGGTCATGATCAGTCATCATGTCTGTCCCTATTTGATTTGAGAAAATGTTAAAGTCAGCCTGCACCAGTCTGCTCTCAATATGGAATCAGAGTCAATGAGGAGTGGTGGAGCCAAACATTTGTGGCTGAGGCTGAACAGCACTAAGCAGTGAAGAAATGTGGTTTGTGCTTGGTTCACAGTATGCTGGTGGGGAAGCTGTAGGTCTAACATGGATCTGAGTGAGAACCCAGACCACTGGATGTCTCCACTCCGCTATTCCACAAGTCCCTCCAACTCTTCCTGTCGTAACTGAGCCGAGCATCTCCTCCTGTCCCATCTATCCTCCCCGTCTATGCTCCTTTTCCTGATTTGGTGAATTGCATAATGAAAAGAAATACAAACAGTGTGAAGTCCAAAGACAGATTACCTGGGTTCTAAACCCAGCTCTGTCACTTGTTAGCTATGCTTCCTAGCATAAGTTCCTTACCCTCTCTGTGACTGTTTTCTCAACTGTAAAAAAAAAAAAAAAAAAAAAAGGGTGATAATAATAGTTATCTTCTGGAGCTGTTGTGAGGACTAAATGAAAGTATGCTTCTGACCAGGCATGGCGGCTCACACCTATAATCCCAGCACACTGGGAGGTTAAAGCAGGAGGACAGCTTGAGGCCAGGAATTTGAGACCAGCCTGGTAAACATACCGAGACTCTGTCTCTTAAAAAAATTTTTTTAATTAGCCAGACACTGTGGCACACACCTGCAGTTCCAGCTACTTGGGAGACTGAGGCAGAAGAATCACTTGAGCCCTGGAGTTCAAGGCTGCAGTGAGCTATGATCACACCACTGCACTCCAGCCCTGGACCACAGAGTGAGATCTTTTCTGAAAAAAGGCAGGGTAGGGTGAAAGAGAGAAAGAGAGAAAGAAAGAGAGAAAGACAGAAAGAAAGAAAGAGAAAGAAACAAAGAAAAGAAAGAAAGAAAAGAGAAAGAAAGAAAGAAAAAAGAAAAGAAAAGAAAAAAGGAAAGGAAAAGAAAGGAAAGAAAGGAAGAAAGGAAGGAGAGAGAGAGAGAAAGGGAGGGAGGAAGGAAGGAAGGCAGGCAAAAAGGAAAAGAAAGAAGGAAGGAAGGAGAAAAGAAAAAAGAAAGAAAGAAAGAAAGAAAGAAAGAAAGAAAGAAAGAAAGAAAGAAAGAAAGAAAGAAAGAAAATAAAGCTTCTGTCATCCAGTAAGCACTGAATAAACAGCAATTAATGTGTATAACCATTAGTCTTTTAAAAAAATAACAGTAGCTAGAACATATTCATTAAAACATTCACTATTCCAAGACCTTTTTATAGCCAACGCCTTCATTTCTCAAAACAACCCTCTGAGATAAATCCTATTATTAGCTCCAATTTACAGAAGAGGAAAATGAAACTCAGAAAGGCCAAACAACGTGCCGCGGGTCACACAACTTGAAGTCATACAGTTGGGATTTAAACTTGGGCCTTTTGGCTCCAGAGTCAAAGCTCGTAAACCCTACACTAAGTTGTCTCAAGAGTTCCTTTTGGCACTTTCACATTTTTGATTTTTTGATTTTTTACTTATTTATTATTTGTTTTCAGAGACAGTATCTTACTCTGTGGCCCAGGCTGAACTGCAGTGGCACGATCACAGCTCAGTACATCCTCAACCTCCTCAAGTGATTCTCCTGCCTCAGCCTCCTGAGTAACAAGAACTACAGGCACATGCCACCACACCCAGCTAACTTATATACAGACAAGATCTTATTATTTTGTCCAGGCTGGTCTCAAACTCCTGACTTCAAATGGTGCTTCTGCCTCAGCCTCCCAAAGTGACTTTTATGTTTGTTTGTTTGTTTGTTTATTGAGATGCAATCTGGTTCTGTTGCCCAGGCTGGAGTGCAGTGGTACGATCTCGGCTCACTGCAACCCCCATCTCCCAGGTTCAAGTGATTTTCCTGCCTCAGCCTCCCGAGTAGCTGGGATTACAGGTGTGCGCCACCACGCCCAGCTAATTTTTGTATTTTTAGTAGAGATGGAGTTTCACCGTGTTGGCCAGGGTGGTCTTGAACTCCTGGCCTCAAGTCATCCACCCGCCTCAGCTTCCCAAAGTGCTGGGATTCCCAAAGTGCTCACCACACCCGACCTTATGTTTTTAAAAACCTTTACTTTTCTACACCCTTCAGGATAAATGAAAAAATGAAACTGTTCAAAAAGACAGATCTAGCAAGTTTTTCACGTGCCGAAACAGTTTTCCTCAAGGTATGCTTGTCATGGGTTACTGGTGTGCTGAGCAGGACCAGTACATAATTTATGGGGTCCAGAGCAAAATGAAAATGGGGAGCCCTTGGTTCAAACAAATATTAAGAATTTCAAGACAGTAACAGACAGTAGAGCACTAAATGAAGCAGAGACTCTTCTCAGTGTGGGACCTCGCATGACTACTCAGGCAGAAGTCACAGCTTCTTACGCAGAAGTAAGAATCCCCTTGGCCCTCAGGGCAGTCCAGCAGCCACAGGTGATCGAACTCCAGGTCAGCTGTCTAAGGGCTGTGAGCAGCCTTGACCTTTAGCCCAATGCCCCTTGATATGAAAAAGTTAGGAAGGAAGACTTGTCCTCGTGGATGAATCTGGACAGCAGGCCCTTCCCTAGTCTCCAGCACAACTGAACCAAAGCCCAGTTCTTTTCCCTAAGATTTATTAACCATCAAAATGTTCTGCATGTGTGGGCTGCCACAGCCCTCACGGTATAGATATATATGTCCCTGTGTTTCCACCGACTCCCAGCAGACATGTGGCAGCTTCATTTTGAAGCCTGGCAAATTCTCCTAGGACACTCGCCGCTGCCGCCGCCGCCGCCTCCTCCTCCAACCTCCACCTACTCTCCTTCATTTTCATGCCTTCCAGGAGTCCCACACAATCAGGAAACCCAAGTGGGTGATGGGAGGATGGAAAATAGGGGCTGCAGGCTCTGAGCATTGTGATGATTGAAAAACCAGAGTCCCTGAGCTTGCAAGGCTGTGAGTCCCTTGGGCCACTGCATAAGGAAGCTGCGAGCTTGTGCAAGACAGTTTTATTCTCCACCTGGGTTCTTCAGGAGGCTCCTGGAACATGGAGGCGTCTTGCCCACCTGACAGTCAAAAGGACTTGGTTCTAGCAGAGAACAATGACCAGCCAGTGGCTGGTGCTGCCACTTCCCTGACATTAGCAGCCCTGGTGCCTTCGCAATGCCTCTCAGAATTGTTTTTGGAAATCTATTAAATCAACAAGTATTCACTGAGTGGTATATCTGGGAGGCGGACCAGATTGTTCTACTGCTGACTGGCTTTGCACCTTTCACCAAAGTTTACCCATCTCTGCATCTCACCTAGACATTCGGCAGGGGGAAAGGTCTTCTCCAAATCCTAGGAAGGGATGTTTGGACTCCTGTGGTTTACTTCCCAAGCTGCCAGAACACACCTATCACATCACTTCTTCCTACTCTGATTACCACACTCAGCCTCACCATCATCGCCTGCCTGCCTGCCTTCCTTCCTACCTTCCTTCCTTCCTTCCTTCCTTCTTCCCTTCCTTTTTCTTTCTCTCTCTTTCTTTCCTTTCTTTCTCTTTTTCTCTCTCTTCCTTTTTTTTTCTCTCTCTCTCTCGTTCTCTCTTTCTTTCTTTTCTTTTCTTTTCTTTTTTTTAACAGTCTCATCCTGTTGCTGAGGCTGGAATGCAGTGGCATGATCTCGGCTCACTGCAACCTTCACCTCTTCCCAGGTTCAAGCAATTCTCCTTCCTCAGTCTCCCAAGTAGCTGGGATTACAGGCATCCACTACCATGCCCAGCTAATTTTTGTGTTTTTGGTAGAGATGGGGTTGCACCAAGTTGATCTGGCTGGTCTTGAATTTCTGACCTCAGGTGATCCACCTGCCTTGGTCTCCCAAAGTGCTGGGATTACAGGTGTGAGCCAGTGTGCCCGGCCCATCATCTTAATTAATAACACTTATTGAGCATATACTGTGTGCCAGGCAGCATGTCAGGCACTTCACAGACATTGTTTCATTTAATGCTACAGCAAAAGTAGAGAGCTCATACTATTATTATCCCTATTTCACAGAGGAGGAAGCTGAGGTTCAGAGAGTGTAAGCAAGCTGTCCAAGATCACACAGCCTGGGAGCCAGGCTATTGCCATCACTTTAATATCTCTGCTTTGGGGTCTCTCAGGAACCGTCTGGACTTCATCCATCATGCAGGGCATCAAGAGCAGGCACAGCTATCCTTTCTCACCTCCTCTTCCAACCCGTGGCAGGAGCCCTCCCCATTGTCTGAGCTATGCCATCTCCTGAAACATGCCCCCACGCCTTCCCAGGGCAGCACCCTCACTGAGGACCAGGCTTGGCCTGTCCTTCAAGCCCCACCCAAATGCTTGGCACCCTGAGAGCATTTTCTGCCTGCTCCAAAGTCGACTCTGTCTTTGTGAGTCTGTGTTCTCTCTCCCCAGTGAGACAAAGCTCCTGCGGGAAGGACATGGCCTGCTTTTCTGTGTCCCCCACAGAGCCAGCATGGCATAGGCACCATGTTGCTTACTGGGGCATCAACTGATTGATTCATCTGTGGCTTCCCGGTGCTCTGGGCACCTTCCCAGTTCTCCTCACAGCAGCCCCAGCTAAGACACCCCCAGACTCCACTGCACTCCCCAAAGACCTTAGGGCCTCTGACCAGACCCAGACTGACCCAGGCTGTTCCTTCCCAGCCCTTGGTTCCTGGGAGTGAGTGACACAGTTCGGCCCAGTTAATCTGGCTTCTCCCAAGTTTCTGACACAGTGGCCCCATGTGGTGTGGAAACAAACAGACCTGGTAGAAATTCCAAACTAACAGCATATTTCAAAAAGATCTTTGTTCAAATTCCAGCCTCGCTGTTTGGCTGGGTCACCCTTAAATAATTTATCTTCCCTGAGTATTAGTGTCCTTGCCAGTGAAATATGGATTAGAATGCACAGGGACTCACATAGCATGGAGAAAGTCTAGTATAGTACCTGGGACAGAGGTATCATGACACCGGTTTCCTACATAGGGAACTCCTGTGAATGAAAGAGTCCCACGAGTGACCCGCCAGGCTACATAATAACCATCATCATCATTATCGCTCACACATCCCATGTCTCAGGGACATGCTAGGTGCTTTATATTATCTCATGTAATTGGCCATTCCAGTTTTCCAGTTGAGGAAACTGAAGCTTAGAGATGCTGAGAAATTCAAACAAGGTTACATGGGTAAGAAGGTGTAGAAGAAGGCCAGACTCAGTGGCTCCCACCTGTAATCCCAGCACTTCGAGAGGCCAAGATGGGCGGATCACTTGAGGTCAGGAGTTCGGGACCAGCCTGGTCAACACGGTGAAACTCCATCTCTACTAAAAAATACAAAATTATCAAGGTGTGGTGGTGCATACCTGTAACCCCAGCTACTCGGGAGACTGAGGCATAAGAATTGCCTGAGCCCAGAAGGCAGAGGTTGCAGTGAGCTGAGATCCAGCCACTTCTCCAGCTTGGGTGACAGAGGGAGATTCTGTCTCCAGTACTCCAGTAAGAGAGAAAGAAGGAAGGAAGGAAGGAAGGAAGGAAGGAAGGAAGGAAGGAAGGAAGGAAGGAAGGAAGAAGGAAGGAAGGAAGGAAGGAAGG
>NW_016808764.1:6925097-6930970 GCF_001698545.2 Rhinopithecus bieti
GGGAGGGAGGGAGGAAAAAAGAAAAAAGAAATGCTGAACCTCAGGCCCCACCCCAGACCTGTTGAATCAGAGTCTGTCCAGCTATGGCCCAGAAATCTTAAGCCAACCCCCCTCTGACCCCCACTCCCAGGGATTCTGCACCCCCTGAAGCTTGAGAAGTGAGTGCTTCCTTGAAGATGGGGCAATGAGAGGTGAGAATTCTGGCCTCTGGGCCTGTGTGCTTGCTGGTCACCCAGCCAGGATACTCTCCCGCTCATCTTAGTGTGGCTGCTCATGCTTGGCATTTGCTCTCAGCCCAGATGCTCCTTCTCTGAGAGGCTTCCCTAACCTCCAGCTGTGATAGGCTATTCTGCCTCCTTGTTTATTTCCTTCGTGTGATCCTTCTCCATCTCTCGCATATCCACAAAGGCAGGAGCTTTGTCCCTCAGCATCCCTAGAGTCAGGTATGGTGCTTAGCACATAGGAGGCACTCAATATATCCTTTTGCAAATTTGTTTTTATTTTTCATTTTTCTTGAGATGGAGTCACACTCTGTCACCCAGGCTGGAGTGCAGTGGCACAGTCTCAGCTCACTGCAACCTCTGCCTTCCAGGTTCAAGCCATTCTCCTACCTCAGCCTCCCAGGTAGCTGGGACTAAAAGCATATGCCGCCACACCTGGCTAAGTTTTGTATTTTTAGTAGAAATGGGATTTCACCATGCTGGCCAGGCTGGTCTCAAACTTCTGACCTCAGGTGATCCTCCCACTTCAGCCTCCAAAAATGCTGAGATTACAGATATGAACTACCGCACCTAGCCAGTATATCCTTTTTCAAATGAATGAATGAAAAAACAGCAGCTTCTTGCCTAGTGCCCAGACCCTGGGGTCTCACTTCCAGCCAAAACAAGCTACTAGGCTCACCACTCTCTGGTCATACTATGGCACCTTCCAGCAGTATTGGCTCAATGATAATAAATGTCATTGTGATGAGAGTTCATAAGGACATTTTCTGTTGCAGGTGGGTGCACATGTTACCGAGTGGCTTTGGGCATATTCCGGGTGCTCTAACCAGAGGAAGGGCAGCTGTTAATGCTATTCCTCAAAGCATGGAATATCCATGCTACCCACCTCAGGTTGAAGGGGTCGGGGGCTAACTAGCCCCTTCCTTCTACCAGGAAGGCAACCCCACCAGTAGGAGGCTCCCTGGTGGCAGGTAGCATCTACCAAGGCTGCTATGTGGTATCCAGACAAGGCATTAAATAAGATCTCACCACATGGTGAGAAAGCTATTTCCTTTTCAATTCACGGTATCTAGCTGGAATTTAATAACATCATTTTGTTTTCATTGTGTTTATTTTTACAGTGGCCTTCTATTTACAGCCAGAGATACTCACTTTCCATTTACAGTTGGGTTATAAAGTTTCCTTTGAAAATAAATTTAAGTTAAAAAAAAAGCCAGGTTGATTTAAAGAGTGTCAACCTAAATGACAAACGGAGAGGAAAATGCTTCAAAAGAAAATGACGTTTATTAGGGAATAGGCATTGCAATGGGAATACAGGTGCCATAGTGAACTATGTGCATATTTAGGCAGGGAGGTAAAGGAAGACGAAGGTTTTTAAAGGAAAAATCAGGAGGATTCTGTAATTGTTTTGAGATAATTATCCTTGGCTACAAGGATGAATAACAAGGGTGGTGCCAGTTCGAGGCTGGACAGGCAGTTGCTGGGAAGATGTCCTTGTAGAAGTATTTTTTTGTGTAAGGTTACAATGGTCTTTGCGCAAAGTTATGGTTTTTGCAAAAGAAGAGGTCTTGCTTTGTCTCCCAGGCTGGAGTGCAGTGGTGTGATCATGGCTTACTGCACACTTGACCTCCTGGCCTCAAGCAATAGCAGAGACTACAGGCATGCGCCATGCCTGGCTTTTTTTTTTTTTTTCCGGTAGAGATAGAGTCTTGCTGTGTTGCCCAGGCTGGTCTTGAGCTCTCGGCCTCAAGCAATCCTTCTGCCTCAATCTCCCAAAATTCTGGGATTACAGGCATGAGTCATCATGCCCAGACTTGTCAGGGTTTTTCGTTTGTTTTGTTTTGCTTTTAAACAGAGTCTCACTCTGTTGCTCCAGGCTGGAGTGCAGTGGCGCAATCTCTGCTCATTGCAACCTCCACCTCCTGGGTTCAAGGAATTCTCCTGCCTCAGCCTCCCAAGGAGCTGTGACTACAGGTGCACACCACCATGCCCCGCTAATTTTTGTATTTTTAATAGAGATGGGGTTTCACCATGTTGGCCAGGCTGGTCTTGAACTCCTAACCTCAAGTGATCTGCCTGCCTTGGCCTCTGAAAGTGCTGGGATTGTCAGGGTTTGTAACACAAGTGACTCCATTTTTATCTGACAACTTTCACAAGAGAAATGTAACATAAATATTAAAGCATGTGACATAAATATATGGAGAAAAGTATAAAAACTGGGGAATGTGTGGTCTGCTGTACCCATTATGGAATAGGCCCACAGTCTCATACTCAGACGTGTTTCAGAAATTCAAATGTTTAGAATTTGACAAAGGTATGAGGGTTCATTTACCACAGATAACTTAACACCCCCGGGGCAGCACCCTGCTGTCAAATGCATTCATTGCTCTGCAGCAAAACTTAGAAATAATCATAGCAAGTGAAATAAATGAAGACCATGAATACTTTCCCAAGTCAGCTCAGGTCAGATTTTGCTCCCAAGTAAGTCCATGTGACGACCTCACAGGTTGCTGCTGTATGAACTCCAAGGAACTTTTATTTTTTCAGAGTTTTTTGGATTTCAGGAGCTTGGATAAGGGATTGTGGGTCTTAGAAATAATGCTGGCCGGGCACGGTGGCTCAAACCTGTAATCCCAGCACTTTGGGAGGCCGAGACAGGTGGATCACGAGGTCAGGAGATCGAGACCATCCTGGCTAACAGGGTGAAACCCCGTCTCTACTAAAAAAAAATACAAAAAACTAGCCGGGCGAGGTGGCGGGCGCCTGTTGTCCCAGCTACTCGGGAGGCTGAGGCGGGAGAATGGCATAAACCCGGGAGGCGGAGCTTGCAGTGAGCTGAGGTCACCGCACTCCAGCCCGGGCGACAGAGCGAGACTCCGTCTCAAAAAAAAAAAAAAAAAAAAAAAAGAAAAAAGAAATAATGCTAATACTAATATACTAATACTATATTATTAATATAGTATTAGGACTAATACTAATCCTAGCTGAAAGTTAATGAGTCTTTTACTGTGTTCTGTGCTTCACTTTCCTTGTTTTCAGTTACCTATGGTCAACTGAGGTTCGAAAATATTATATGGAAAATTCCAGAAAGAAACAATTCATACGTTTTTCTTATTTTATTTTATTGTTTTAGGGATGCAGTCTTGCTCTGTAGCCCAGGCTGGAATGCAGTGGCATGATCACACCTCACTGCAGGCTCAACCTCTTAGGCACGAGCAATCTTCCTGCCTCAGTCTCCTGAGTAGCTGGGACCACAGGCAGGCACCACTATGCCCAACTAATTTCTTTGTCATTTTGGTAGAAAAGGGTCTCACTATGTTGCCCAGGTTGGTCTCAAACTCCTGGCCTTGAGTGATCCTCCCACCTGAGCCTCCCAAAGTGCTGAGATTACAGGTGTGAGCCAATGCACCTGGCCCAATTCATGAGTTTTAAACTGCACACTGTTCTGAGTAGTGTGATGAAATCTTGCTCTGTCCCACCCGGGGTGTGAATCCTCCCTTGTCCCAAGTATCCACACTGTACATGCTAACGGCCTGTTAGTCCCTTAACCGTTGGCTTGGTTATCAGGCCTGGCGCAGTGGCTCATGCCTGTGATCCCAGCACTTTGGGCGCAGTGGCTCATGCCTGGAATCCCAGCACTTTGGGAGGCTGAGGGGGGAGGATCACTTGAGGCCAAAATGGTGAAATCCCGTTTCTACTAAAAATACAAAAATTAGCTGGGGGTGGTGGCATGTGCCTGTAATCCCAGCTCCTCAGGAGGCTGAGGCAGGAGAATTGCTTGAACCTGGGAGGCGGAGGTTGCAGTGAACTGAGATCTCACCACTGCACTCCAGTCTGAGCAACAGAGTGAGACTCTGTCTGAAAAATAAATAAATAAATATGAAATAAAAATAAAAAGAATTGTCTTGGTTATCAGCATTGTCTCGGTTACTAATTGTGTTAGTATTACAGTGCTTGTGTTTAAGTAACCCTAGTTTTACTTAATAGTATCCCCAACGCACAAGAGTAGTGATGCTTGGCATTTGAATATGCCAAAGAGAAGCTGTCAAGTGATTCCTTTAAGTGAAAAAGTGAAAGTCCTCGACTTAGGAAAGAAAAGAAAATCATCTATTGAGGTTGCTAAGATCTAGGGCAGGAATCTCCTATCCATGAAATTGTGAAAAGTAAATCCAGGCAAGTTTTGCTGTCACATCTCAAACTGCAAGAGTTATGGCCACAGTGAGTGATAACTTTTATGATGATATACTGTTATAATTGTGCTGTTTTATTAGTTACTGTTGTTACTCTCTTACTGTGCCAAAATGATAAATTAATATTATCATAGGTGGGTATGTAGAGGAAAAATCAGTATAAATAGGATTTGGTACTATCTGCAGTTTCAGACATCCACTGGGGGTCTTGGAATGTATCCCGTGTGGATGAGAAGGGACTACTGTATACCCATTTATCAGATGAGGAAACTGAGGCCTCAAGCAGTTAAGTCACTTGCCAAAGTTATACAGCTAATTCAATGGGGGAACCTGAATTGGAAACCAGACAGGTGGGAGGAGAGTAGTGAAGAGCCCGGAACTCAGACATAGCCACCCTCACCCCCACCCTGTGCCCCGCTGATGACTCTCACTCTCCTATTTGGATTGACACGCTCAAATCAGCATCATTCCTTCTGTTAGGTGAGGAAGGAGCACCGTCTCCAGATGCCCCAGAGAACACCGCCCAGCCAGTGCCTGTGAATGACTCTTATCAGGTCATTAGTACCTCAAAGGAACGCCGGCCACCCTTGGGTACCTGCCACAAGCTGCCAAGAGAAGCTGGATGCTTCACAGCCAGTTTCTCTTAGTCTTCTCCTCTGCCCCCTCCCCACTAAACACACTCTTTTTTCTCTTCAGTTGCCATTTTTATTGAACAAACAAATCTCGTGCCAGGCAGTGCTTAGCTAAACATTTTCTTATGCATTAGCTCTGTTTTAGAAGACTTTTACATTTGAAAATACAGGAAAATGGAGCCAAAAGGAAAAAAAAGGTAAAACTCCCTCCTAAAACCCTTTTAAGAAGAGAGTGTAAGAAGCAAGTCTTTCCCCTTCTGCTTCTCAAATTCTACCCCCTCCCCAACCCACAGAGGTTCCTTAAAGTAACTTTCTCAATCATTCCGTGTGCATATTGAGACATATCTATACTCATGTCTTTATCTATGATTATGTCTATAATCTAAATCAATATCTACCTATTTTGCCATCAAGCCACAAAATACCTCCATACAGTTGCTCAGGTGGTGCACTGCTCAACTCCCAGGGCCACCATTCACATAATCAGCCTTGCAATCCACTCACATATATTTTTTGCCTTCCAAAATGAGATGAAGGCCAGGTGTGGTGACTCACACCTGTAATCCTAGTACGTTGGGAGGTTGAGGTGGGAGGATTACTTGCACTTAGGAATTTGAGAGCAGCCTGGCTAACATGGCAAGAGCCTGTTTCTACAAAAAAACTTTAACTAGCTGTGCATGCTGGCAAATGCCTGTAGTCCCAGCTACTCAGGAAGCTGAGCTGGGAGGATCACTTGAGCCTGGGAGGTTGAGGCTACAGTGAGCCATAATTGAGCCACTGCATTCGGCCTGGGCCAAAGAGCAGGACTCCAAAAAAAAAAAAAAAGAAAG
>NW_016808764.1:6934472-6937956 GCF_001698545.2 Rhinopithecus bieti
TTTTCTTTTCTTTTCTTTTTTTTTTTTTTTTTGAGGCAGTCTCACTCTGTGGCCCAGGATGGAGTGCAGTGGTGAGATCTCGGCTCACTGCAACCTCTGCCTCCCAGGTTCAAGCAATTCTCCTGCCTCAGTCTCCCAAGGAGCTGGGATTACAGGTGCACGCCACCATACCCAGTTAATTTGTGTATTTTTAGTAGAGACAGGGTTTCAACATGTTGACCAGGCTGGTCTCAAACTCCTGACCCCAGGTGCTCTGCCCGCCTCGGTCTCCCAAAGTGTTGGGATTACAGGTGTGAGATAATGTACCCGGCCACTAAATTTCTTATATACATTATTTTATTGAATTCTCAAAGAGCCAGACAACAGTAAAGCCTGTTTGAAAGACACTGCCATCCCTGTGTATAAAAAACTGAAGTTCGATAAAGGTAAAGTCCCAATGTCACACAGGAAGTGGTGGAGCTGGGATTTGAACCGTCATCTGCCTTGCTTGTATTTCTAATGGATACAGAGTTCAGTCCACAAACCCAGGTGTGTCTGAATATAACTTTATTTTTCTGCAAGTGAACTTTGTTTCTTAATTTCCTTGCTAAACCTGCCTCTTGCCTAGTTTTTCCACCTCGTTTCCTAGTACCATTACTTACCCCAGTCATACACAGGTCAAAAGCATAGACATCATCAGTGCCTGTTTTCCCCACTCCCCATATCCAACACACCAAGTTTCATTGGCTCTGCCTTCAAAAATATCATCGTAGCCAAAGGCAACAGCTTCTCCCACTTCCCCAGCTGCCAGTTTAGCTCAAATCACCATTGCCCCCACCCCAAATCATTCTCCATCTGGCAGCCTGAGGGACCATTAACAAAATGCATATCCTATCATATTACTCTCCTGCTTAACCCCCCTCGCTGAAACCCCCATTGCCCTTGGAATAAATGCTCCTCAGTGGCCCATGTGCTCTCTCTCCCGTGGCCTCAGCCTTCTCTCAGCCTTTCCCTCCTTCTCCCTCTACTCTGCCGTTCCCTATTGGGTATCTTCTGTCCCTCCATGTACCAGCTCATGCTGCTACAGGGCCAGCCCTTCCTCTTCCCTCTGCCTGCATTACTTGGCCTGATTTGCAAGGAGGCTGTTTCTTTCCCCTTTCAGCTCTCAGGCCACACAGTCCCCTCAGAGAACCCCTCCCTGCCTCATCACCCTCGGTCACTCCGAGCCCCTTATCTTGAGGGTCTTCTTAGCTCCGATTGCTGTTGGAGGTCATTTGTTCCATTGTCCTCCCTGTCCCCTTGGAGGATCCAAGACTGCTCTATGTCATGCCCCCAGAGCCACAGTGCCTGCAGGGATGCCAGGCATGTGGCAGCTATTTATTGAGTGAAATGAGTGAATGAATTTCTGTTATGAGTTCTGTGTCTGCTGGGGGAAGAGGGCAGGAATTTAATATCAACCAATTCTTTAATCTCAGCCAATTCCTTCCCTTGAGGGATGTCTAAATTCTGGGGGACAGCAGAGGTGGGTACATCTGGTCTGGATCATTGATCCATGACAGCATCTGCTGAGATGTCCTCATTCCCTGGGACAAAAGAAACATCATCAGGTACATGGGAACAAGGGTTGGGGGGACATCAGTTAGCATTCAGCAGTCACCCACCACCAATCTTTAGCCCACTCTGTTCTCTCACACTCCTGAGACCAGGACCACTCAGGACCCTGGGAGCTCCCTTTCCCAAGTCCTAGGAGCCAGACCCCAGGGATAGCGCACAACAGCTAGAATGCATTGCTAAGCGCAAGCCCCGCCAACCCCAGCGAGCTCTGCTGCTGGGAGAAGGTGCTCAGTATTGTTCTGCAGCACAGGCTGGTGATTCACAGTTTCTGAGCCACCTCATACCCATCACTTTGATGCTCACAACAAGCCCGACAGGTAGGAAAAGTAGAGTTTATGAGCTTCTTTTCACAACTGTGGAAACCAAGATCAGAAATGGTAATGGGAGTTGCTCAGGTTTGCAGAGCAGGCATGGAGGCAAAGCTGGGACTGGGAGACTATTACATAGTTAGAGCTTAATAAATGGTAGGTGCTGCTATTCCAAACAGGTGAGGACTCTCAGTCTGTGAGGACTCTCAGTTGCAAAGTACAGAAACTCATTTCAAATAAGCTTAAGCAGCCACATAAGCTATTGGCTGATGGAACTGAAATACCCAAGGTTTACCTGTTTCAAGCACGGCTGGAGCAAGGGACTCAAACGATGTTAGCAAGATTCAGACCATCACCACCTCTCAGTTGTGTGTTTTCTGCTTTGATTTCACCCTCAAGCTTGCTGTCTCCAAGGGTAGGGGGTGGAGGGCTTGGCAACTGTAGCCCCAGCCTACTAGCTTAGCCACTCAATGGAAAATAACATTTTTCTTTCTCAACATATCTAACCAAGGTTCCAAGACTATCTTCACTGGATAAACTTGGTCACTTGCCCTCCCCTGAACCAATCACTCCAATCAGGGTGGTGAGGCATGTTGATTGGCCAGATCTAGGTTGTGTGCTCACCCTCTTAGCCAACCACTGTAGCCAGAAGAATTTAGAATTCTGATTGGCCAGGACTGAATCACATGTCCACCTCTGAAACTGACAATGGAGTCGCCCTATGCTCACCTCACTCTCTGCATAGGCTGAAGTGGGAGAGAAGGCATTCCCTACAGTGGAATGAGGGTAGCCTTACCAGTGGAAGGGAGAATGGAAGCTCCTCTGGCAGCTAAAACAGATGTTCCCTCCAGATGCCTGGCACAGACCAGTAACCTCAGCCCCTTGACCATCACAGAGAAACACTCCATGATCTCTCTCCCCTGCCACCTGATCCTGAACCGATCTAGCTAATGACACCTAACTGGAGGCTCCAGCCTCAAGGCTCAGGCCAGAAACAGAGGCTGCCCTCTCCCTGCTAATGGCAGCAGGTGATGGGGATGAAGGAGGTGGCGGCCAATGTGATGATAGCCTGGCTTCCTCCTCATGCAGAGAGGGGAAGTCCTAAGTCTCTAAGGAGTGGCCAAGGCAGGGACCCCAAATTTAAAAAAAAAAAAAAAAAAAAAGCCATAGCAATGAGAGAAGGAAGAGGAAAAGAAGACTCGGGCTCAGAGAGGCTCTGGAATGAAAGGAGAGACTCAGGCAGTGACGAGATGCCAATAAACAAAGCTTAATGGACAGTTCATCCAGGCCGGGTGCCGTGGCTGATGCCTGTAATCCCAGCACTTTGGGAGGCCAAAGTGACAGGATCACTTGAGCCCTCACTTTGAACTACCCACCAGGAGTTCGAGACCAGCCTGAGCAAAATAAGAAGACCCTGTTTCTACAAATATATATATATACACACACACACATATATATGTATATATATGTGTATATATGTATATATATGTGTGTATATATGTGTATGTGTGTGTGTGTGTATAAAGAAAATAAGACCCTGTTTCTATGAATATATATATATATATATATATATATATATATTT
>NW_016808764.1:6938058-7018897 GCF_001698545.2 Rhinopithecus bieti
TTTTAATTAACTGGGTGCGGTGGCATGTGCTTGTATTCCCAGTCAGTGTGAGGGCTGAGGTTGGGGGTATCGTTTGAGCTCAGGAGTTCAAGGCTGCAGTGAGCTATGATTGTACCACTGCACTCCAGCCTCAGTGACAGAGTGAGAACCTGTCTAAAAAAAAAAAAAAGAACAGGCAGGGTGCAGTGGCTCATGTCTGTAATCCCAATGCTTTGGGGGACTGAGACAGAAGGATCGCATGAGTCCAAGAGTTCAAGGCCAGGCTGGGCAACATAGTGAGACCCCATCTCTACAAAAGATGAAAACAGTAATGGGGCATAGTGGTGGGCACCTGTAGTCCCAGCTACATGGGAGGCTGAGGCAGGAAAATCACTTGAGCCCAGGAATTTGAGGCTGCACTAAGCTATGATCACGCCACTGCACTCCTGAGTGTCACAGCAAGACCTTGCCTCAGAAAACAAACAAAATAAAAACAATTCAGACATGGAGGAAATACTCAATACTCATCCCATACATTCATTTGTCCACTTGTTTATTTAACAACCTACTATGTGCCAGGTCCTGGGAAGACAGCAGCGAGCAAGACAGAGATGCTCTCTTGGGATTTACAGTGGAGAGGAATAAGCAGACACATCTTTAAGCTCATAAATAATTATTTGTAATATGTGCCTGAAAGAGAAGCACAGGGTGCTGTGAGGGCAGGTTATTGGATGGCATCAGCCTGGGGACATATTTATGGTAAGATCTGAAGCCCAGATAGAAATTCTCAAATGCAGGATGGAAAGGGAAGAATATCTGGGGGCTGAGGGTGCTCGTGCAAAGGCCCTGAGGCAGGAAAGATAAAACAAAGCCTGTGCGGCAGGACTTGGATGAGAAGGATCTGGAGATGGGCTGGGGCCACATCACACAGGATCTCGTAGGACAGGTTAAGGATTTTTGTCACCATCCAACAAGAAGTTGACCAAGATCCCTGCAGACATATACAAAAGACAGACTGATGTTCAGGGCACAGTTATAAAGCACCTACTGTGTACCAGGTTGGGTGCAAGACATTTGGGATTCAGTGGTGCTTATATTCAAGGGAATAAGAAGTCAGAAAATAAACTAGGAAATAAATATAAACAAGATATTTAGCACACTCACAGATCGTCGTAAGCTTGACAAAGAAAGTGACTGGAGATGTTCAAGTGAGGTGGGGAACTGACGGCTCCATGAAGGGCTGTGAGAAAGTGGTCCAGGCAGAAAGAGCATCAGCTGCAAAGGCCTGGCAGCCATAAGACATGTACTCACCAGTGCACCCACACAGAGTCACATTCACACGCGGATTGTGTGCCCATTTACATTCCTTGCTCTTCCAAAATGTGTCTGCGTCCACCTCTGATAACCTGGGATGGCCCCCACTCTCACCCCAACTTCATCACACACACACATACACCCTTCCATAGACTCACCCCACTCAGAGACAGCCCCGCCACTCCCCATCATATGGCAACTAGCAAAAATCCTGAGAGCTGAGTGGGCAGGGAGAATGGGGATCTGGGGGAGGAGACACCACCCTCCTTCCCTTCTCGAGCCAAGAGGCCTGCGGATAGCTCAGATTCGAGCAGGGGTGTGGGAATCACCAGGACGTCCATGCAAGTTGGAGGGAGGCGTCCAGGTCTTTACCTTACAGAACTAAATCCCAGTGTGGTGTTTGCTCAAAACGCCAGAACTATTCCTGGATGTCAGGTGCAGTTAATGGTTGCCGTGGCAACCGCCCATGCTTAATGAATGGGAGAGAGTAAAAGACGCCCAGGATAAATGTCAGGGACCGGGATGGATTTGCTTGGGAGCAAATCTGTTAGCGCTGGGCAGAGCTGACCAGTGAAGGTTGAAATGAGCAGTCCAGGGTAGCTGGAGACAGATCCAGGAGGCTCTCTTCTCTTTCTCAGCTTAGCATAGTCAGAATGCTAACATTTCACAAAATGTCAAAAAGCATGGCTCTTTATACAGACAGTTAAACATAGGCTCCAGTTTTGTGGGTTTGATTCTGCACATGTTTATGGAGTTTGCAGGGAACAGAAATCTAAGCTCAGGTCTCTGAGGAGTTGAGACGTCACTTTTTTTTGTTTTGTTTTAACTCTTCCTGTATTACCTTTTTAAATGAAGAAAGTGCCCAATTAGACTCAAAAATAATCTTTTAAACTCTGAACCTCAACACATTATACTGTCATTGTGCTATTTACATGCTGCTTACAGGATTAGAAAACAACTGACAGTGGCTGGGCCACGGTGGCTCGTGCCTGTGATCCCAGCACTTTGGGAGGCCAAGGCAGGTGGATTACTTGAGGTCAGGAGTTTGAGACCAGCCTAGCCAACATGGTGAAACCTGTCTCTACTTTAAAAATACAAAAATGAGCTGGGCATGGTGGCATGCACCTGTAATTCCAGCTACTTGGGAGGCTGAGGCATGAGAATCTCTTGAACCACAGGAGATGGAGGTTGCAGTGAGCTGAGGTTGAGTTACTGCACTCCAGCCTGGGCAACAGAGTGAGATTCTGTCTAAGAAAGAAAGAAAGAAAAGAAAGAAAGAAAGAAAGAAAGAAAGAAAGAAAGAAAGAAAGAAAGAAAGAAAGAAAGAAAGAAAGAGAAAAGAAAAGGAAACAACCAGTAGTATCTGGTAATAAGGCATAAGTTAAATGGCACACAATGAGCATCTCTCAAGTCCATTGGAGCATCCCAGTGACCGTGTGCATTAGGGAACGATGTCAAACTCTGTTGTCCCATGAAAGTGAAACACAAGTCCAAGGTATGGACCAGCTCTGCACTCACAGCTGCAGTCAGGAACTCAGGACTCACCATGGCTGTAATGCTTGTTTGTAGGGAGACCTCAGTTCAGTCTCAGAAGGCCTTAATCCCAAATCTTCTAAGAGGAAATAACCCTCCCCACAGACCTTCCACACCCCCAAACCTATCTTGTCTATCCTCCAAGCAGGGTCTCAAATACTCCCTGAGGGCAAGTTTGTTGTGATGTGATGACAATATGTGTCCATCTGACGACAGAGGCTGGAGCACCTCCTGAGGTCACAGCACCGCTCTCAGACTCTGCTATGCCTCAGAATCTTGGAGAAACCTGTTCAAAAACACAGGTTGTCAAAGTCTGTAATTCAGGGCATTGCGGAGGTGTCCAGGAATGCACTTGTTTTGTTTGTTTGTTTGTTTGTTTTAAGAAGAGCCCAGGTGATTCTCATGCAGGTGGACCCAATTTTTCCAGGCACCTCTGAAAGAGAGATGTCACCAGTTAAAAAGCATCTAAGACCCAGGAGCCATATCTATGACCCTTGCTCTCTTCAACCCTTCTCCCCAGAACCCCTGCTAAAGCCCCAGAAGCCTCTGTGGTTTGGAAACAGGATGAGTTCTGCATGCTTTTTAATGCCTGCCAAGGCAGGGTTAAGAAGACTTTCAGACACTCTAAGCATTGAAATGGTCAGGGTGGCCACCCTACCCTCATACATCTCCAGTGTTAGTAACACTAAGCTATTAAATAAGGAAGATCAACACACATCTGGTTCTTTTCCGTAGCATTTCGATGTTTTTTGTAAATGTCAAATATCAAATAATTTATAGTTGTCATTCTCTCTTTCTCTCTGCCTCTCTGTACCCCTGTTTTGCTAGTACCCCAAACACATGACTATTCTACCTAATTGGTGACTCCTACAGCAGCGTCTACAAAGTTTCAAGGTACTGTGTTGGTGAACATGCCCTGTGGTCTAGGCTAGGAAGGGCTGGGCTCTTGGCTCTGAGCTCCACGACTGACCTGAATCAAAACCCTCAATAACCCAATAATGAAGGACCAAGGAAAACCGTTCACTCTAAACCTCCTAAACCCATTCAATGGGCTGATCAAGCAAAGAGCTCAAAACCAGGCTCTTTAGAAATGAAGCAAGCCTATTCACTGCCTGCAAAAAATGACAGGTAGCACGGACAGTCGTTCCTCATTAAATTCCCCATACTTGGTTTTAAGGTAGGACCCTCTCTCAATGAGGCATACCTCTGTGGACTCTGGCTTGATTACTGTTCCACCCCCATCACCAGTGGCTTCTCCAAAAAGCCCAAGGTGGCTTTCAATGATTCCTCTAAGATGCACTTTCATTTCTGTTCCTCCACAAGTTCCTAGCAGGCAAAGAGATCTTTTACACTATAAATCAGATTGTGTTTCTCATGTGCTGAAAACCCTCCAAAGCCTGGACTGTGTATGCTCCTTCTCACTTCTGGATCCTGGACTGTAAGAAGCTCCGTGATCTGTGCCTGCTCCTTCATGGGCCTGATCTCATCCCACTTTCCCCCTCACTCACCCTGCTCCAGTTGCCCTGAGCTTGTCTTGGTTCTAGAAACACACTAAGTGTCATCCTTCCTCAAGGCTTTGGCACTTGCAGTTTACTCTGCCTGGAAGGCTCTTCCCTCAAATCTTCCCATGGGTGACTTCCTCTTCTCACTCAGGTTGCCTGCTCAGATAGGTCCTTTCTGTCCACCCAATCTCACGACTGTCCTTTCCCATCCCAATCACATTCTCTCCAGGGTTTATTCTTTTCATGGAGCTTAGCACTGAAATTATCTATTCCTTTTTAGTGATGCATTTGTTTCATTTATTTCTTTGTTTACTCTAGATCTCTCTCCACTAGAATATAACAGCCTGGTCTGTTTTATTCACTGATAAATCTCAAGTGCTAGAAACAGTGCTTAACGCAAGTAACGCAGGTGCCTCTCCGGATATCTGTTGAACAAAAGAATGAATCAGGGATCGGGTGCGATGGCTCATGCCTGTAATCGCAGCACTTTGGGGGGCTGAGGTGGCAGATCGATTGAGGCCGGAAGTTTGAGACCAGCCTGGACAACATAGTGAGACCCCATCTCTACAAAAATAAAATAAAAAGATTAGCCAGGGGTGGTGGCATGCACCTGCAGTCCCAGCTACTTGGTGGGCTGAGGTGGGAGGATCACCTGAGCCTGGGAGATGGTAGCTGCAGTGAGCCATGATTGTGCCACTGCACTTTAGCCTGGGCAACAGAGCAAGACTCTGTCTCAAAAAAAAAAAAAAAAGAAAAGAAAAAAAAGAATGAGAAAAGAATAAATCAGGATATGCACCAACCACAGTTCTGTACACCAGAAGAAAATAGTTATTTCTCAGAAACTGACTCGTGGTTCTCTTATGAGAAGTGGTAATTTGTAATTGTTATACCCTAAGTGCTTCATCTTGATCAGGGGCCAAGTTTAGCTCAGGGTCCTTGTTACTATGAATTCAATATCCAAATCCCTGTGTATGCAAGGTTGCACGGACAGGCAAGTAAACTCTGTCTTAATATGAATATGTGCATTCGCGACCAGACCAGTTAAAAAATCGTTCTCTACACAGGCATCCCCTTCCCACTCCACTCCACACCCCTGCCCCATTTAACACTCTGCAGTTCCCGGTTTTTGTCCGGCAGCCTCTTTCCGATTGCCAGCTCTTGTCAACACGTGACAATACAACGAAAATAGGAGGCAAAACGTGATGTGTTAACCATGGGTAGACAAGAGCCTGCTGGAGGGAACAAGCTAACAATGGAAGAAGAGAAAATTGACAAGAATGATGATGTGATAGACACATCCAATGATTTGAATATCAAAGGATTAACAGGAGCCCTTAGGAAAACTGATGACATGCTCAAATATTTCTTGCAAAAATGACCCATTTTATGAGCCTGCTGTGAAAGTCAAACTTCATGATCTTGTCAGGGAAGGGAAAGATTTCATACTGGATCACGTGATTTTATCAGAAAAATTATGCATGCCCCACCCCTGCTGTTCTGAAATCAACAAAGCTTACTTTTTTTGTTCACCCTAGTGCATGAAGAAGATCAGAAAAAATCGGCATGTTTTCCTGAATTATAATTTCATTTTCAGATCAAGTTGGAAGCACATTTTGGACTCGATTGTTTACTATGGAATAGGAGTCTCCCGGGTTTATTTTATTTTATTTTATTTTATTTTATTTTATTTTATTTATTTAATTTTATTTTATGTTTTTAAAAAAGTTTTCAAAATGTTACAGGTCTCATTGTCCCCACTGCAATACATACACTGTTATGGAAGCATAACCTGTGTTTCAATTTAGCCACTGACAATTTTCAGACACTATGATCGATAGTGCCCATTTTCATCTAGAAAGAGGCTTTAGTTCCTATTTTTGAGTGGACTCACCTGAAGGTGTGGTCCTTGATTTTAACTGCACAGTTAGAATCACCCAGGGAGCTTTGAAAAATCCACAGCCTGGGCAACATAGCAAGACCCTATCTCTACCAAAAAAAAAAAAAAACCTTAAAAATTGACAGGTATGGTGGCGTGCACCTGCCGTCCTAGCTACTCAGGAGGCTAAGGCAGGAGGATTGCTGGAGCCCAGTAGTTTAAGGCTTCAGTGAGCTATGATTGCACCACTGCACTCCAGCCTGGTGACAGAGCAAGACCCTATCTCTCAAAAAGAAAAGAAGGGGAGAGGAGAGGAGAGGATAGGAAAGGACAGGAGAGGACAGGAGAGGAGAGGAATTCAGATGCCCAGATAAAGAATCCCTGGGAGTAGAACCCCAGCCTCAGCGTTTTTCCAGCCTCCCTTCCCAAGGTAATTCCAACGTGAACCGATGTTGACAATCACTGCTGTAAGGCATCCTTATTCTCAGATAATAAAGATCTGCTGTAGCACCAGGAGCCCAAACATTCTTAATCAAGGGCTTAACCCAAGTACTCAGGAAGCATAAACACACATGGTATTTGCTCTTCCTTCCTGAGATCATGAAGCAAAAATCTTCACAAAGGAGTTCTAGCAAAAGACCTACAACGCTGGACCCTGGGTTCCTGTTGGCCTCTGTTTTGAGCTCTACGCTGGGCTTTTGGGGGCCCCTGGAATGTGGTTGCACTGGCTGGACTCATGCTGAGATGGATGTCAAGCTCTGGCTACAGAATTGGCCCTGTTTATGGGTTTGAGCAGGTTCCGGGCACTGTCGCTGGGCTAGGTGGACTGGTGAGGAGTGCCAGCCCTCACTCTGAGCACATCATGACTGTCCAGAGCCTGCCCAGAAGTGATGTCTCTCTCTTAGATTCATGGATTCACAGCCACCAAAATCTGCCCCAGGACCCTCCGTGTGGGCCGTGCAGAGGAGATGGATGTGAGAAGCCCATCGAGAGGCTCTACTGAGATCCTCTTCTTCCACTGGAGGGGGGACATCCTGGGGAAACCTGTCTCCACTCCCCATTTAGGATCTCCCTTCAGGACTGCAAACTTGGAAAGATTGGGCCTTGGATGACAGTCTCACCTCCCCAGGCCTCTCTGCTCTGGATCCAGTATTTCTTGACTTGAAGTCAAACCCACTAAATTCAGAGCTGTCTTTCAATGATCCAGAAAGCTCTGTCTGGCCTTTGGCCAAAATTGGCATAGCAGGTTGGTCTAGGTCTATTCCCTCCCGAGAGTGATGGTTCCTGGGGCTCCCTGCCTGAGTTAGCGCTCTGTGGGAATACACACACATGCATGCACCCACATGCACAGGTCGGCACATGTGTACCCATGTCTGGGTGAGGGCAGGATGAAGAAGACCATACCCTCCAGTTTTCCATTGGTTTCCTCTCACCCCCATGCCCAAAATAGAGATAATGATATTAATAGCTGCCCCCTGTTAACCCTCTTCCCAGTGCTCGGCACTATGTTAGTGCTATTTAGAGGATTTTGCAAGAGCTCAGGGTCTAGGGTTAGGCAGACCTTGGTTTTATGACTCGGCTTCCCCTTCTATAAAAGTATTTATTGGACTGGGCACAGTGGCTCACACCTGTAACCTCAGCACTTTGGGAGGCCAAGGCAGGTGGATCACCTGAGGTCAAGAGTTCAAGACCAGCCTGGCCAACATAGTGAAACCCCGTCTATACTAAAAATACAAAAATTAGCTGGGCGTGGTGGTGGGCACCTGTAATCTCAGCTACTCAGGAGGCTGAGGCACGAGAATCGCTTGAACCTGGGAGGCAGAAGTTGCAGTGAGCCAAGATCGCACCACTGCACTGCATCCTGGGTGATAGAGCGAGACTCCATCTCAAATAAATAAATACATACATACATACATAAAATAAAATAAACATTTATTGAATTGGCATCCACATACATAACACTTCCCATGTGCTAAGCACTGCTCCAATGCACTTGACGAATGCTGACTCTTCTATTCCTATTGTTACTCTCAGCTTTCAAAGGAGGAAACTGAGGCACTTGTAAGTTAAGCAACTTGCCGAGCTGGGATTCAAACCCGCTTATTCTGACTCCAAAATTCATGCTCCTCAGCCCATCCTATGACCAACAACAGTGCCTGCTTCATGGGATTGTGGGGAATACTCAAAGAGCCCTTACTCAAGGCCTGGTAGAGCACATCTCAACAAACATGGATACTATGATGATTTCTTTTGAAACCCCCAACAGGCTGGGTGCAGTGGTTCATGCTTGTAACCTCAGACTTCGAGAGGTCAAAGCAGGCAGATCACTTGAGGCCAGGAGTTGGAGACCAGCCTAGCCAGCATGGTGAAACCTTGTCTCTACTAAAAATACAAAAAATATTAAAAAAAAAAAAAAAAAAATCTGCCTGCCTTGGCCTCCCAAAGTGCTGGGATAACAGGCATGAGCCACTGTGCCCAGCCCAATACATAATTTTATAGAAGGGGAAACTGAGTCATAAAAGCAAGGTCTGTCTAACCCTAGGCCCTGAACTCTTGCAATTTTAGTGGCATGCACCTGTAGTCCCAGCTACTTGGGAGGCAGAGGCAGGAGAATCGCTTGACCCTGGGAGGCAGAGGCAGTGAGCCGAGATTGCACCACTGCACTCCAGCCTGGGCGGCAGAGTGACACTCTGTCTCAAAACAAAAACAAAAACAAAACAGAGAAAGAAACTGCAGCAATCTGGAGATCATTGGCTTTTTTTTTTTTTTTTTTTTTGAGACGGATTCTCGCTCTGTCTCCCAGGCTGAGTGCAATGGCGTGATCTTGGCTCACTGCAAGCTCTGCTTCCCGGGTTCATGCCATTCTCCCACCTCAGCCTCCTGAGTAGCAGGGACTACAGGCACCCACCACCACACCCAGCTAATTTTGTTTTTGTATTTTTGTAGAGACGGGGTTTCACGGTGTTAGCCAGGATGGTCTCGATCTCCTGACCTCATGCTCCGCCTGCCTCAGCCTCCCAAAGTGCTGGGATTACAGGCGTGAGCCACTGCACCTGGTCAATCATTAACATTTTCTAACTGAGGAGATCAACTCCAGGCACTGTGACTCATACCTATAATCCTAGTACTTTGGGATGCCAAGGTGGCAGGATAGTGTAAGGCCAGGAATTCAAGAGCAGCCTGGGCAATATAGCAAGACCCAATCTCTACCTTGAAAAAATAAAATTAAAATTAAAAAAAGAAAAACTAAAATGAAGAGATCAAGGCCGAGGGGAAGAAGGTGTCTTAGTCCATTTGGGCTGCTATAACAAAGCACCGTAGGATGGGTGGCTTGCAAATAACAGAAATTTGTTTCTCATGGTTCTGGAGGATGGAAGTCTGAGATCAGGGTGCCTGCATGGTGGGGTACTGGTGAGGGCCCTCTTCCAGGTTGCAGATGGCTGTCTTTTCACTGTGTCTCCACATGGCAGAAAGAGAACAAGAGAGCTCTCTGGAGTTTCTTTTATAAGGGCACTAATTCCATTCATGAGGGCCCCACCCTCATGACCTAATCATGTCCCAGTGGACCCCACTCCTAATACCATCATCGTAGGCATTAGGATTTCCTTTGTCTTCCTCTGTCACCTAAGCTGGAGTGTAGTGGTGCAGTCGTAGCTCACTGCAGCCTCAATCTCCCAGACGCAAGCGATCCTGCCACCTTGGCCTTCTGAGCATCTGGGACTCTAGGTGTGTGCCACCATGTCCAGTTAATTTCTAAACTTTTTGTAGAGAGGGGCCTTGCCATGTTGCTTAGGCTACTCTTGAACTCCTGGGCTCAACAGATCCTCCTGCCTTGGCCTCCAAAAGTGCTGAGATTACAGGTGTGAGCTACCATGCCCTGCAGGCATTAGGATTTCAAGATAGGAATTTTGAGAGGAAGTGAGCATTCAGTCCATTGCACAAAGCCATACAGTTAGTAACTCAGTGGCTGGGCAAGGATTCAAACTGAAAGCTTGTGTTCCTACCAGTACACCACACTACCTCTCTAGAGATCAGATAGGCACCTGCTGAAGAAGAGGCAGCCGATTTCTCCCCCAGATTGCAACCATATGACTTATTTGTAAAAATCCACAGACAAGCAGCCTCATACCCCTTTGTGATTGCTGATGACCACTTCCCAGGATCAGGCTGGAGCCCACACTGCTGAGATCTGAAAGGAAATACTCAAAATGAGGACTCTGAGCCCTTATTCAGCTCAAATACCTGGGAAGCACCACTTTCCCCAGAGATAGACGAAAAGGGCTTTAAGAGTTAAACATACAGGTTCGGTGTGGTGGCTCACGTCTGTAACCCCAGCTCTTAGGGAGGCAGAGGCGGGAGTATAGCTTGAGCCGGAGAGTTTGAGACCTGCCTGGGCAATGTAGTGAGACCCCATGTTTAATAATAATAATAATAATTTTTAAATTAAAAAAGAGTTAAAAATACAAACATCCCATTTCTAGATTCCCTCCCCATTCCTGCATGTTTAGAAGCCACCCAGAACCAGGTCAGTTCCTTCAGTTACCCCAAATCTGGTGGCCTCAAGGTTACTCCCTACCCTAAGAAAGAGCTGGGGCTGACCTTGGTCCATGTCCATGTGCAACTCAACCTCCTAGATTTTCCAGAGATCCCAGTGCTGAAGGGACAGCTAGAAGGGCAGCTGATGGACACAGACATCCCAGTGCTGAAAACACAGCTGGAAGGGCAGCTGATGGACCCAGTGAAACCACTGCAATATGCCCTCTTTTTTCCTACTAGCCTCTCTTCCATTCCTCAAACTCACCAAGTGCACTCCCACCCCAGGGTCGTTGCATTTCCATTTCCTTCTACCTGGAAAGCTCTTTCCTGGACTCTTCATATAACTGGCTCCTTTTTTTCAGGTCTGAGCTCGTGTCCGTTCTGCAACAACCCTATCCAGTGTTGCCCTCCACTTGCCCCCACCCAATGAAGAGTTGCCATCACATCATCCTGTTTTGTATCTTTCTTGGTTTTTTGATTTTTATTCTTTGTTTTTTTGAGACAGAGTCTCGCTCTGTCACCCAGGCTGGAGTGCAGTGGCAAGATCTCGGTTCACTGCAACCTCCACCTCCTGGGTTCAAGTTATTCTCCTGCCTCAGCCTCCTGAGTAGCTGGGATTACAGGCACGCACCATCATGCCCAGCTAATTTTTGTTTTTTTTTTTTTTTTTTTTTTTTTTTTTTTTTTTTTTTTTGGTGGAGACAGGGTTTTACTAAGTTGGTCAGGCTGGTCTCGAACTCTTGATCTCAAGTGATCTGCCTGCCTCAGCCTCCCAAAGTGCTAGGATCACAGGCATGAGCCACTGTGCCCAGCCCCAGTGTTTTGTATCTTTCAAAGCTCGGATATATTGTCTATAGTCTTTCTCCTCAATGAGAATGCAAGTTCCGAGGATCAAGACCATCTGTCTTGGGCATTAGGGAATCCCTAGGACCTAAAATCAATCTTCACAACCCAGTTCTCACACTTACCTTCCCCGGTTCCCATCACCCCTCTCCTCTCACCTGTACCCACTGGATCTGTCCTCCAGACCATTCATCCTCTAAACACCTTGAGCTACTTTGAGCTCCCAAATGAGTTTTTCTCTTGTTCCTTCTCTCATCGTCACACATGCTATTCCCTCTGCTTCGAGAAACACACCTCCCTTCCTCTGATTAACTTCTAATTAGCCTTCAGCTCTCAGCTTAGACGTAATTTCACTCCACATGCAGTTAACAAAAAATTCTTCTGCTGAGTTATCAGGTGAGAGAATTTTTGGTGGTGGAGAAAGCACGTTTAATCCCTTCTATACTGTTTTAATTCTCTACGTACATCTATTCTTTTTAATTTAAAAGGGATTAACCAAATAAAGGGTAATGGACTGTTTCTTGTTTTGTTTGTATTATTTCTCTGTACTGAAAAAATATCCTGGTAAATGTGATTTTAAAATGCCAGTACCAGTACCACAATGACTTAATTATTACAGCTTTATTGTATGGCTTAGTATCGTGTAAGAAACCACCTCACTGAGCTCTTTCATTCATTCTACTGTGTTTTTTCAGCTAATTGCCTTCAGCTGCTTCTTCCTTTTTTTTTGAGATGGAGTCTCACTGTCTCACTCAGGCTGGAGTGTGGTGGTGCCATCTCAGCTCACTGCCATCTACGCCTCCCAGGTTAGAGAGATTCTCCTGCTTCAGCACCCCGAGTAGCGGGGACTATAGGTGCCCGCCACCACGCCTAGTTAATTTTTGTATTTTTAGTAGAGACAGGGTTTCACCATGCTGGCCAGGCTGGCCTCGAACGCCAGACCTCAGGTGATCCACCCGCCTCAGCCTCCCAAAGTGCTAGAATTACAGGCGTGAGCCCCTGTGCCCGGTCTACTTTCAGTTTCTTAAGTAGGCTAATTCTATGACCTGGAAAAATTGTAATTTTATTCCTTTTTTAAATTTTTTCTGTTGCTTGTAACTCTTAATTCTGTTTTATTTCTTCTTGTGCTAGAATATATAGAACCATAACAAATAATTGAGGCAATGGTGAGCATTCTTATCTCAGTGCTGATTTCTGTAGGAAAATTTCTAGGGTTTAACCTTTAAGAAAAAGTGTCAGAAGTTACAGCTAGAGGGGTGGAATGTGTTCTAATGTCCTATAGCACTGTAGGGTGAATACGGTTAACAATAACTTAGTGTGGCCAGGCGTGGCGGTTCACACCTGTAATCCCAGCTCTTTGGGAGGCCTAGGTGGGAGGATTGCTTGAGTCCAGGAGTTCAAGATCTGCCTGAGCAACATGGCAAGACCCCCATCTCTACAAAAAATATAAAAGTTAGCTGGGTGTGATGGTGCACACCTGTAGTCCCAGCTACGTGGGAGGCTGAGGTGGGAGGATCACTTGAACCCAGGAGTTCAAGATCAGCCTGGTCAACATGATGAGACCCCATCTCTACAAAAAATATAAAAATTAGCCTAGGTGTGGCGGTGCATACCTGTAGATCCAGCTACAGGAGGCTGATGTGGGAGGGTCACTAGAGCCCAAACTGTCGAGACTGCAGTGAGCCATAAGCATGACACTGCTCTCCAGACTGGGCAACAGAGTGAGACCCCATCTCAAAATAAATAAATAAATAAAATAATTTAGTGTATCTTTTCCAAAAGCTAAAAGAGATAGATTTGCCAATTATCTTGATTTGATCATTATTCGTTATATACACGTATCAAAGTATCACTCTGTATCCCATAAATATGTACGATTGTTACATGTCAACTAAAAAGGAGCAGAAAAACAAAAAAAGTATCCGCTTAAGGACAGCACCCCTCCTCATGTGAAGGAAGTACTTTTCCATTGTCCGAACCAGAGATAAACCACTGGTACGATCTTCTTTCCCCAGGATGAAGCTGTAGCCACCAAAAAGCTGGTCTCTGCAACTGTACTTCAGCACCTCTGGAAATCTCTTTTGGCTCTGTCTTTCACTCCAAACCTCTTCCCGGGCTCCTGGGGTCTATGAATTCTCAGGGCCCAGCTCTCACACATGCCCTTCGTTGGGCTCCTGTCCTCCCTCACCTGTAACCACAGGATCCGGCCCCTGGACCAAACGCCATTGATCCTCTTCCTGCTTTAGCTTCTACTTCTCTCTGCTCCAATGCCTGAGCTTAAAGCTGTGCCAGGACAGTGCTCCTCTCTGCATCCTGACTTCATCCTTACAGTCTACATGTCTTCACCATTTCTCTTGGTTCCATCTTCTACAGTGGGTGGACAAGTCCAATCTCATTCTACTTTTCTCAGATTTACTGATATGGGAAGATACTCCTAAGAAAATATAAGTGAGAAGAACAGCACGATCCCAGTTTTGTAAAGCCATTTGTGTGCGACAGCACAGGGGAAAAAGAGCCTGGAAGGAAATATACAAAAATGCTAAATAGTGGTTATTTATGGGAGCCAGCAATATGCTACTTACATGAATGTCCAAGCTCACTTTGTGATGCATGTATGACATGGGGTGCCAGCAGATTCATTTTCAGTGTGGAGTCTTCCTTGGGGAAAATTCTTGATTCCTTTTCCTTCTGTATTGCTTCTTAAAATCTCACCATGGCACCAATGTGTCTCTTGTGATCCTAAAATACCTACCAAAACCAACGGTAATAATAGCTGTAATATATCGAGTTCCTACCATGCTCCAGGAACTGTACTAAGTGCTTTATGTCATTGCCTAATTAAAAGATTTATGTGTAAAGTGCTGAGAACAGCAACTGGCGTAATAACTGCTATTACTGCCTCAACTGATTCTCATGGCAACTCCATGAAGTTACTATTATTATCTTCATTCTGTAGAAGAAGCAACTGAGGTTTGAAGAGGTAATTTGCCATAGGTACCACAACTAGTAAGTGGCTGAGTCAGGATTCATGCCCACGTGGGACACCAAAGACTGGGCTCCTACTAAATACATTTGGTTCAGGGGTTGCACACTCGAATATCTACAGGGCCAGGCAAGAATATAGAGCTAGGTGGGGACTTTGGCCAACTGGAGAGTTTATACCCAGTCTAAAGAGCGCTGCTGATGTCAGCTACGCCATCCAGGGATTCATTACTCCTGCATGGAAATGTGAGACAGAGGTCCCCATTTTTGAAGAGAAACTGCGAATCAGTTTTTAAGGTGAAATACTCAGAATTTTAAATTGCAGCAGCATAGGCCAGGGGCGGTGGCTCACGCCTGTCCTCCTAGCACTTTGGGAGACCCAGGCAGGCAGATTACCTGAGGTCAAGAGTTCAAGACCAGCCTGGCCAACATGGTGAAACCCTGTCTCTACTAAAAATACAAAAATTAGCCGGGCGTAGTGGCACGCACCTGTAATCCCAGCTACTCAGGAGGTTGAGGCAGGAGAATCACTTGAACCCAGGAGGTGGAGATTGCAGTAAGCTGAGATCACACCACTGCACTCCAGCCTGGGTGACAGAGCAAGACTCCGTCTCAAAATAAAATAAAATAAAATAAAATGCAGAAGCTTAATTTTTAAAAATAAAATATGTAAAAGAGTATTGCAGGTGAAACAAACACACACGGATAAAACCATAAAATGAAACAGTCTGCAACCCAGATTTGCCCCAGAAGCCAGTATTATCTACTTTAGAAACACCAGTCTAGATTAGGTCTTCTATCCCAGGAAGGCCCAAACTCCACTTTGCTTTCCACTTTTTCCTTCTTGGGACAGAAATCTTTAAACCAGGGACCAGCAAAATTGTTCTTAAAGAGCCAGAGAGTAAATATTTTCAGCTTTGCTGTCTCTGTGGCAAATACTGAACTCTGTTATAGTGGCATCAACATGTTTTATTCTCTTTAGTTCTCAAAATGGCTTCATGAGGAGCCTAACGTTATAATCAGGAAATTGAAGCAATATAAACAAATGGGCATGACTGTGTTTCAATAAAACTTTGTTTTCTGAGGCTGAAATCTGAATTTCACATTTTTTTACAGGTCACAAATAATATTCTTCTTTTGATTTTTTTTTTTCAACCATCTAAATATGCAAAAACCATTCTTAGCTCACGGGCCATACAAACATGGGCAGTAGTAAGCTGCTTTAGAACATTAAAAACTGGTGACTGCAGGCCAGGCGCAGTGGCTCATGCCTGTAATCCCAGCACTTTAGGAGGCTGAGGCAGGTGGATCAGCTGAGGCCAGGAGTTCAAGACCAGCCTGGACAACATGGCAAAACGGTGTCTCTACTAAAAATGCAAAATTAGCTGGGCATAGTGGCGCATGCCTGTAGTCCCGGCTACTCGGGAGGCTGAGGCCGGAGAGTCACTTGAACTGGGAAGGTGGAGGTTGCAGCGAGCTGAAATTACACCACTGCACTCCAGCCTCGGTGATAAGAGCGAAACTCTGCCTAAAAGACAAATAAACAACAACAACAACAAAACTAGTGACTGTGTCTCCAGGAGTTACTGGTATTTGCTGGTTCTAAGTCTTAGTCTCAGGCTGCCTGAAGGCACCATGAATAGGCCCATTTTGCAAGCAGATGCCTACACGTATGTAGTTCCTAATTCCCTCAATAATTTTGACTGGTCTGTATTCAGTAGTGTTCCCATTCCATCTTCACCTGAACACTTTCTTCCTTTGAAATCTTTCATGGAATTCAAGTATGGAAAACAGCAAATAACAAGGAGTATGGAAATCAATTAACAATGGATGGTGTCACTATGAACATCCCTCCCCTGCCCAGGCACCCCGGCACATGCCATGGGGAAGCATAGTTAATGGAGAAGCCACTGGTCCAGTTCATTGCTGATATCAATAGTAGGGGGTGGGCTATAAAATGATCATGAAGCCGCCAGGCAAAGAACTTAGCTCACAACACTGAGACTTGTTGAAGAGACTGCAATTCATAATAATAGTTAGGAACTTTACTTTGGGGTCAGCTAGTAAATGTCTAACTGTGTCCTTGAGTAAATCAGTGACTTGGCTAAGCTTCAATTTCCTCCTTGTATTAATAACCTTGCCTCATTATAACATTAGGCACCTCAGGCCGGGCGCGGTGACTCACGCCTGTAATCCCAGCACTTTGGGAGGCCAAGATGGGCAGATCACAAGGTCAGGAGATTGAGACCATCCTGGCTAACACGGTGAAACCCTGTCTCTACTAAAAATACAAAAACAAAATTAGCTGGACGTGGTAGCGAGCGCTTGTAGTCCCAGCTACTTGGGAGGCTGAGGCAGGAGAATGGCATGAACCCAGGAGGCAGAGCTTGCAGTGAGCCGAGACTGCGCCACTGTACTCCAGCCCGGGCAACAGAGCGAGACTCTGTCTCAAAAAAAAAAAACCAAAAAATAAAAAATAACATTAGGCACCTCGTAAAGTCATTTAGATAGCTAAAGAGGATAAAACACGTAAATGTGGCTGGGCGCAGCGACTCCCACCTGTAATCCCAGCACTTTGGGAGGCTGAGGTGGGTGGTTCACCTGAGGTCAGGGGTTCAAGACCAGCCTGGCCAACATGGCGAAACCCCGTCTCTACCAAAAATACAAAAATTAGCCAGGCGTGGTGGCGGGCGCCTGTAACCCCAACTACTTGGGAGGCCGAGGTACAAGAATCGCTTGAACCTGGGAGGAGGAGGTTGCAGCAAGTTGAGATCGTGCCACTGCACTCCAGCCTGGGCAATAGAGTGAGACTCAGTCTCAGAAAAAAAAAAAAAAAAAAAAAAAAAAAAAAAAAAAAAAAAAACCATAAATGCTTAGAATGGCACCTGGTATATAGTAGGTGCACATGTGTGTTACTTATTATGATTTCTTATCCAGTCAACTGGAAGGGGATGGGGCGTAAAACCAAACGGGAATATATAAATGAAACTCTAAACTATGAACTAGCATAAATAAGGTCTTTTTTTTTTCAGTATCAGGGAAGAAATTATGGGTCTGTCTTTTTTCTAGGAATTTCCTTGAGTCTTCTTTCCTGAACCTCCTTCCTGGTTCTGAGTCTATTCTTTGCCTGGTGAGCAGAGAATCAGAACCAAGGAGATGTTCTACATATTCCAAGGCATTTATTGTGAAATGGCTCTGGCCTGGAGCCTACTTATAGAAGAAATTAAATATATGACACTCTTATTTTTATGAGATCATAATAGACATCATGATAGTAGCCATAATAATAATGACTACTATTCATAGTGTAATGGTGAAACCACAGCCTTTGAAACCTGGCTCCAAAAATCAATTCCGTCACTCACCAGCTGTGACACCATCTCCTCTGTGATTTTCCATTGTCTCATTACCAAATGTTAATATTAATAGCCTCTACCTCCTGGGGTGGTAAACAGGGTGAATGAGATAAGGGATATAAGGTTTCAGCTATGTGCCTGGCCAATCGGAAGCACTTAATAAGTGGCAGCCATTATTAAGACATGCCTAGAGCTTTGCAAAAATTATCTCATGTTCATGTATAGCCTTATTTCATTCTTACAATAATGGCTCTGAAATACCAACGCAGCTCTGTCTGATTCTGAACCTTGTCCATTTTCCACGACATCACACATGCCCGCCCGCCCCCAACCCTGCACATTCACTCCAGCTACACAGACAGGGACAGGGCAAGAAGTGCATAATTTCTGGAAAATTTGTTTTCCTTTAAAAGAACTGGCAGAGCTATTAACTGCCCCCAGAGACTGGTTAACTGTCTAGTTAACCAATACCCAAAATGATGACTAAACATCCACACCTTGGCTGGGCAATGTGGCTTATGCCTGTAATCCCAGCACTTTGGGAGGCCAAGGTGGGTGGATCACCTGAGGTCAGGAGTTCGAGACCAGCCTGGTCAACATGGTGAAACCCCATCTCTACTAAAATACAAAAATTAGCCAGGCGTGGTGCCAGGTGCCTGTAATCCCAGCTACTCTGGAGGCTGAGGCAGGAGAATCTCTTGAACCTGGGAGGCGGAGGTTGCAGTAAGCCGAGATCGTGCCATTGCACTCCAACCTGGGTGACAAGAGCAAAATTCCGTCTCAAACAAAACAAAACAAAACAGTCAGCAAATGTGGACAAATGTTCAAGATGCACGTTCAGCAAATCTCAGGCTCCTGAAGGGGTGAAACTCACAGCGAGGGACAGTAAGCTGTGATCCTTTGGGAGGGCAGAGAAGGAAAGGGAGGGTCCTGTGGTCAGATATGAACATCGCTGGGGAGAAAGGACTATTCTGGAATGCCTGGATTCAGCTCTTGGTTGGAATGCCAGTTCTATTTAGGTTGGTGCAAAAGTAATTGCACAGTTGCACAAGGAGATCAAGATCATCCTGGCTAACACGGTGAAACCCCATCTCTAATTGCACAATTACTTTTGCACCAACCTGAATAACTAAAGTAATTGCACAATTACTTCTGCATCAACCTAAATAACTACTTATCAGAGTGATTTGAAGAAAATTTCTTAAGCTCTGTTTCCTCGTTGGTAAAATGAGCAGAAAAAAAAATGATGTACTTGAATTCTACCTGCTTTTACCTTCACTGACTGGAGGAGAGAGGAAAGATAAGATAGTCCTCATAATTAGTGTTTATGTTTCATGGTGTTTTTGCCCTTGTAAAGTGGATCCCAACATCCTGCAAAATCTAAAAAGCAGCACATTTCCATCTCCCACTTGGTACTGTTTATCTTTGGCCTCCACTCATCTCTTTTTTGTGCCCTAAAGAAGCATGCTGTTGGTGACTGATCCCACTGGCTCATGCCTGTAATCCTAGCACTTTGGGAGGCTGAGGCAGGAGGATCGCTTGTGGTCAGGAGTTTGAGGCCAGCCTGGGCAAGATAGTGAGACCTTTTGTTCTGTCAAAAAATGTTTAATTAGCCAGGCATAGTGGCACACGCCTATAGTCCCAGCTACTTGGGAGGCTGGGGTGAGAGAATCATTTGAGCCCAAGAGTTCAAGACTGCAGTGAGCCATGATTGTACGACTGCACTCCAATCTGGGCCACAGAATGAGACCCTGACTCTAATAAAAAATAAAGGAGCTCTTGGGCCTACCAGCCCAACAACCCTAGCGCCCCCAACAACCAGAGAAAGGATCTGCACATAGCGGTAAGGACCCAGGTTGGGCCCCCGGAGCTCTGTCTCCTCCCCCAGGCTCAGAACCCTTATCTGTTTCCACAGGGGCTTTCCGAGGTGTGTGCAAGAAAATCGATCACTTCCCTGAAGATGCTGACTACGAACAGGACACAGCTGAGTACCTCCTCCGTAAGTTCCCCGGCTTTTGGAGTCTCTCTGGGAGGAAGGGATGGGCCCCTGCCACCACCCAGCTGCCTCTGAGTTGGAGGTTCCTCAGCATCCATCCCTAGAGATGGACAAGTGCAAAGAAACCCCATGTGCCAGTACACAGAGACATTCGTGTGGTTCTGAGAGCTAAGCCCCTTTAGTTTCAATGAATTAGAAACAGAAAGAAGAAGCAGGGAGTGGGGTGGGGAATTGTTCATGCCTGTATTCCCAGCACTCTGGGAGGCAGAGGCCAGAAAGGATTGCTTGAGTTCAGGAGGTCGAGATCAGCCTGGGCAATATAGCAGGACCCCATCTCTACAAAAAATTAAAAAATTAGCTGCTTGTGGTGACACACACCTGTACTCCTAGCTACTCAGGAGGCTGAAGTGGGAGGATCATTTGAGCCCAGGGGATTGAGGCTGCAGTGAGCTATGATCATACCACTGCTATCCAGCCTGTGTGACTGAGTGAGACCCTGTCTCTGAAAAGAAAGAGGAGGAGAAAGAAAAGGAGAAAGAGAAAGAAAGAGAAAGAAAAAGAGAAAGAGAGAGGAAAAGAAAGAGAAGGGAGGAAGACAGGAAGGGAAGGAGGGAGGGAGGGAGGGAGGAAGGAAAAGAGTCCAAAAAGTAGGTGAGTCAAAACTGAAAAGTTCTTTTTAGTCAGTTTAGGAGAAAAATCTAAGGAACTTTCTCCAACTTGAATGCAGGTTTTCACCTTCCCGGGAGGGGATTGGAGGTGCTAATGGCAGAGTGCTAATGGGTGAGGTGAGATGCTAATGTGTGAGGTCCCAAGGGGCAATGCCTAGGAGAATAAATACAAACCCAAGTTCACCTTTCCTTTGACTTCCCTCCAGTTTCAATCCTCCTGGGATAGGGCCAATGTCTCTGTAGGATTTTTCCAAATTCGGTAACCTGGATATGACATGAACTGTCACAACTACAGCGTGTAGGAGCCAAGAGAGTGTGGTGGCTTGGAGCCAAGGCCTCTGGAATCTGGGCTTTGACCCTTGTTTGACTTTACTAGCTGGGTTGGACCTGGGGCAAGTGGCTTTACCTCTCTAGTTCCTAACTTCCTTCATTTTTTTCTGAAATGGAGGTTATAATGCCATCCACCTGACAGGGTCATGAAAATTAAGTAAACTAACGCATATTACACTTAGCTTAGGGCCCAACACACAGTCAGGAGACAATATGCATTAGCTCCCATTTCTTGCATGGGATTAGCAATAGCAAAATTCACTGCAGAGATGAGCCTTCTATTGGTCAAGGCACAGAGAGAACCTGATTTGGGATTTCAGTGTAATTTCTTCAGCAAGAATGTGTGTTGAGTTCACTCAAAAGGATAATGAGGCCAAGTGCAATGGCTCACACCTGTAATCCCAGCACTTTAGGAGGCCAAGATGGGGGGATCACTTGAAGCCAGGCGTTCAAGACCAGTCTAGGCAACATAGCAAGTCACCAACTCTACATAATTTTTTTTTTTTTAATTATCCAGGCATGGTAGTGCACACCTTTAGTCCCAGCTACTCGGGAGGCTGAGGTGGGAGGATTGCTTTAGCCCAGGAAGCTGAGGCTGCAGTGAGCCATGATCGTGCCTTTGCACTAATCAAGAATATTGATTCGTGATTGGCTATAGGGTGTGGAGGATAGTGTCAGATGCAGCATTATTAGGTTAATTTATGCTACTTGTGGCAAAAGCAAGCAATTTCAAGAGATGAGCATGCAGCTCAAAGAGGAGGGAAGGACGTGATACTGCCTCATTTTAATGTCTCTCTGGGCCTGATCATTAAAAGGACTTGCATTACTCAGATAAACGCTGTTTTCTTTTCTCACCCCTCACATCAGCAGCTCAAAAAGATTCAGTGTGGAGAGCAAAATTAGCCACACTTAGAGATGTAGCTTGACCAAATTTTGAGAGATGACACAGATTACTTGCATCTTCTCAATAGAGAACGGTGTTAGTCACCAGTGGGGTTTTACCAGAGTGCCCATATATTTTCTTTGTTTTTCTTTTTTTTTTTTGAGACGGAATCTGGCTCTGTCGCCCAGGCTAGAGTGCAGTGGCCGGATCTCAGCTCATTGCAAGCTCCGCCTCCCGGGTTTACGCCATTCTCCTGCCTCAGCCTCCCAAGTAACTGGGACTATAGGCGCCTGCCACCTCGCCTGGCTAGTTTTTTGTATGTTTTAGTAGAGACGGAATTTCACCGTGTTAGCCAGGATGGTCTCGATCTCCTGACCTCGTGATCCGCCTGTCTTGGCCTCCCAAAGTGCTGGGATTACAGGCTTGAGCCACCGCGCCCGGCCGATCTTCTTTGTTTTTCTTTCCTATGTTCATAAAACATTTTGACGCTTGCCCTGTCAGAGACTAAACAGAACTGTGACTTCTACTTCACAACTTGTATAGCTGATTTTAAGTTCTTCAGAGAGGCCCATAGCTTTTCTGACAAAGTATTTTTCTCTGGTCTGGGAAGATGTCTCTTCCTCTCTCCTCACCACTAGCCCAGGGTCCACCTAAGCTTCACCAGTAGCAGCAGAATTTGGCTAAGGTTAAGGAGAGGACTTAATGAGCACACAGACTTCCTGCTGAGAGTTTTGGAATTCCTGATCCAGCCTGATCCAGCCACGTAGGGCTGGGAGCACATTCCCGCAGGGTTCTCCCTGCACTGGTATTCACTCTGCCATTCCCTGTCCTGACCCACAACCCTGGTGGGACTGGGATTCTTTTCTGCTGCTTCCTCTTTCTCCTGTGCTCTTTGGGGTAGGCTACAGCATAAACCCATAGCAGCGTTACTGGAAAGGGGTCCAGATCCAGACCCCAAGACAGGGTTCTTGGATCTCACACAAGAAAGATTCAGGGTGAGTCCACAAAATAGAGTGAAAGCAAGTTTATTCAAGAAGTAAAGAAGCAAAAGAATGGCTACTCCATCAACAGAGCAGTGGCATGGACCACTTGACCTAGTATATTCTAGTTATTTCTTGATTAATGGTAAATAGGAGGCGAATTATTCATGAGTTTTCCAGGAAAGGGGCAGGCGATTCCAGGAATTGAGGGTTCCTCCCCATTTCAGACCATAGGGTAACTTCTAACATTGCCATGGCATCTGTAAAGTATCATGGTGCTGGTGGGAGTGTCTCTTCACATGCTAATGTATTATAATTAGCATATAAAGAGCAGTGAGGACAGCCAGAGGTCACTTTCATCACCATCTTGGTTTTGGCGGGTTTGGGCTGGCTTCTTTACTGCGTCCTGTTTTATGGCAGAGCCTTTGTGACCTATATCTTGTGTTGACCCCCATCTCATCCTGTGCTTGGGAACGCAGCCCAGCAGGTCTCAGCCTCATTTTACCCAGCCCTTATTCAAGATGGAGTCACTCTGTTTCCAACGCCTCTTACAGCAGAAGGTTCAAAACCCACGGGTTCTGTTGACTAGAGACTCTCACAACACAGCACTGGACTCAGAAAGTCCTACTCAGACTCCAGTGGTGGGGCTACACTAGAACAAGCTTATATCCCCACCCTTAAGACCTTAACTTAGCTCCATATAGTTTGGGAAGGAGAAACAGGGAAGGAGGACAGTAAAAGCCTCTTTGATCTGAAGTTGCCGTGTATCCACTGGGCTAAAACAAATGCAAGGTGGACTTCCACTGACTTAGGAGAAAATGGCAGCAGAAAATTTCCTGTCTGAGGCAGACACTTATAGCCAGAGTTGACAGGATCTGCTTGCATCTCATTTGTGGGACAAAGAGTGAGGTCTCCCCACCAATGGGTTCCCAAATGATGATTGCACCACTTGGGAAACAGTCACATTCACATATCTCCTATCCACATGTTTCAAACATAAACTTTTTCTTTTTTTTGAGATGGGGTCTTGCTCTGTCATTCAGGCTGGAGTGCAGTGGCACGATCATATCTCACTGCACCCTCAAATTCCTAGACTCAAGCCTCCTGAGTAGCTGGGATTACAGGCACCCACCACCACCATGTCTAGCTAATTTCTTTTTACATTTTTCGTAGAGTTGGGGTCCCCCTATGCCTTGCCCAGGCTGGTCTCAAACTCCTGTCCTCAAACGATCCACCTGCCTTTGCCTCCCAAAGTGCTGAGATTACAGGCATGAGCCACTGTGGCAGGCCCAAATATCCACTTTTGTGGAACCAACACAGTTCAATAGCTTCAAACATTCAGATCATTTTCTTAGGGCACACATCAAAGGTTAATCATCCTTTGATTTTTTTTTTTTTTTTTTTTTTTGAGGCGGAGTCTCGCTCTGTCACCCGGACTGGAGTGCAGTGGCCCGATCTCAGCTCACTGCAAGCTCCGCCTCCCGAGTTTACGCCATTCTCCTGCCTCAGCCTCCTGAGTAGCTAGGACGACAGGCGCCCGCCACCTCGCCCGGCTAGTTTTGTATTTTAGTAGAGACGGGGTTTCACCGTGTTAGCCAGGATGGTCTCGATCTCCTGACCTCGTGATCCGCCCGTCTTGGCCTCCCAAAGTGCTGGGATTACAGGCTTGAGCCACCGCGCCCGGCCATCCTTTGATTTTTTAAAAGGTATTCACTTTTTATTAATTACACGCATTACATTGAATATTCAAGCAATTCTTGTCAATATGCAATGCAAATGATCCCTTTAAAAGTTAGTCCACAAGTCCCAAACAGGTGCTTGAAACCACTGGAGGAGACCTGCCCCTAATATTTGCAAGGGCCCAAGGCAAGAATTCAACTGGAAACCCATGGGTCATATGTGTACATTTTTACAAATTATAAATAAGTTGTGCCCACAGCTGGGCCCATTAAAAATAAGCTACACTCACATACAGAACCCCAGAGCTCACTCCCTGGGATGGCCCCCTCGATCTGGGAGCTAAAGGAACCAGGAGCCAGCTCTGCCTCCTGCGAGCCTGCATAACAGAACTGCAGGACTTTGCAGCAGACCAGAACTCAGCAAGGACACTAATCGTGCCTAATTAAAGTTAAGGGTTGATATAGCTAGGAAGGAAAACAGGAGGGGCAAGGAATAGGATTTGGGCAACAGGCAGCAGGTGCATTTCATTTCACTGAAACTTACACATGTAAGTTTCTCAAGCTTCAGTTCATGGGCATCCAGCCTATTAGAAAATTGGGCCAGTTTCAGCCAGGCATGGTTACATGCCTGCTCACGCCTGTAACCCCAGCACTTTGGGAGGCCAAAGTGGGTGGATCACATGAGTCAGGAGTTCGAGACTAACCTGACCAATATGGTGAAACCCAGTCTCAACTAAAAATACAAAAATTAGGGTGGCATGGTGGCATGCGCCTGTAGTCCCAGCTACTCAGGAAGTTGAGACAGGAGAATTGCTTGAACCCGGGCGGCGGAGGTTGCCGTGAGCCGAGATCACACTACTGCACTCTAGCCTGGGTGACAGAGGGAAATTCCATGAAGAAGAGAAGAGAAGAGAAGAGAAGAGAAGAGAAAAAGAGAGAGAGAGAGAAAGAAATAAAGAGGAAGAAAGAAAGAAAGAAAGAGAAAGAAAGAAAGAAAGAAAGAAAGAAAGAAAGAAAGAAAGAAAGAAAAGAAAGAAAGAGAAAGAAAGAAAGAAAGAAAGAAAGAAAGAAAGAAAGAAAGAAAGAAAGAAAGAAAGAGGAAGAAAGAAATAGAAAGAAAGAAAGAAAAAGAAAGAAAGAAAGAAAGGAAGGAAGGAAGGAAGGAAGGAAGGAAGGAAGGAAGGAAGGAAGGAAAGAAAGAAAGAAGGATTGGGCAGTTTCAAAACCAAAGCAAAATCCCTTCCATCTTCTCTTTTTTTTTTTGAGACAGAGTCTTGCTCTGTCGCCCAGGCTGGAGTGCACCGGCGCGATCTCGGCTCACTGCAAGCTCCACCTCCCGGGTTCACGCCATTCTCCTGCCTCAGTCTCCCGAGTAGCTGGGACTACAGGCGCCCGCTACCTCCCCCGGCTAATTTTTTGTATTTTTAGTAGAGATGGGGTTTCACCGTGTTAGCCAGGATGGTCTCAATCTCCTGACCTCTTCACACCTGTATGCCTTCAGCCCCCCACTTCAGGCCTCCCCCTTCATCCCTCCTAGGCCCACAGGTTAAATAAGTTACCAAATTTTCAGAAAACTGAAAACACAAACAAACAAACAAATGAAAGTGCAGTAGCAAATGAAAATGACCAGAGCTAAACAGGCAGAAAAACACCTAGTGAATATGGAGGTTAAAGGCTTGAACACTGACTAATGTGAACTAAGCTTTGAACCCCTGAGCCAAAATAAACTCGTGTCCCCCCCGGCCCACATACCTCGCATGTGTCGTTGGTCAGGAGAAGCTCCTCCATTCGCTCAGCACCTAAGACCAAACACAACCAGCAGCCCACGGCCAATCCATCAGCGAATTCTGTTGGCTTTACTTTCAAAATATAAAGTACACCCTGAATCTGGCCACATCTTACCACCTCAGGTCTACCCCCAAGTCCAAGCTATGAAGGGCTCTTGCCTGGGTTATGGGGTTTTTGTTGTTGTTGTTGTTTGTTTGTTTGTTTGTTTGAGACAAGGTCTCACTCTATTGCCCAGGCTGGAGTGCGGTGGTACAATCTTGGCTCACTGCAGCCTCCGCCTCCTGGGCTCAAGTCATCCTCCCACCTCAGCCCCCCAAGCAGCTGAGAACACAAGCGCACACCACCATGCCTGGCTAATTTTTTATTTTTTAGTAGAGATGGGGTTTTGCCATGTTGCCCCGGCTGATCTCAAATGCCTGACCTCAGGTGATCTATCCGCCTCAGCCTCCCAAAGTGCTGGAATTACAGGCGTAGGATTCTTGTGGTCCTACCTGTTACACAGGGCTTGGACCTCAGAAGGGCCCCACCCTTGGTTCTGTGCTCTGCTGTCACTATCTTGAAATTCTTAACAATTCTGAAACAAGAGGCCTCACTATTTTTTGTTTGTTTGTTTCTTTTGAGACAGAGACTTGCTCTGTCACCCAGGCTGGAGTGTAATGGCACAATCTCGGCTCACTGCAACCTCCACTTCCTGGGTTCAAGCAGTTCTCCTCCCTCAGCTTCCCAAGTAGCTGGGATTACAGGTGCCCTCCACCATGCCCAGCTGATTTTTGTGTTTTTAGTAGAGACAGGTTTCACCATGTTGGCCAGGCTGGTCTTGAACTCCTGACCTTAGGCGATCCACCCACCTCTGCCTCCCAAGTGTTGGGATTATAGGCCTGAGCCACCATGCCCAGCTAGGCCTCACATTTTTGTGTTGCACAAGGCCCTGTAAATTATGTAGCTGGTCCTGCCTGTCATTGCTACTAGAGCATAAGCCCCATGAGAACAGGACCCCTGGCTCCTTGGTAAACCAATGAGCACAGAATTTATTCAGCTGATGTGTTCTGGCCTGGATCCACCAGAAAATACTCTTATACTGGATGGGTAAATACTGGGACCCCAACCACATGGGGCCCCTCTCCCAGTACCTTAGGGCCTTCCATGATCCAGAAAGTATTTAGTAAGAAGCTGACACAGGGACCTCCAGGACTCTGCTTCGACTCCTCAGCCGGTGTCCCTTCTGAAGGGCAGTGCCTGCACCCTTGCGGTGCTTAAACATGTCAGCTATGACTGCAGCACCCGCCACAGCACCTAGCATCTATTAGGTGCTCAGGAAATATTTGTCAAATGAATAAGCAAATTCATTTGTTCATTCGTGACTAAATGGGTATTCAATGGGTGTTGTCACACTCTCTACTATGCAAATGTAGATGCGTGCAGGGAAAGATTCTGCATTTTAATGAGCAGCATGTGATCTGATGGGAGTCCCTGTATACAGGGCTGGCTGCGTCATTTGCAGGTTCTAGTGTGAAATGAAAATCCTGTGCGCTTAGGCCGGGCGCTCATGCCTGTAATCCCAGCAGTTTGGGAAGTTGAGGTGGGAAGATTGCTTGAGGCCAGGAGTTCTAGACCAGCCTGGGTAACTTAGCGAGACCCCATCTCTACAGAAACTACAAAAATCAGCCAGGCGTGGTGGTACATGCCTGTAGTCCCAGCTACTTGACAGGCTGAGGCAGGAGGATTGCCTGAGCCTGGAAGGTGAGGCTACAGTGAGCCATGATTGCACCACTGCACTCCAGCCAGAGTGACAGAATAAGCACCATCTCAAAAAACCTCAGGCAAAAAACCAAACCAAAACAAAAAACTTTTAATTTTTTCTGTGATCTCTCTCAATCTATCATGGTGTTTTCTATTTGGCATTTAATATCACTCTCTCTGGGTGTGGGGACACTCTCCTGGTGAGTGCAAACCCTCCCAGGGACCTAGGGCTTGCACCCAACTCTGACTCTCCCTGTGTCTGTTCCTGGGCTCCCACCAAGGGCAAAGCAGGAGCAGTAGTCACTGGGCTGAGGAGGGAGAATGGGTGTTTGAGAGCCTTTTCCAGGGAGGCAGGGAGGTGGGAAGGTGTTGGTGATAGGTGGGGAGGTAGGGAGTGGGGTTCCACATAAGTCAAGTCTCCAAGCCCCAGCGCGTGTGTCATTGTTCCATCCGACTTCACTTATAAAACACACATTCGATTATAAAATTGTTAAGACTCTCAGGATGGTGACTGCAGAGCATCAACCCCAAGTGCTAAGACTCCTAGTAAGCACAGGCCCTGAGTGCCTGGTCTCATGCTCATGTTCTCATGTTAGACATGGGCTCTGTTCTCCTCCTGTGCTGCCTTCCTCTCAGGCATCCCTACGCTTGCAGTGGGAGGACCCCAGGGGCTGGCTGGGTACAGGCAGAAGCCTCTCTCCTTCTCTCCGCAGGAGCTGTGAGGGCCTCCAGTGTCTTCCCCATCCTCAGTGTCACGCTGCTGTTCTTCGGCGGGCTCTGCGTGGCAGCCAGCGAGTTCCACCGCAGCAGACACAATGTCATTCTCAGCGCGGGCATCTTTTTTGTCTCTGCAGGTGAGTGTCTGGCCCCAGCCCTGAGATCGTCACAGATACCAAACCGAAGCCAGGGCCACACGGAGGAAGCAATGCTATTCAGGGCTCCCTCCAGGGAAGGAGCAAGAAAATGCTCCAGTTGTGCTAAGGATGAGAACTCAAAGAATTTCATTAGAACCAAAGATGCCAAAATTCTAGCTAAAGCCGGCATGAAGGAAAAACGGGGAGGAAACAGCATGGCAGGATCAGCTGAGATTGAAACAGAGAGAGGGAAGAAGAAAGGGGCAGAAGAGAGAAAGAGAGAAGGAGAGAGAGATTTATAAGAGTGTACATACATGCTTGCTGCTTGCATATGTGGTACGTATGAACTGATTGGGGAGACTAAAACAGGAGGATTGTTTGAGTCCAGGAGTTCGAGACCAGCCTGGGCAGCATCGTGAGACCCTCATCTCTACAAAAAACAATTTGAATTAAAAAATTAGCTGGGTGTGGTGATGCACACCTGTAGCCCCAGCTTCTCAGGAAGCTGAGGTGGGAGGATTGCTTGAGCCCAGGACATCAAGGCTACAGTGAGCCAAGACCTTGCCACTCCACTGCAGTCTGGGTGACAAAGTGAGGTCTCATCTCTAAAAAATAAATCAGTAAATGTAAAAATATAGAGGTGCATTTTTGTGTTCACTTGGGCATGTTCATGTACTATCTCTGGCCCTTCGAGATATGTGTTTGCCAGCTAATTATTGTTCAAGCCTCTCTTACTCACCATTTTATACTCTCCTCCACTGTTCCTATGCCAATCAATACTCTGCCATCACCCTGCAAAGCTTGAAAGTCATCACGAGAGTCCAGCCCCATCCAGCTTTTGAAGTACTCAAATTCTCTTATTATTCCATGCATCTCTGGGAACAAGGTAAAGACTAGCAGCCCGAGATGCTCTGGGGGAAGACCTTATAGTCAATAGCAGCCCTGACCAGAAGAAGGCACAGGGTGGCAAGGACGCTGAGAGACAACCTTCAGAAAATGGTCCTATTCTCTGCCTTTTCTCACCTCCCTCCACCTCCATCCCTTCACTGGTGTCCTGTCTTCCTTGCTTCCCTCTGGGTTTTCATCCTTCATCCTTGCTTTCATCCCTTTACCATCTCTTCCTACCCCACTCCTCTTGGGGTGGATCAGTGCCATCTGGATGAAATGCTTTAGAGAAGCAAAGAACAGGGCAGGGATGGAGGAAGACCGGGCTGGACTCTGGTGATGACTTTCAAACTTTGCAAGGTGATGGGAGAGTACTGATTGGGATGGGGACAGTGGTGGACAGCATAGAACGGTGAGGAAGAGTGGCTTGCAACCCCCCTGGATTTCAATCCTGGATCCACCAATCAGGCCTTGGGAAATGTGATCATCTCTCTGTAATTTGGTTTCCTTGACTATAACATGGCAAATAATAATAGTACCAACTGCAGCTGGGCTTGTTGGCTCGTGCCTGTAATCCCAGCACTTTGGAAGGCCGAGGCAGAAGATTCACTTGAGCATAGGTCTTCAAGACTAGCCTGGGCAACATTGTGAGACCCGATCTGCACAAAAGTTTAAAAATTAGCTAGGCGTGGTGGTGGGTGCCTATAGTTCCAGCTAGTCAGGAGGTTGAGGTCGGAGGATTGCTAGAGCCTGGGAGGTTAAGGCTGTAGTAAGCCATGATCACACCACTGCACTCCAGCCTGGGTGACAGAGCAAGACTCTGTCTCAAAATAGTCATAATCATAATGATAATAGTACCAGCTGCATGGGGTTTGCTGGAAGGAGACTGTATTAGTTTGTTCTCACACTGCCTAATAAAGACATACCCGAGACTGGGTAATTTATAAAGGAAAGAACTTTAATTGACTCACAGTTCCACATGGTTGGGGAGGCCTCACAATGATGGTGGGAGGCGAAGGAGGAGCAAAGTCACGTCTTAACATGGCAGCAGGCAAGACAGCTTGTGCAGGAGAACTCCCCTTTATAAAATCATCAGATCACCTCTGTAATCCCAGCACTTTGGAAGCCTGAGGTGGGTGGATCCTGAGGTCAGGAGCTCAAGGCCATCCTGGCCAACATGGTGAAACCCGTCTCTACTAAAAATACAAAAATTAGCTGGGCGTGGTGGTGCACACCTGTAGTCCCAGTTACTTGGGAGGCTGAGGCAGGAAAATCGCTTGAACCCAGGAGGCAGAGGTTGCAGTGAGCCAAGATCGTGCCACTGCACTCCAGTCTGGTGACAGAGTGAGACTCCATCTAAATGAAAACAAAAACAAGCAACAAAACAAAACAAAACAAAAGCTATCAGCTCTCATGAGACTTATTCATTACCACAAGAACAGTATGGGGAAAACTCCTCCTTTGATTCAATTATCTCCACCTGGCCCCACCCTTACACATGAGGATTATTAAAATTCAAAGTGAGATTTGGGTGGGGACAGAGAGCCAAACCATATCAGAGACTGTACAGAGAAAGCACAATATGATTTTCCAGTATTAGAAAAGCAGCAACAACACAGTTCCAAAATCTGGAGCCCCACAAGATCTTGCGCGAATTCCTTCCGCACTGCTTCCCCCTCCGTAAGATGAGAAAGGGAGACTATCTAAAGCTGAGTCTCTGAGAACTGATTCAAGCAACAGACCAGAAAGAAAACTGCCATCTTGCCCCAGGGGAATGAGATCAGCCCACAGGTGGCAGTGGCCCCTACCTTGCTCTGTGTGGACAGATGTTAGCATCTGGCAAATCCAGGGACTTGTTTTGTCTCGAGGCACGCTCCTGTTACTGGTGGCCCCGTCCAGACCTCCCAGGCGCTTGGTCTTGGCCGATCCAGGGGATCAGTTCCAGTGTCATGCTGATGTGACAGTTTCCTGAGAACAAGAGAAGATCATTATTTTGTCCCCCAAGGGGATTGTTAGGGAAGAGTGTGTCACCAGCAACTTTCTTCTCACAAGAGGTATTGTGAGGGATAGCAGGTAAATTAGACATGTAGGAACTAGAAAGCGTGTGAGTCTGTGGAGGAAGCCTGATGGGAAGGCAGAGGCTTGGGGTCTAATCCCAGACCCTTCCACTGATCTCCCTAAAGAACCTGAAGATCTTGTTTTTCCACCTCTAAAATGAAAGGATTGGAGGATTCACTACTCTCGAAGGCTCTTCTTTGCTCATCTATGCTAAGGTTGATCATTTGAGGCAAGCAATTAACAACCTTTGAAATCAGTAAATAAGAGTGCTGGGGGGAAAAAAGAGAAAACAATCCTTTCTTGAGCACCTACTATGTGTCAGATACTATGCAGAATGCCCAAGAGCGTAAGCTCTGAAGTCAGGCTGCCTGGTGCAAATCTAGCTCTACTACTTTCCTGTTGTGTGACCTTGGGCAAGTCACTTAACCTTTCTGTGCTTCCATTTATTTCCCCATCTGAAAAATGAGAATCATAATGGCCTCACCTCTTGAAGCTGTTAAGAGGATTAAATGAGTTGGTAGCGATAAAGTGTGCAGAGTGGTGCCTATCATCCAGTATGTGTTGAACACATAGTAGCTATTATCACATACAATGTACCATTTAATTCTCATATCAACTCCACTCACTCACTCATTCAATATGCGTTGCCCTCTTGCTATGAATCAGACTCTGGGCTGGGAGTTAAGGCCATAGCAATGAAGGAGATAAGCCTACTTCCTGCCCTCAGGGAGTTTACAGTCTGAAAGTAGGACAAAGCAATTGCCTACTCACGTCTTGTTTTCCCTAAGCCTTGTTACTGAAATCTAAATCCACCATGGCTAAGAGCTCTGGATTCAAATCTCATTTCAACCATTTTCTATTAGGTTGATGCAAAAATAATTGTGGTTTTTGCAATTACTTTTAATTTAATGGCTGTGCTCGACATGGGAAGTTACTTACCTTCTCTGTGTCTGTTTCCCCATCTGTAAAAGGGAAATCATTTTTTAAGTGGCCCTGCTGCAATGATTAATAGGTAGGATGCATATAAAGATTTTGCACAGTGCCTGGCACATGGTAAGTGCCCTGTAAATCATTGGCAACTCACTTGGCTTCCTATCAGCCCAGTCTAACATCTGAGCCTCTCTTTGAACTTCTTTCTTTCCTTCCCCCACTCCCCCCTACCCACCGCATTGCCGCCAGAAAGACCTTCTTTGGGGACTTTCCAAACTTTGCCACCAAAATATTCCTCATGGCAGAGGAGAGAAAAAACATGGCCCGGGGGAGTCAGGGGACATCAATAGAAGCCACCTTCATTGAGCTGAGAAGTCTTTGAAGTCTGACTCCCATTTGACTTAAAAATTCATGTGAATTCTGCCGTCTCCTTATTATATCCATGTTCATTTTAATATAAAAGAATATGTCTTCCCTACTCATCTTCAAGCCAAATTGACGCTCCAGGAAGAGGAGCCGTTTGTCACCCTGTGGTTTCTTGCAGCCTGACACAGAGCTGGATGTGTCAGCCCCCATCATAAGAAATAGCTCAGTGATGAGAACTTGCTGCCTACCTGCTGAATGTCTGTGCTGGGTAGAGCCAAGAGGAGGCAGGAGAGAAGCAGCAGATTTTAGCCATGTACTCTGGAGACAAGTTTTAGATGAAATATAATCAGAAGTCCTATTCAAAATATTGAGGCTGGGCATGATGGCTCATGTCTGTAATCCCAACACTTGGAGAGGCCAAGGTGGGAGGATCACTTGAGGTCAGGAGTTCAAAACCAGACTGGGCAACATAGCAAGACCCCATCTCTAAAAAAATAAAATTAAAATAGCTGTGCTTGGTGACACATACCTGTAGTCCCAGCCATTCCGGAGGCTGAGGAGGGAGGGTGCCTTTAGCCCAGGAGGTTGAGGTTACAGTGAGCTATAATTGCTCCACTGTACTCCAGCCTGGGTAACAACAGAGCAAGACCCCATCTCTAAAACACAACAACAACAACAACAACAACAAAAACAAATAATCCTACTGGATGTGCACCAGCTAATCAGAAGGGTGGCACTGGAGCTCAGTCCTGTGTCTCCTGCTCTACCAAGCTTTAACCCTTTGGTTGCTGGACTGTAGGGAGATCTTGGGGATGCCCACAAAGAGTATGGAACATCCAAGGAACAAAAAAGAGAATTCAGGAGGCTCCTGGAAATGGTTGCTCACCAACTGTTGTCGGAAACTATAATGAGGGACAACCTCCATTTAGCACCACCCTACAGGTAGCCTAAATTTGGAGGCAAAGAGATGGCAGCTGGTGTACCAACAACCTCCATGAGTCATTGTTGGCACCAAGCCCTGGATGAGGCCCTTGAAACAAAGGGACAAAAAGAGACATATCCCCTTCGGAGTAAGAACATGAGAAAGGTAGGCAGAGATGTGCACAGCCCCACAAATCTCCTGCTCCTACTGACCACTACCTAGGAATTTGATTCCTCTCCTGTGGGCTAAGCAGCTATTTCCAACAATTTTGGCACTCTGGGAAGCTAAGTCTGCAAGCCTTGCCTGTTGGAGGTAACAGCTTCCTGTTCCCCAAGTCCTGGTGTCCTCGTGCTCAAACAACAGCTGATCTGAAGCATTATCAAATCCTGTGCAGATAAAAAGACTTGGTAAGCTCCCACCTCTTCCCCATGGGTTTATTTATTGTCCCAAATTTCAGCTCCAGACCCATACATTTCCACTGAGCGGCTCCATTTGGACTTTCCATAAGCACTTCCAACTTAATGTGTTCAAACCTCCTCTTTTATCGCAACCTGGATTCTCTGCTGCCTCTTATTTGAGCTCAAAATGCCACCAGCCTCCCAAGCACCCAAGTTAGAACCCTAGTAAGTTATTCTCATTGCCTTCTCTCACATGCCATTGTCAACAGTCTTTCATCTCCTGGCTCACCCCTGTTTAATTTTCAGATCTGGCTCAAATGTCACCTCATCTTCAGTGCCAGGTTCTTAGTCTTTCTCTCTCCTTCTCTTCCTGAATCATTTTTATGTGTCTCCGGTAGAACCCTTACTGTATTTTCCTGTAATTGCATTTACATGTCAGTCTTTGCTACTAATGGTAAAGAATCCAAGGGCAGGGCGTGTATCTTGTTCGTTTTACAATCTTCATGACTTAGTGCCAAAGATTAATTGTTGATGAGATGAATTGCTTCTATGGGGAAAAATAAGTGCATTCTGAGTTCTTCTGTACTTGCTGTAGGAGTAGGGTGTATTCTTTAGCTGAATACACATTGCCTGGAACTGAGCAGCAGAATTCTTCCTTTCCCAAGTGACAGACCATGCAAGAAGATCTCAGTGGTTGGAGTTCCCAGCTATAATCCATTATCCTCTCTCCCCATTAATATTTTAAGATGGAAAGTGACAGTTCTCGCTGAGGTTTATAAAGGATGTATTTTTCTTTTCCCCTTCTCTTAGGGTTAAGCAACATCATTGGCATCATAGTTTATATATCAGCCAACGCTGGAGACCCCGGGCAGCGTGACTCCAAAAAAAGTTACTCCTATGGTTGGTCCTTTTATTTCGGAGCCTTCTCTTTCATCATCGCAGAAATCGTAGGAGTGGTTGCCGTGCACATCTATATTGAAAAACATCAGCAGTTACGAGCCAAATCTCACTCGGAGTTCCTGAAGAAATCTACTTTTGCCCGCCTCCCACCCTACAGGTATCGATTCCGGAGGCGGTCAAGTTCTCGCTCCACCGAGCCCAGATCCCGAGACCTGTCCCCCATCAGCAAAGGCTTCCACACCATCCCTTCCACTGACATCTCGATGTTCACCCTCTCCCGGGACCCCTCAAAGATCACCATGGGGACCCTCCTCAACTCCGACCGGGACCACGCTTTTCTACAGTTCCACAATTCCACACCCAAAGAGTTCAAAGAGTCACTGCATAACAATCCGGCCAACAGGCGCACCACGCCCGTCTGAACTGACCTCTGACCTCTGCCCCACGCCCAGCACAGCCTTGGGGGAAGTGTACAGAGATGTCTCTGAGGTTGCATGGCATGGTCCTCGTGATGGTATTACTTTTTACAAAGAATGAAACCAAATGGACTCAGCCCTCTCCCACATTTGCCCCTCACCCTCCAAGTCCTAACCCCTCCATCCTCCCTAACTTTTCAAGCCAATCCCTTAATGTCATTTCTCTCTCTGTGTATCTGTGCCAGATGTTTTCCTTTCTTCCTTCTTTACTGGAAGGACCTCCACATTCTTCCCTCCTTGGAAGAGGACTTTACTAAAAGTCACGGGTGGTGGCCAGGGGGGATTTCCGAATCTCCATCAGGCGCGTTCATAGTTGTCCCCATTGTCTACCCACACGAATCCTCAGGAAACCAACCACCGCCCAGGTGGCCTGAGGGAGGCATTCACCTTTATGTGTTAGAAAAACATGACCAGAAATCAAAGATGTCAGAGCCCCGAAGCAGCTAATGTAATAAGCACTCATGTTATTAAAGGTTTTGCCTTGTCGTAACCAACGGAGCCGGAGGGTGTTTTGTTTCTTTTGGGTGTTTCCTACACAAACTCACTCCCCTGCCTCCAAACTGGCTCACGTCCGTCTTGGAAGCTGAACTTTACTCATCCACACTTGAGCCACTACGAAGGCTCACCTTGTAACTTTGGAAGCTAGTAAGGTATTCCCACAAATGTCCGAATCAGTAGGCCCTTCTGCTTGAATTCCTGGAGGCTACCTGGGGGTGGGTGAGTGAATGCTGGTTTTCAAGATGTAAATCTGGCACGCAATAGCTCTATGACCTTGGGCAAGTCACCTAAGCCTCAAGCCTCAGTCTCCTCATCTGTAAAATGGAACATGATAATAGCACTCTCCTCCAGAGTTGTGAGGTTTAAATAAAACATTGTGTGTAAAATGATTAGCACATTGTAAACAATCAATACATATTTTTCAATGTTTTGGTGGATTTTAGGCAGAGTAAGCATCGTGTTGATCTGCTTGTGCTGTGACAACAAAATATCAAAATGGGCCGGAAGAGGTGGCATGAGCTTGTAGTCCCAGCTCATGGGACTACAGCCTTGGAGGCTGAAACCAGAGGATCACTTGAGCCCAGGAGTTAAACAGTTCAAGTCTAGCTGAGACCCCAGCTCTTAAAAATAAAAAAATCGAAGACTGGTAACTTAAACAACAGACATTTACTTCTCAAAGTTCTGGAGGCTAAGTAACTCAGTTTCTGCTCAGGGCTCCTCTTCCTGACTTACAGACAGCAGCCTTCTTGCTGTGTCCTCACATGATAGAAAGAAAGTAATCTCTCTCTCTCTCTCTCTCTTAGTTTCTCTTTTCATAAAGGCACAGATCCCACAGTGTGGGTCCCATGGGTCCCACCCCTGTGATCTCATCTCACCCTAATTATCTCCCAAAGATCTCATCTCCAAATACCATCACACTGGGCGTTAGGGATTCAACATATGCATTTTGAGGGAATGGGAAGGTGGATGGAGAAACAGTTCAGGCCACAGCAAGTGTTACTGTAGCAAGATAAAAGCCAAATGGAAGTTACTTTATATAAGAGAGAGAGAGAGAGAGAGAGAGAGAGAGAGTATACGCACAGGCTCTGAGGGCTCTGGGAAGAGAGAATGGAAGGATTTGAATATTTTAAATATTTGATGTTAGAAAGCACGAGAAATATGTTGACCGGGCATGGTGGCTCACTTCTGTAATCCCAACACTTTGGGAGGCCAATGTGGGCAGATCACTTGGCCAAGCCCAGGAATTCAAGATCATCCTGGGCAACACAATGAAACCCTGTCTCTACAAAAAAATACAAAAATTAGGTGGGCATGGTGGCACATGCCTGTAGTCCCAGCTACCTGAAGGGCTGACATGGAAGGATCACCTGAACTCAGGGAGGTGGAGGCTGCAGTGAGCCGTGATCAGGCCACTGCACTCCAGCCTGGGTGACAGAGTGAGATGCTGTCTGAAAAAAGAAAACAAAAAAGTACGAGAAATATGTCACCTATGCCCACAGTGATTTCCTTGAGAATTTTTGGTACACACCCAGGTCTTCACACTTCTGAGGAGCCTTCCCACTTTGGACTCCAGCAAGCTAGGAGGCAGGGTTGCAGGCTTGAGAGCTCACACCTAGCAGATACTGTGGGTACCAGGCTGTGTTCTGCTGCCATACACATACAAAATCATTTCATCCTTCCAGTAATCCCATGAAGAAAATACCTCCTAAAATCTCCACTTTACCAATGAGGAAACTGAGGAAAGAGAAGTGCTGCGACTTGCCCAAATTTTATTCCCACTATGGGACAGAAGTACTGGGAAACTAGTACCTTGCCAAACTCACACAGTGAATTTCATTGTAAAGTGCACCTAGGGACAATTCATTTTGTTCAACACTTGAGTCATTGCATGCAAATGGCATGCATATACATTAAATTATCTCATTTAGTCCTCCAAAGAACCACGTGTAGTAGGAATTATCATCTCCATTTTGGCAGGTAAGGAAATAGAGGCTCAAAGAAAGTAAGTGTCTTGGGTGCTAATGAGCAGAGCGACATTTGTATCTAAGCCTCTGCTTCCTACGTTGCGTGGCTTCCCCAGTATTCCAGCATTTTCCAAGCTCAGTCATTTGAGTGCCACTCCTAGGAAGTTTTTTATATCCACATCCCACATCAACAACTGTTTACCTAATGTCTTTCTTCAAGCCTACTCGCTTTCAATCCTTTAATACATATATTTCGAAAAGGAACTTTATATCACCACTATAAAGAGAAAACTGAAATTCCTTGCCATAATCAAATGGTAACTGGGAAAATAAATACAATGCAAACAAAAACAATCATGCTGTATTTTAGCTGTTGCTAGCTCAGCTCACTGCAACCTCCACCTCCCTGAGTTCGGCTGAAGGTTGGCTGCCGGCTACCTGTTCTTTGTGAAAAGGATATAACCAAAGTGTTAGAGAGGTGTTAAAGGATATTCTGGCACCAAAAGAAGATGCTTCCCTTGGTTTACTCAGAAGGAGCAAAGGAGAAGTCAAAAGGGAGTACCCTTCCCACTTGCGGTTTGATGCTCTGTGATACTGCAGCCACGCAACATATCAAAGCATCTCCTACTCTTGTTTTCATGGAAGGCTACAGAGCACTTTACTTTAAAAAAATTTTTTTAAAGATGAAGGACGAGGTAGATTTTATTTTGAAGTATGTGAAAAATATTTGGGACTGTTAACTGAAGTAATTTTTTATTATTATTATTTTACTTTAAGTTCGGGATACAAGTGCAGAATGTGTAGATTTGTTACCTAGGTAGACGTGTGCCACAGTGGTTTGTTGCGCCTAGCAACCCATCATCTAGGTCTTAAGCCCTGAATGCATTAGCTATTTAAAACTATGGAATGCTAGATGAATTTGCATGTCATCTTTGCTCAGGGGCCATGCATCTCCTCCTACTGTTGGGGACAAGTGACTCCAGCCACCCTTGGAGAGGGAAGGATCTGAGAACTGGAGCAAACAGGTGAAGAACACTGTGAAGGGGAAGCAGCAGCATCCAGGCACCCCGGAAGAGAGTGTGCAAAAACAGGGCATCTGGGAAGTGGATCTGGGATGGAGAGAAAGGCCCCAGGGTCTTAACTAGCAGGGTATCTTCCCTGGTAGTCACGAATAAAGTCCTTCTGCAAAGGCCAGAGTGCTTAGAGGAGAGAAACGGCCATGTGACCCCTGGAAGGACTCCTCCTCTACCCCACGTCCCTCCCCACCACACCATCTAGGTTTGCTCCCTGAAAAGCTTTGGCACAGGAGCCTCGGGATGCCTTTGCTTGAAGGCTGCTCAGTTGAACCCCGCTGGCTGGCATCAGATAAATATTAATATTACCACTTCTGGGTTGCAGCCAGGATTCAGGCCAATCCTTGCCATCCAAATCCATTGGAAGAGTATTTCCATTCACTAAGCCACCACCCTGGGTGTCAGACGCTGTGCCGTGAACTTCACTCATCTTGTCCCATTGAATCCTCGTATTTGTTGCAGGTATGATTGTTAAATCCATTGTGTAGATAGTGAAACTTACAAGTAGATAGCAAAGCCGATATACAAACCCACATCTGCCTGACTTGAAAGCCCATACAGCAGACCCTCACTAAGCATTCCTGGCCATGCTGCTCAAATCTCTTGCTCCATTGCTGAGTTCTCCATCTCCTTCTCCCTCAAATGCAGCTCCCTTTCCCGGCTGACTCATTTCTGGACCAGCAGATCCCTCTACCAAGCTCAAGACCAGAACCCTTGAGTTTCTCTTTGCTGCTGCTTTACTGTGTGGTCCCTGGAACTGACTTTTTGCCACGTTATGCCTCTGCCGTTAGAGAACAGAGAGGCAGCTTGCACAACATTCAAGCACACAAACTCTGCAACTGGATCTGGACAGTTGCAGAGTTTGATTCCTTTGACTTTGAATCCAATGACTTTGGATCCCAACTCTGTATTTATCAACCCACAAACCTTTGACAAGATCGTCGCCCTCTGCCTCAGCTTCGCCGTCCATCATATGGGCACAAATATAGTACTTACTCCAGAAGTTCATGGTGAGGATTAAATGAGCTTACCTTCATAATGCACTTAGAAAAGAACTTGAAACACCGTAAGTACCATATAGATGTCAGCTATTGTGATTTAATATAGTTCACTTATTTACATTTTTCCCATTTGGGTGCTTTTCTGCCTAGACAATCTTCTTTTCCAGATCTTGTCCGCTCAGGCCTCTGTGCTAATCAGGCTGGTGTCCACACTATACCCTGGGCTAGCTCAGGCTTTCTCCCAATTCTCTGCCTTTCCTGATAAATGTTATCCCTACCTGAAATGTTTTCACTTGCCCTTTCTAAATCCTATCCATCCTTCAAGGCCAAGGTCAAGCCTCATGCTTTCCATGAAGTCTTTTTTTTTTTTTTTTTTTTTTTTTGAGATAGAGTCTCACTCTGTTGCCCAGGCTGGAGTGTGGTGGCACAATCTCAGCTCACTGCAATCTCCACCTCCCAGATTCAAGCAATTCTCATGCCTTACTCTCCCAAGTAGCTGGGATTACAGGCATACACTAAAACTCCCAGCTAATTTTTATATTTTATTAAGGATGGAGTTTTGCCGTGTTGGCTGGCCTCAAACTCCTGACCTCAAGTGATCTGCCCACCTCGGCCTTCCAAAGTGTTGGGATTACAAGCATGACCCACTGCACCCAGCACCATGCAGTCTTTTGTGACTCCTTGGGTCACACAATCTCTAACTTCTGGGCATTCATCCATTTATTCATTCATTTATTTATACAGCACTTACTGTGTGCTGGGGCTATCGTTTGGATGCTTGACCCCCATCAAACCTCATGTTGAAATTTGATCCCCAATGCTGAAGGTGGATCCTGATGAGAAGCAGACGGGTCATAGAGGTGGATCCCTTATGCATAGATTAATGCCCTCCCTTGGGAATGAGTGGATTCTTACTGGATTCGTTCGCATGAGCTGGTTGTTTAAAACAGCCTGACACCTCCCCTCTGTCTCTTGCTTCCTCTCTTGCCATGTAATCTCTGCATACGCCGGCTCCCCTTGCCTTCTGCTGTGAGTAAAAGCTTCCTGAGCCCTCACCAGAACAGATGCTGGCACCATGTTTCTTGTACAGCCTGCAGAACCGTGAGCCAAATAAACCTCTGTTATATATAAATTACCCAGCCTCAGAGATTCCTTCACGGCAACACAAAACAGACTAAGACAGCCAGAAGGAGTAATAATCCCAAAAGATATGACCACTCTCCTCATGGAACTCTCAGTCTAGTAGAGGAGATAAGCACTGAACAATGAACATACACATAAACATCATTCAAAATTGTGATCTATACCATGAAGGGAAAATGTAATGCAAAAAATATAAATATAAATGGGGATCTCTGGCCAGGTGTGGTGGCTCACACCTATAATCCCAGCACTTTGGGAGGCCGAGGCAGGTGGATCACTTGAGGTCAGGAGTACGAGACCAGCCTGGCCAACATGGTGAAACCCTACCTCTACTAAAAATACACAAATTAACCAGATGTGGTGGCACAGACCTGTAATCCCAGCTGCTCAGGAGGCTGAGGCAGGAGAATCACTTGAACCCGGGAGGCGGAGGTTGCAGTGAGCCAAGATTGTGCCACTATCCTCCAGCCTGGGCGATAGAGCCAGACTCTATCTCAAAAAAATAAAACAAAATAAAATAAAATAATAAATAAATAAATAAACAGGGACCTCTAATTTAGCTGGTGGAGGGGAGATCAAAGAAGAGGAAAAGACATTTAGGATGAGAGCAAAAGCAAGATTGAGAGTTATTCGAGTAAAGGGAATAAATAAAGTGTCTAGGGGAAGAAAACCAGCATGTGCAATGTCCTGAGACTGGAGAGACCAAAAACAAACAAACAAAACACAACCAACCAATCAAACAACAACAACAACAAGACAGGCCAGTAAGGTGTAGGAAGAGTAGCACTGGTGAGAACAAAAAATAAAGCTAGGTCCAGAGAAAGCAGCATTAAGGGCACGCTAAGGATGTTGAGTTTTGACCCTAAGTGCATTGAGAAGCCATTTGACATTTTTAATCAGGAATACATTAGACACCACCTAACATGTATTTTCAGAAGTTTAATAAGTTAGGCACCCAGTGAAATGCTAGTTTCCTAGATCTTATCTCTGGAGTATCATTGCCTGCTTTATCTACAGTCCCTGGTAGGAAGGCATAACCCTGTCCTTGGTCACAGCTGATTGGATCAAAGATTGCACCTGATACAAGGCCAGCCAATCCAGTCATAGGATGCCCAGTGGTCTAGGATTTGTAACTAGACTCCAAAAGGCCAGCTGGTCCAATCAGATGATCTCTATGAGACTTTTAACTAAGAGTCACAGAAGCCAATTGCTAATTGGCTACAAGGAGCAAAACAGAGAGGATATGAGAGACCCATGAGGATAGGGCTGCAACAGTCAGCCAAATGCAGGTTAAAGTTATACCAAAAAAACTGCTTGGTAAAGAGAAGACAACTCTCTAAAGGCTTCTCATTGTACTTAAATAAAATTCAAATTTTTGGCCGGGCATGGTGGCTCACGCCTGTAATCTCAGCACTTTGGGAGGCCGAGGCGGGTGGATTACCTGAGGTCAGGAGTTCAAGACCAGCCTGATCAATATGGTGAAACCTCGTCTCTACCTAAAAAAAAAACCTTTACAAAAAAATTAGCCAGTCATGGTGGTGGGCACCTGTAGTCCCAGCTACCCAAGAGGCTGAAACAGGGGAATTGCTTGAACCTGGGAGGTGGAGGTTGCAGTGAGCTGGGATCATGACACTGCACTCCAGCCTGGGTGACCAAGCAAGACTCCATCTTAAAAAAAAAAAAACAAAAAAAATTGCTAGGATCTCCAAGTTCTTGCATTATCAGGAGCATGCTGACCTATTCAACTTTATTCTGTGCCATTAAGTTGGTGCAAAAGTAACTTTGTTTTGTGCCATTACTTTCAATGGCAAAGACTGCAATTATTTTTACACCAACCTAATACTTCCATCTTGCTACCTACACTCCAGTCAGGCTGTCTTTCTTTTATCAGTTCCTTGGTCAAGCCTCAGGGCCTTTGCACCTGCCATTTCTACTGATTGAAATGTCTTCAGTCTCTTTACATGACTGGCCCCTTCTCATCCTTCATATCTGAGCTGGACAAGTCAATCCTGAGAGAGGACTTTCCTCACCAACTCTCTAAAGTAGATCACCTCTTATTCTGTACTCAAGTTCATCCTTATTCCCTTGAGAGCTCAAAATTTTGTAATGTTTTATTTTGTATTTGTTTATTTATTTGTATAGATTTCCCTACGAGAACGCACATTTTATGAGAGCAAGGTCCTTGACCGTACCCTCCATGCTTAACATGGAGCTGTTCACATGGTAGGTGCTCAGATACCTGAGTGAAGGAAGAAGGAAGGAGAATGCATTAAGAACTGTTTAGAGGAAAGCAGGAACATCTCAAGGGAGAGGAAGAGAGTGGCTTCCTTGTCACTCAGGCTGGAGTGCAGTGATGTGATCACGGCTCACTGTAGCCTCAACCTCCTGGGCTCAAGTGATCCTCTCACGTCAGCCTCCCGAGTAACTAGGACTACAGGTGTGCCATCACACCCAGCTATTTTTTTAAATTTTTTATAGAGATGGGGTCTCACTATATTACCCAGGCTAGTCTCAAACTCCTGGGCTCAAGTGATCTTCCCGCATCAGGCTCCATAAGTGTTGGGATTACAGGCATGAGCCACTATTCCTGGCCTCTTCTTTATTTCTAATAGCTTCCCTGTCCCGTTTCCTCAAGGCCCATCTCAATTTGAGTTGCCATCCTCAGATCCCTGGGTCACTTTTTCTACATTCCTTCAACAATCCTCCCTTTTCTTGAGCCAGCCTGAGTGGGTTACCAAATGAACACTAGTCAGAAGCTGTGTCTCCAGAACTGAGGAACACTCAATTATAGGGGGATAGCTGAGAGTCCCTTTAGAGACAGAAAAGCCATGCCAGAATGGTATTTAGTCAGGATGTTTGTTGAAGAGAGATCAGAACCTCAAAGCAAGTTCAGCTCAGAAAGAGTCAAGACTGAGAGAGAACCAGTAACCAGAAAACAAGTGGTCAGGCCTGAGGGTTTAGTAAAGCATCAGTCTAAAAAGACCTCATAAAGGCAATGGCAAGGCCAAGTCACCAAGTTGAAAACAAGAATTCCTGGATATTATATAAAATTAATGGTATGTTAATAGCTTTATTTTTGTAAATAATAAACAAGTCAAACAAACAAAAAACCAGTTTTGAGATGGTAATCTGGAAATACGGGTCCTTCTCTAATGCTTTAGGTAAGATGCTTTTGCCTGCAAGTGACACCTAACTCCAACTTAACTAGCCCGTATTAACCAGGTAGACTAGGCCATCTATCATAACAAAATAAATCCTAAAATCTCAATTGCTTAACAGAAGAAACCTTTATTTCTTACCAAAGACCAAGGCAGGCACTCCTGGCTGAGTAACACTCCTAGATGGCTCTACTCCACATAGTGACTCAGGGACCCAAGCTGCTTTTGTCTTGTAGTTCTACCATATTGTGGCTTCAGGGCTATCCTGGTGTCATCCTCCTGATAAATGGAGGGAAGAGAAAAGAAGTGGTGGTAAGAATGTGAAGGATCATGCACCTAAACATAACAACCTTGGCCCAGAGGTAACCCACTTTATATCACATTCCACTGGTGAGAATGAATCACATAGTTCCATCTAAATTCCAGGAGAAGGAATGCTGAAAATGTCATCCATGTCTGGAAAATTGCTTCCAAATAATAATTTTATATTATATAAAGTGTGCACAAATCTTTGGCAGGTGTCTGCCATATAACCTAAATAAGAAAATGTCTGCTCCATAAAAAGAAATCTCAAGGTAAAGGGGTCCCAGGCTTAGCTACTTCTGCAGCTCAAAGAAACTCAAGGACCCAAAGTCTTTTTATTTTCCACACTTCCATGCTTAGGCCAATATACCATCATATCTAAATGCAATATCCCATTGTATCAAGATACAACACCCAGCAGAAAGGTGTCTTTAAGAGTGGGAAAAGCTTTCACAGAAGCACACCATTAGACTCCTTATTCTCACTGGACAGTGTTGGGTCATGTGTTCATTCCTAAAGCAGTCACCAATAAGGGGAATAAAATTACCATCGGGGACCAGCACCAGTGGTTCTCAGCCCTTGCTGTACGTTAGCATCACCAAGAGGGAATTCTTTAAAAATACAAATGTCCAGTCTCCACCCTAGAGATTCTTAGTTAATTAGTCTGATGTAAGACTGGGCTTCAGAAGTCACTAATTGATAGTGTGAGGAATAAATTTCATTCACAACCACGCATGGCTGTGGGCACCTGTAGTCCCAGCAACTCGGGAGGCTAGGGTGGGAGGATTGCTTGAACCCAAGAGTTTGAGACCAGCCTGAGTAACATAGCGAGACCTCATCTCTTTAAAAAAAAAAAAAAAAAAAAAATATTTTGGCCAGGTGCAGTGACCCAGTGGCCCATGCTCGTAATCTCAGCACTTTGGGAGCCTGAGGTAGGCGGATCACTTGAGCCCAGGAGTTCAAGACCAGCCTAGGCAAAATGGTAAAACTCCATCTCCACAAAACATTAGCCCAGCACTGTGGCATGCACCTATAGGCCCAGTTACTTGGGAGGCTAAGGTGAGAGGATCGCTTGAGCCCAGGGAAGTCAAGGCTGCAGTGAGCTACGATTGCACCACTGTACTTCAGCCTGGATGACAGAGTGAGACCCTGTCTCAAGAAGGAAAAAAAAAATCATTCTTTTTCATTTTTAGCTTGATCCATAGTGTGATTTTAAAATTTAGAAACTTACAATGATGCAGAAAATGGGGCAAAATGTTAGCAATTGGTGAATCTGGGTAAATGGTATATGGAAGCTGTTTATAACCATTCTTGCAGTTTTTTCTATAGATTCAAATTATATCAAAATTAAAAGTGACCAAAAATGAGAGAAAATGGGAACACACACATAAAAGTCAGGATTTGTGGCTTCTCTTCAAAAATCAGGAAATGTGTAAAAGCTGGCTCTGCATTCCCACAGGAAATGAAAAGCAGGCCTGAGAAGTAATGCACAGACTTCTGACCAAGTATCTCCAGGGCAAGAGCTTATGCACCTGGGCCGTTAGCTAGAGCTCAGGTGAGTCTTATAATCAGGTAGTGTTGGGGATCACTCTGGAGTTCTTTTAATTCTTATTCATTTTCTTGTATCCTGTTCCATCCTCTTCGAACCTCTATGTATAGCTTGGATTATTTTTGCCAAGCGCGGCACCTTACACTTACCCACACTGAAGCTCGTCCTTGGCAACTCCTCTGCCCACTCACACAGCCTGGTGAGATCTTCCTGCGGCTTATCACCAGCAGCTTGGCATTTCACTACCTGGCACAGCAAAGTGTCATCAGCAAATGTGGAGCTCTTACCACTTACACCTCCAGATCAGTTAGGCAAATGTCAAATAAGACCAGGCCCGGCACCGACACCCCACCACTCTCAATTAATCAATTAACTAACTCATAATAACCCAACTGACTGTCTGGTGGCAAGCAAAACAAATCAGATGTTGCTAACTTAAGCAACAGAGGAATTTAGCTTAAGTCAGACCTCTCAACAGCAGTACTAATGGCATTTGAAGCTGGATAATTATTTGTTTTGGTGGAGGGTGGTCTGTCCCGTGCATGGTGGGATGTTTAGCAGCCTCTCTGGCTTCTATCCATGAGATAGCAGCAGGATGACTCCCCTCCCCCTCCAAGTTATGACAACCAAAAATGTCTCCCAGACATTGCCAAATGTCTCCTGGAAGTGGGAGAGGCTAAAGTCACTTCCAGCTGAGAACCACTGGTACAGGGGTGGGGGAGTTGAAGCCCCAGGCCTTAGAAAAGTTGGAAACCTGAGTTGTTTTAAGGTTCTAGAGAGCATGGATTAATACATGAATGAGTTTAAATCCCGGCTTCACCATCTACTAGTTGTGCGACTCGACAAGTGACTTAACCTCCCTGTGCCTAAGTTTCCTCATCCATAAAATGGGATTATCAGGATAGGTTGAAATACACAGTGAGAACAAACAACCCTCCAAAATCAATAGCTTGAAACACATGCAGCCAGGCATGGTGGCTCACACCTGTAATCCCAGCATTTTGGGTGCCCCAGGTGGATGGATCACATAAGGTCGGAGTTCAAGACCAGCTTGGTCAGCATGGTGAAACCCCATCTCTACTAAAAATACAAAAATTAGCCGGACATGGTGGCATGTGCCTGTAATCCCAGTTACTCGGGAGGCTGAGGCAGGAGAATCGCTTGAACCCGGGAGGCAGAGGTTGCAGTGAGCCGAGATCACGCCACTGCACTCCAGCCTGGGGAACAGAGCAAGACTCCAGCCTGGGGGACAGAGCGAGATTCCCGACTGGGGGACAAAGCAAGACTCCATCTTAAAAAAAAAAAAAAAAACGGAGAAACACATGCTATGTATCCAACGTGATCAGCTGGGGTTCTGCACATGTTGCCTACTCCAGGCGACAAAAGCTGAGAAGAAACTCTACCATCTGAACACTGCTGGTCAAAATGAAAAGGAAAAAAGAAAAATAAACTAGCTCTTAAATGTTTCTACTTGTAAGTGATACACATCACTCACAGCATTCATTGATCAAAACAAGTGCCATGGCTACACCAAATGTGAAGAATGCTGCAAAGTGAAAACGTACCACATGCTGCAGAAAGGGAGAAGAGGAAATATTGATTGATAAACACCACTAATGTCTAACAGAAGTAATAATACTGGCTTCATATATTTGTTGGGAAGGGCAAACAAATTAATATATACAAAGTTCTTAGAACAGTGTGTGGTGTATATTAACTCCTGAATAAACACTAGCAGGGCCGGGCACAATAGCTCAGGCCTATAATCCCAGCACTTTGGGAGGCCGAGGCAGGCAGATCACTTGAGGCCAGGAGTTTGAGACCAGCCTGGGCAAAATGGTGAAACCCCGTTTCCACTAAAAATACAAAAATTAGCCAGGTGCGGTGGTGCATGCCTGTAATCCCAGCTACTCTGGAGGCTGAGGCAGGAGAATTGCTTAAACTCGGAAGGCAGAGGTTGCAGTGAGTTGAGAACATACCACTGCACTCTAGCCTGGGCGACAGAGTGAGTGAGGCTCTGTCTCAAAACAAAACACACTAGCTTATGATTATGATTATGATTATGATTTTTACTGAGACAGGCCTTCACTCTGTCTCCAAGGCTGGAGTGTAATGGTGTATTCACGGCTCACTGCAATCTCAACTTTCTGGACTCAAGCGATCCTCTTACGTGAACTTCCTGAGTAGCTGGGCATCATTCCTGGGTATTTATTTTTATTTTATTTTTTTTGTAAAGATGGAGTCTCACTATGTTGCCCAGGTTGGTCTTGAACTCCTGGGTTCAAGCAATCCTCCCACCTTAGTCTCCCAAAGTGCTGGGATTACAAGCATGAACCAGCATGCCTGGCCTAGTTTACTATTTATTAATTCAGCAACTGTTTATTGAGCACTGTGATTATCACTTTTATTTGTCAATTTGGCTAACCTATAGGGTGCAATTATTCAATCAAACCTAATCCTAATCCAGATGTTGCTACGAAGAAATTTTGTAGACATGGTTAACATGCATAATCAGTTATCTCCACAATCTGGGTGGGCCCAATGCAGTCAGTTAAAGGGCCTTAAGAGTAAAACTGAGGCTTCCCTACAGAAAAAGAAATCCCACCTATGGACAGCAGCACCAGCAGCACCTGCTCCTGCCCAAGAGTTTTCAGCCTGCCCTTCCTAACAGCCTGTTCTATGGATTCTGGATTTACCCAGCCAGCCTCCACAATCACGTAAGCCCATTCCTTGCAATAAATCCTTTCACAGCCTTAACTCTCAATATCCTCTTCCTTCTCTGCCTTCTTCCCTCTCCCCACCATGACTTTTTTTTTGTTTTTTTGAGACGGAGTCTCACTCTGTTGCCCAGGCTGGAGTGCAGTGGCGCTATCTAGGCTCATGGCAACCTCTACCTCCTGGGTTCAAGCGATTCTCCTGCCTCAGCCTCCTGAATAGCTGAAATTATGCGCATGCACCACCACGCCTAGCTAGCTTTTGTTTTGTTTTGGTTTGGTTTTTTGAGACGGAGTCTCACTCTGTTGCCCAGGCTGGAGTGCAATGGCACCATCTCGGCTCACTACAACCTCCGCCTCCCGGGTTCAAGCGATTCTCCTGCCTCAGCCTCCTGAATAGCTAAGATTACAGACTCGCACAACCACGCCCAGCTAATTTTTGTATTTTTAGTAGAGACGAGGTTTCACCATTTTGGCTAGGCTGGTCTTGAACTCCTGACCTTGTGATCTGCCCACCTCGGCCTCCCAAAGTGCTGAGATTATAGGTGTGAGCCACCATGCCTATCCCCTACCACCATTTTTAAAGGCATGAAACCTGAATTTTATTCCCCATTTCTAGTCTTGACTCCTCTCTGACTTCTAACTCTCTGGTCCTGACTCCCATAAGAGAAGTCTAGTATGGCTGATTCCATCTTGCTACTAGCTTCACAGACTGGCTGTCCTCACTCATTCTTAGGCATAGGCCACACTAACCACAGGAGGAATTTCATTTATAGTTTAACTTTGAAGCAAGGATAATAATAGCCACTCCCTAAAACTGATCCCTTCCTTGTTTGGGGACTGAAACCGATCTTGTAAGAATAACGAAAGGTCACAAGGTTAGGATTATGGGAGGGGCCTAAATTCTGCCAAGATGTGGATGATAACGTCACTATTGTAGAACCCAAAATTGGTCTTTTGAGATGTTTTTCAGACTTTTGCATTCTGGCAGCCAACTGACTCCACCTGGACCCGTGACTCATGACTCATGACTCAGCCCCCCACCCAGAGGCTGACTGAGCATACAAGGACTGTTTCCCACACCCCTATGATTTCATCCCCAACCAATCAGTAGCACCCATTTCTTAGCCTCCTGCCCACCAAATTACTTATAAAAACCCTAGCCTCGGCCGGATGCAGTGGCTCACACCTGTAATCCTGGGTGGATTACCTGAGGTCAGGAGTTCGAGACCAGCCTAGCCAACATGGTGAAACCTCGTGTCTGCTAAAAATACAAAAATTAGCCAGGTGAGGTGGTGGGTGTCTGTAATCCCAACTACTTGGGAGGCTGAGGCAGGAGAATTACCTGAATCCAGGAGGTGGAGGTTGCAGTGAGCCGCGATTGCGCCATTGCACTCCAGCCTGGGAGACAAGAGTGAAACTCCATCGCAAAAAAATAAAAAACAAAACTCTAGCCTCTGAGTTATTGGGGAGGCTGATTTGAGTAATTACTCCCATCCTTCCACTCAGCTAGCCCTGTGATTATTAAACTCTTTCTCTCTCTTTTTTTTTTTTCCTTTTTGTTTGAGATGGAGTCTCACACTGTCACCAGGCTGGACTGCAGCAGCATGATCTCAGCTTACTGCAACCTCCACCTCCCAGGTTCAAGCGATTCTCCTGCCTCAGTCTCCTGAGTAGCTGGGACTATAGGCATGAGCTACCACACCCAGCTAATTTTTGTATTTTTAGTAGAGACAGGGTTTCATCATATTGGCCAGGATGGTCTCAATCTCTTGACCTTGTGATCTGCCCTCCTCAGCCTCCCAAAGTGCTGGGATTACAGGTGCAAGCCACCGTGCCTGGCTAATGTCTTTCTCTACAGCAATATGGCTGTCTCTGTTAATTGGTTTTATCTGTGCAGCAGGCAAAATGAACCTGTTACACTCACTCCTGCTAGTGCTCACCTGCTTAGAGATCAAGCAGCTTCTTTTCCTGTGCCAGGTGTCCCAAGGACTAAAGGACCTGAGAGAGCAGAAACTTTGAGCTACGTGACGATGACTGATTTGCTACACAAAGCTCCCCTACTACCCCAGGTCTATCCTCCCTGTCTTTAAAATAGGCCCAGTTCTTTTCCCTGCTCTGTGGCTTTAGGTAAGGTGCTTTCTGTGCTTCAGTTTACTCAGCTGCTGAAGGGCATCAGAGCATGCCACCCCAAAATATGACACTTTGGCATAAGAATTATTTTGAGCTGAAGGCAATTGAGAAAAAAACAGCACATGCAGGAAAAGTTCTCTACCCTCCACTTTCTATATAAAGGCAGAGCATAAAAAGGTGTCCGGGCTCCCTTCTGTCATACCAGGAAAAGGAGATGACTCTTATCACTGAAGAGTGCAGCAACTTGAATCTGTATAAACAAACCTTACTGAAATAACCATTATCTTCTGTTTGTCCCCGCTTTTCTAGGTATTTATCTTCCCACAATTTACCACCCCCAGAAGCACAAACCCTTTTCCTTTGTTTTGTCACTTATCCACCATTTATTGCTCTTTGTTAAAATGGTATATAACCTCTCAGGCCTAACCACTTCTTTGAGTTTTCATTTCCTTTTCTGTGAGATCCATGTGTACATGTACAATGTTAAAATATTAGCAACAAATACAATCTGTATGCCTTTATCCTTTTGTCAGTTCAATTTATAGCATCCTAGTTACTAAGTCTAAGAGGGTAGAGGAAAAAAAATTTCTCTCTACCCTGCAAAATGGGGATAACAATAGAATCCTACTCACTGGGTGCAGTGAAAATTTAACAAGATGATGCCTGCATGGCACTTAACACATGACTGGCTTATAGTCAATACTTAATAAATGATAACTTGTTCAATAGTTACAAATACAAGCCCTATCCACCCCCAGCCTCAGTATCTTTACCCTTTAAGTTTCCAGGACAATTTAGAGAAGGCAGAACAATTCAGTCACAGAAACTTATCTGGTTTTAATAACCTCAAAGAAGCAGGCAATCCCCACTCCAAGCCTACCTTAGGAAGGGGAACTTCTATAAAAATTTTAAGAACCCAACTCCTACAATCTTTCCTCCAAACCCAGCCCTTCTCATTCCATAATGAAACACTTTGGTTAAGAAGGAAGCCAAGGGGAGCTGGCTTCTCTCTACCCTGATCCACTCTCTGGCACCCAGGATCAATATTGCCATTCTGGATGTGGGGGAGTTACACAAAATCTTGTGCCTTTGAAGTGCTTGAATTTTCATTTCACATTTTACATATCAAGAGGGAAGAGGACCATAAATCATTATTGGCAAGAAAGACAGGAGAAACAGCAGAGGTCAGTATTCTAAAGCAATTAGTTGGGACAACAGAAGGAACAAAAGGAAAGACATTATGCAAATGGAAGGCCATTCCACCTTGAGAAGATAATGTCTGCTTTGAACATAAAGGAAGCAGTTTAAAGCAGCCCAGTTCATTCCAATTCTGTTTAAATATTAAGATTCCTCATGAGTAATATTAGGCCTGGGTAACATCAGGCCTCTGAAACATTAACACTTTCCTATTCCTCCATAATTATGTTGGTAATATTCACTGTATTACATTTTAAATAATTCACAGCACTGAACAGGAGTGAGTACAGCAATAAATCTTACATTTCTCCAAAATAACTTAAACCTGATTGGAGCCTATACCTATATCTTTGCTTGCATGTTTTTCCAGTATTGCTTTTTAAATGTCCCCTTAATGAGGAGATGGTCTTTGATAAGAAGTTAATCTCAGGAAGTGAGTAGAGTCTGACTTCAGTTACGTTAGGAGACAGTAAGCCACAATTGAATGGGAAAGATCCCCCTGAAACCATTTGCACAGAGTTGACAAGAATTGCATGCCAGGTTCTGGACAGAAATATGCTATAATTAAGCCCTAATCAGGCTGCACTCTGCCCCACTTCCTTGTTGCTAAAGTCACATGGCATTGGACACTGACCATTGCATCCTCGTGATTCCTATAGATAAGACTTTGGACAGTAGGGTCCTAAGATTGATTAAGAATTGACTTTCGGCCAGGCATGGTGGCTCATGCCTGTAATCCCGGCACTTTGGGAGGCCAAGGCTGGCAGATCACGAAGTCAGGAGTTTAAGATAACCCTGGCCAATATGGTGAAACCCTGTCTCCACTAAAAAATACAAAAATTAGCCAGATTTGGTGGTGCATGCCTGTAGTCCCAGCTACTCAGGAGGCTGAGGCAGGAGAATCACTTGAACCTGGGAGGCAGAGGTTACAGTGAGCCGAGATCATGCCACTGCACTCTAGCCTGGGTGACAGAGTGAGACTGTCTCACAAAAAAAAAAAAAAAAAGAATTGACTTTCAGCTGAGTGCGGTGGCTCACACTTGTAATCCCAGCACTTTGGGAGGCCAAGGCAGGTGGATCACAAGGTCAAGAGGTCGAGACCATCCTGGGCAACATGGTGAAACGCCATCTCTACTAAAACCACAAAGATTAGCTTGGTGTGGTGTCACATGCCTGTAATCCCAGCTACCCAAGAGGCTGAGACACGATAATCGCTTGAACCCAGGAGGCAGAAGTTGCAGTGAGCTGAGATCCCACCACTGCACTCCAGCCTGGCAACAGAATAAGACTCCATCTCAAAAAAAAAAAAAGAATTGACTTTCATCCCCATTGTTCCTGACATTAGAATCATAAAGCTTTTGTTTAAGAATTACTTAAGATGGGCCGGGCACAGTGGCTCACGCCTGTAATCCTAGCACTTTCGGAGACTGAGGTGGGTGGATCACCTGAGGTCAGGAGTTCGAGACTAGCCTGACCACCATGCAGAAACCCTGTCTCTACTAAAAATACAAAAAAATCAGCCAGGTGTGGTGGTGCATGCCTATAATTCCAGCTACTCAGGAGGCTGAGGCAGGAGAATTGCTTGAACCTGGGAGGCAGAGGTTGTGGTGAGCGGAGATCATGCCATTGCACTCTAGCCTGGGCAACAAGAGTGAAACTCCTTCTCAAAAAAAAAAAGAGAAACTAACTTAAGATGTTTTTCAGATCCCAAATTCCAGTGAAACAGCTGATGCCAACTAGTTTGAAGATCCCCAGAGGAACAGGATCAGCATGAGAACAAAGCTTCTTCATCTCCCTGTCCCGTGACTTTACCCTGCACTCTTCAACCAATCAACAATCTCCACACTCGAGCTCACTCTGAAACCCTTAAAAACCCTATCCCCAATTTCCTTGTTGTGAATAAGAGCTCAGAGTCACAAAGAAAACAAATGCTTAGACAGAGAACATCTCAGCAAGGCAAATTTACTTCTGCAGAAGGGTGCGTCTTGCGTATGGAACAATGGCAAGAGCACACAGAACAAAGGAAAGCAAGGGTTTTTATTATCTCTAATGCAGCTTCTGCTTCTGTGTCTTTCCCCAGTTGGCTAGGGTTGGACCGCACAGTCTAAACTAGTCTCAACTGGCTAAACGTTTTAACTTTCTTAGATAAGGTAGGCACTTAAGGGAGGTGAGAAGAGAGAGAAGGGGGGTCATTTACGGGAGGACTAGGAAGGTAACCTATTCCTTGATAAGGAAAGGAATGTGGACTGGGGTTGTAGCAAGTTTAGGCATATTCAGACAAGTTGGGGTGCAGCAAAGGCAAGGGGGTATTTGGAATTACAGGATAGAGAATGAGGGAACTGGATAAGCTGTTGGAAGAGGGAACCTAACTGTATCTAACGTTCCTCAAGAAGATGGATTTGAGGATCCCTCCCATCTCCTCATTTGGTGGCCCTCTGCTGCAAGCTGATGTCTTGGCATATCAACTTGCTGTGTGTATTAGGCAACAAATCTATTATGGTTGCACCCTCTCATTGTACCCCCCATCCATGGGACCAGGACTCTTTCTTCCCTCTACCTCCTCCTTCTCCACCAGGAGAAACAGAGATCAGAGCATATCCCTCTCCATCAGCAGAAGAGGCAGAGGACAGTAGACACCTGAGATGGTCAATTTTTGGCAACAGACCTAGCTCAGTGGCTTACGCCTGTAATCCCAGCACTTTGGGAGGCTAAGGTGGGCAGATCACTTGAAGTCAGGAGCTTGAGATCAGCCTGGCCAACATGGTGAAATCCTGTCTCTACTGAAAATACAAAAATTAGCCAGGTGTGGTGGTGGGCACCTGTAGTCCCAGATACTTGGGAGGTTGAGGCAAGAGAATCATGTGAAGCCAGGAGGTGGAGACTGCAGTGAGCCAAGATAGCCCCAGCCTGGGTGACAGAGCAAGACTCTGTCTAAAAAAAAAAAAAAAAAAAAAAAGGCAGCTTAGATGGTTGGAGCTTTATTGGCTGTTGAAGAGGGATAGCAGATTTTGAGGAAGGGACATTTGGGGACATTTGCAGGCTTCAGAGTGTGGAGGAAAATAAGAAAAATATTATAGGCCAGCTTCCATGCCTTGATGGTCCACTCACCCATTGTCAACACCCTCTTTGATGTTACACATGGCTTCTGTTTCATGTATCAGTGCTCACACTACCCTTCAACTGACCGCAGCTGTTGCAATGCATGGCAGTTCCGAGGGAGAATCTCACTCCACAGAGTGGAGCATTTGCTTAGTGTTTCCACTTAGAGCTGTCACCATTACCCCCAAGGAATTAGCCACCCAGGAAGTTCTGCATTTTTATCCTTCCGAGAGACACATGCAAGAGCTATTCATCTGCTTTAAGCTCTTAAAAAGTTCTATTTCATTCTTCCGAGACAATGGGGCTACTCACCCTTTAAAGGTAGTTCCTGGGTTGTTCCCAGGAGGTGCCACAGTTACCTCAGAGCTTCTCTTATTTATTACTTAAAGACTGACTATTATTACTTCCCCTTTCCCAGAGAATAGAGCCTGATTTCCTCCAGAGGGGCCCAGAGCACCATAATACAAAGGCCTTTTGTGGTTCTGAGGAAATTCATCTTCCCAAGAATGATAACGTGACCTTCCATTACCTCTCCCGCTAGGACACAGGAAATAACTCTAATTCTGACATGGCATCTGCTACGTAAACCAAAGCTGGGTTATCTTTAGAGACAGCCTTTGGTGTGTTAGGATTTCAGCTGCCTGGCAGGGACTTTGCTCCACAGATTCCACCTCTGCTGTCCCCTAATCATAGGATAGAAACTAAATCTTTCACTTGCCAGTGGGAAATAAACAGCTAATATTGAAACTGGACTGGGGCAGGGAAACAGATGTATGTTTCCTTCAGTCCAAGAATAAGCACTTAAGTCCTTTTATTTTTTAGAGACAGGGTCTTGCTGGAGTGCAGTGGTGCAATCATAGCTCACTGCAGCCTTGAACTCCTGGGCTCAAGTGATCCTCTCATCTCTCAGCTTCCCAAGTTGCTGGAACTATGGGCACACACCACCATGCCCTGCTATTTTTAAAAAATTTTTTGTACAGATGGGGTCTCACTTTATCGCTGAGATTGGTCTCAAACTACTGGCCTCAAGCAATTCTTCTGTCTCTGCCCCCAAAAGCGCTGGGATTATAGAACACCTAAGTCTTAAGAAAGTGTTTCTCCATCATTCTTAGCAAACTATCACAAGAACAGAAAACCAAACACCGCATGTTCTCACTCATAGGTGGGAACTGAACAATGACATCACTTTGACTCGGGAAGGGGAACATCACACGTCGGGGCCTATTATGGGGAGGGGAAGGGGAAGGGATTGCATTGGGAGTTATACCTGATATAAATGACTAATTGATGGGTGCTGACGAGTTGATGGGTGCAGCACACCAACATGGCACAAGTATACATATGTAACAAACCTGCACATTATGCACATGTACCCTAGAACTTAAAGTATAATAAAAATAAAAAATAAAAAAATAAAAAAAAGAAAGTGTTTCTTTCCTTAGTCCACTTATTTTATTATGTATTATTATATATTGATTACATTTATATTCATTATATAGTTATATTATTAATTGCAATATTGTATATTATTATTTTCCTCTCCCTCTAAAGTCTGTTCGGTACTCCACACACCCTGTCCTCATGCTGAGCTCTACCTGCCACCCCCATAAAAGTAAGACCCCAATTCCCCAGGCTGGCCTCATGTGTTGCAAAATCTGCCATCTCAGGTGTCTCCTGCATATGAAGAGACTTCTCCACTGCTCTTTTTGCTGGTGGGGAGGGTAAACTTTCATACATTCTTCTGGTTTCTCCAGACGGTGAGGAGGAATCCTTGTCCCATGAAGAGGGTGCAGGGTAAGATAGGGCAGTAGATATATCCACTCTAGGCAATGGCTTGTTTTCTCCCAAAGCAATTGAAATCAAACACGATGCTAACGTCCCTTTAAAAACCACCACCAATAAATGTTTTTTTCTCTCATGACTTGACTTTGACCTATTCATTGAGAAGTAATAAATCTGGCTATATTATGCTAAAGACACAGCTACTCCCTTTTTTGACTTGGGTTTTGTTGTTTGTTTGTTTGTTTGTTCATTTGTTTTGGGGACAAGTTCTGACTCTGTTGTCCAGGCTGGAGTGCAGTGGTACAGTCTTGGTTCACTGCAACCTCAGCCTCCCGTGTTCAAGCAATTCTCCTGCCTCAGCCTCCTGAGTAGCTGAGACTACAGGCACACACCACTATGCTCAGCTAATTTTTGTATTTTTAGAAGAGACAGGGTTTTGCCATGTTGGCCAGGCTGGTCTTGAACTCCAGGCCTCAAGTGATCCGCACACCTTGGTCTCCCAAAATGCTGGGATTACAGGCATGAACCACCGCACCTAGCCTTGACTTGGGTTTTATTACAGTGCAGCCCCACATTACTGCCTCTATTTATCTTCCAGGTGAGATTATTATTTATTTTTTATTTATTTATTTATTTTTGAGACAGAGTCTTGCTCTGTCACCCAGGCTGGACTACAGTGTTGCAATCTCAGCTCCTCAGCTCACTGCAACCTCTGCCTCCTAGGTTCAAGCAATTCTCCTGCTTCAGCCTCCCGAGTAGCTGAGATTACAGGCATGTGCTATCATATCTGGCTAATTTTTTGTATTTTTAGTAGAGACAGGGTTTCGCCATGTTGGCCAGCCTTGTCTTGAGCTCTTGACCTCAGGTGATCCGCTGCCTCAGCCTCCCAAAGTGCTGGGAGGCCCACCACTGTGGGCCACCTACCCATGCCCAGTCACCGCACCCAGCCATGTCAGATATTTTCGACTATGGCTAAACGTTAGAACCACCTTGGGAACTTAGAAACAGACAAACAAAACCCTATGCCCTGTCCACTGTGATCTGAGAGACCAAAATAGACTCCCCTGTATCAACTAACATGGGCCCTGTGGTTAGGGAAACAAACGTTACCCACAGGTTGAGGGTTCAGAGTGATTGGCACGGAAACTCCCTAAATTGCTACAAGAAAAACCACACCCTTTCTAAACTGCCTAACGCAATAGGAGGTAGCAGGCAAAGTACCAGGCCTCTACTAACTCTGATTTACAACTCTGACCACTACAACTCTGTTGGACAGAGGACCGGTCTTTTTTTCTGATAAGCAACTGCTTACAGAGGCTGTGCACAAACTGTGTGTTTCTGTGTCCTGCAGTTCCCTTTCTTATGTAAAGAGCCAAACTCCACCTCATTTTAATGCTAGAACTCCACCCCAAAGTGAGCATGAGATGTATGTTACATATAGGTTTACCCACTGCACATGCACTTAGCGCCCCTCTTAAATATGTACAGCTGTTTCCCCAGACTTGCTGAATATGTATAATACAAGTCCTGTGAGGCATAAAACCCAAACTGCTCTTTCCCTCTTTGAAAAGAGAGCACCTTTGGTCCAGGCTGGAGACTGTCTCTTCCCAGTTTACAAACTGATATCACCCATAAAACTCTCCTTTCTACTCTTTGGCCATATCGATGGCCTTTTGGACAACGCTATAAATGGTAAACATACTCCTGCCCTATGTCCCAGCAATCCCATCCTCAAGTACATGCCTAACAAAAACAAGTTCATGAAAAAACAAAAGCGAGGCCAGGTGCAGTGGCTCACGCCTGTAATCCCAACACTTTGAGAGACTGAGGCGGGCAGATCACTTGAGGTCAGGAGTTTGAGACCAGCCTAGCCAACATAGTGAAACCCCGTCTCTACTAAAAATACAAAAATTAACCAGGCGTGGTGGCACACGCCTGTAATCCCAGCCACTTGGGAGGCTGAGGCAGGAGAATCGCTTGACCCTAGGAGGTGGAGGTTGTAGTGAGCCGAGATTGCGCCATTACACTCCAGCCTGGGCGACAGAGTGAGACTCTGTCTCAAAAAAAAAAAAAAGATAAAAGTGTACAGGCAGGGCACAGTGGCTCACACCTGTAATCCCAGCACTTTGGGAGGCCAAGGCAGGCAGATCATATGAGGTCAGGAGTTCTAGACTAGCCTGGCCAACATGGAGAAACCTTGTCTCTACTAAAAATACAAAATTAGCTGGGTGTTTTGGTGCAAGCCTGTAATACCAACTACTCAGGAGGCTGAGGCAGGAGAATCACTTGAGGTGGAGGTTGCAGTAAGCTGCGATCTTGCCACTACACTCCAGCCTGAGCAACAGAGTGAGACTCCATGTCAAAAAAAGAAAAAAAAAAGTGTACAACATGTTCATAGGAGCTTTTGTTACAATAGCCAAATAATTGAAAACAACCACATTTTCATCATCAATAAGATGGATCAATAATTTGTGACATACTCATCAGTGGAATGAATGACTGCTGCCCCCACAATGTGGATGAACCTCACATACTGCACAGCTTCATTTATATGATGTCAGGAACAGGCAAAACTAATCTAGAGGTACAGAGGCCAGAATAGTGGTGCCCTATTCTGGTGGGGTGGCAGGAGTTACTGTCTGCGAGTGAGACAGGATAATTCCCTTGACCCCCTTCGCGGGAGGGAACTGGAGTGGCTAATTTATCTCAGCCCGCTGCTGGCCACTCCTCACGAGAGGGAGCATGCAAGCAAGTGAGTGTGGAAACTGGAGTGAACGAATACTGGAACTGGCCAGTCACTCCTCTCTGGCAGGAGCAGGCTCTGTGCGGGCCCCGCAGCAGCATCCAAGTATGTTGCAACCAATATTCTTTCAGCTCTGCCACCCAGGGACAGCAAAGTGCCAACCAGCTCACTGGAGGGTCAGGGTGGTAGCCCCTGACCTCTTGGCACTCGGGATCTTGTTCAGAGTCCAGCAACAATCGGGTCACAGGAATGGATTGAAAGGTAACGAATGTGGAGGATTTTACTGGGCAATGGAAGTGACTCTCAGTGGGATGGGGAGCTGGAAAGCGGATGGTGTGAGAAGAAGGTGCTCTTTCCCTGAAACCGGGCCATCTCCGGCTGGGCCCCTTTCTAAAGCTGCACAGTCTGAAGTTAGCTGTGTCTATCCATAGTCTCTGACGCTCGGTTGCTTCTCTGCTCAGCCACTTGTATCCCCGACACTCAGCCACTTGTGTTGCTCTGCCAGCTGAAGTCTTTTTATGGACACAGCATAAGGGCATGGCAGGCCAAAAAGGCAACATTTGGGAGGAAAAATGGGGTCAGCTGTTTTCGCTTAGGGCCACGGTTCCAGGCTTAAGGGTGGAGTTTAGCCAGTAGCCCAGCCATTCTGAATCAGGAGGGCCTTAAGGAACTTCCTAGAGGGTGCTAGAAAAGTTCTAAAGCTTCATCTGGGTGGTGGTACATAGGCATGTACTTTTGTAAAAATTCATTGAGCTGGCTGGGCATAGTGACTCACACCCGTAATCCCAGCACTTTTGGAGGCCGAGATGGCAGGATTGCTTGAGGCCAGGAATCCCAACCTGAACAACATAGCAAGACCCCATCTCTATAAAAAATTTAAAAATTAGCCGGGTGTGGTGGCTTGCACCTGTAGTCTTAGCTACTCCAGAGTCTGAGGTGGGAGTATCACCTGAGCCTGGGATGGTGAGGCTGCAATGAGCTGTGATCATGCCACTGCACTTCAGCCTGGGTGACAGAGCAAGGCCTTCTTTCCAAAAAATTAACTAAAAAAAAATCTTGTTGAGCCGTACACTCAAGATTCAAGATTAACGTACCCTAGTGTAATATGTAACTCCATAAAAATTTTTGTAAAATAAGCAAAATTACACAAAATACAAAACATCCCTCCCTGAGAGTCTGATTTAATTGGTCCTTGGTGGGGCTCAGACAAGAGGATTTTTTAAGAATCCCAGGCTGGGAGCGGTGGCTCATGTCCCAGCACTTTAGGAGACCGAGGCAGGTGAATCACCTGTGGTCAGGAATTCAAGATCAACCTGGCCAACATGGTAAAACCCCGTCTCTACTAAAAATACAAGCATTAGCCAGGCGTGGTGGTGCACACCTGTAATCCCAGCTACTCACAGCTTGAGGATGTGACCCTATTAGCCACATTTAGTGAGGCACTAGAATTGCTTGAATCTAGAAGTTTGCAGTGAGCTGCACTCCAGCCTGGGTGACTGAGCAAGACTGTCAAAAAAAAAAATTTTTTTTTTTAAGAATCCCAGAGGATTTTGAGATAGCCTCTTTCTGACCCCATGGATCACCCCTCACAGTTGTATGGAGAAGAGGAGCGAGTGTCAGTACATGCAGGAATCTCTGGTCAACTGGACTGGAGCCTTCAGGCCTAATGGGAACCTCTTGTTCCCTGTTGGTCCATATCTTATCATCAGTGGGTCATTGAGACAAAAGTAAAGAGTGTTGAGGAAAGAAAAAGTGATCATGAGACAAAGCAGGAACTCCTCTTGGGGTCTTCTGGGCAACCCTCGACCACGAAAGCAAGGAAATAAAGGAAAACCTTGAGTTCCTTCTGAAACCACCATTGCAAAATTGTAACTGAGACCATGAAAGAGATCTAACCTAACCAACTCTATCTCACTTCTAACCTCCAAGCTGCCCTGGGCCTAGGCTGAACTAACTTTGGGAGGAACTTAGTTTATAGTGCAAAGCAAAGACGATAACAGCCTTTTCCCAAAACCGACCTCATTGCCTGGGGACTAGACTGCTTTTGTAAGACTAACAAATTAGCCACAAAATTAGAAATGATGGTTTAGGAATCATGCAGCTGAGGCTACAGGATTCTGACCCTCCCTAAACTGCTCCTAAGATCAGTGCTTGAGATATTTTGCAGATCTTGTACTCGATGAATCATCACCCAGATCCACTAACTGGTTCATCTGATCTTGCGATCCCCACCCAGGAACTGACGTCGGGCAAGAGGACAGCTTCAATTCCCTATGATTTCATCTCCTACTTAACCAATCAGCAGTCCTGGCTCACTGGCTTCCCCCCAACCCACCAAGTATTCTTTAAAACCTGTGATCCCCAGATGCTTGGGGAGACTGATTTGAGGAATAATGAAACTCCGATCTCCTGCACAACTGGCTCTCCGTGAATTATTCCTTCTCTATTGCAACTCCCCTGTCTTGAGAAACTGGCTCTGTCTAGGCAGCAAGCAAGGTGAACCCACTGGGCAGTTACATCTCCAGGGAAATTCCAGGCACCTAGCTAGGACTGAGAAGTAAATGAGCAATTTGATAAGCAAGATGGTAATGGTGCTTAAAACAAAAGCCAAGGATGTTAGAGTCATGAGAATGTTTGGTTCCCCATAAAAACTAAAGACAAAATCTTAACAAATGTGCCTGACTTATTTTTTGGAAATCTGGACCCTCACCAAATGGATCCACTGGCAGGTAGCCCTCAGAAAAGGGGGATCTGAGGACAGAACTCTGACTGTCATTTTTTTTTTTTTTTTTTTTTGAGATGGAGTCTCCCTCTGTTGCCCAGGATGGAGTGTAGTGACACAGTCTCAGCTCACTGCAACCTCCACCTCTTAGGGTCAAGTGATTCTCCTGCCTCCGCCTCCCAAGTAGCTGGCATTACAGGTGAGTGCCACCACGCTGGGCTAATTTTTTGTATCTTTAGTAGAGACAGGTTTCACCATGTTGGCCAGACTGGTCTCAAACTCCTGACCTCAAGTGATCCACCCATCCTGGCCTCCCAGAGTGCTGGGATTACAGGCATGGGCCACCACACCCAACCCCATTTTTCATTCTAAATCTCTTCCTGAGGACCTGGAAGGGGTCATGTTCACAAGCCAGAGCTAACTGTCTTTTCAGCTGATCCCAAATTTTTAGACAAAGCTTCATCTCCTTAACCAATCACGAATCAGAAAATATTTGAACCCACCTGTGACCTGTGGGCCGCTACCAAGGTGTTGCACCTTTTTTGGTCAAGCCAAAGTACAACCTCCACATACTGATTTATGACTTTGTCTGTAACCTCTGCCCCCCTGCCTTTAAAGCCCCTTACTTGTGCTGGGCACAGTGGCTCACACCTGTAATCCCAGCACTTTGGGAGGGTGAGGTGAGTGGATCACGAGGTCAGAAGATCGAGACCATCCTGGCCAACATGGTGAAACCCTGTCTCTACTAAAAATCCAAAAATTAGCTGGCGTGGTGGCGCGTGTCTGTAGTCCCAACTACTTGGGAGGCTGAGGCAGGAGAATTGCTTGAACCTGGGAGGCAGAGGTTGCAGCGAGCCGAGATCGCACCACTGCACTCCAGCCTGGCGACAGAGCAAGACACCATCTAAAAATAAAAAAATAAAAAAAAATCCCTTTCTTGTAAGCCATCAGGGAGTTCAGGTCTGAAGCATTAGCTGCCCGATTCTCCTTGGCACCCTGTAATAAAGGGCCACACTTTCTCTTATTGCAATCCCAATGTCAGGGTTTGGCTTTGCTTCACCAGTGAGTAGACACCCATTCTGTTTTGTAACACTCAGGCCTCTCCAAGAAGGCCAGCTAGCTTCAGTTCCATTTAACCTTTTAACTGCATGGGAAAGAAGAAGAGAAGGAGCCTACCAAGCTGCAGATCTTGACCCTCCAGTTGTCCCCAAATTTGGCTGCCCATTAGAATCACCTGGGGTAGGCTGGACATGGTGGCTACCCATTCTCCTCAGTCCTAGGCTGGGTAATCTCAGCACTTTGGGAGGCTGTGGCAGGAGGATTGCTTGAGCCTTGGAGTTTGAGACCAGTGTAGGCAACATAGGGAGACCCCATCTCTACATATAAAAAGAAAAAGGATACATAAATTAGCCAGGCATGGTGGTATACACCTGTAGACCCAGTTTCTCAGGAGGCTAAGGTGGGAGGATGACTTGAGCGCAGGAGTTTGAGGCAGCAGTGAGCTGTATTGTGCTACTGCACTGCAGCCTGGGGGATAGAGCAAGACCACGTGTCAAAAAAAAAAAAAAAAAAAAAAAAAAAGAAAAAGGAAGGAAGGAAGGAAGGAAGGAAGGAAGGAAGGAAGGAAGGAAGGAAGGAAGGAAAAAGAAAAGAAAGGAAAGGGGAAAAAAGAATCATTTGGGGAGATTTTTAAAAATCTCAGTGCCAGACTGTTACTCCAGATCAATTGTATCAGAATCTCCTGGGGGAGAGGGGCAAGCCATGAGTATCGTGTAAAGCTCCCCCAGATGACTCCATTGTGGAGCCAAGGTTGAGAACCACTGCTCTTACCTCTGCAGCCAAAGATGGCCACAAATATCGTGTCAATGCACGGTGACCTTGGCCACTGGTAAATGTGGCCCCTTGTTCTAGAATCTGACCCTATTCTGTTAGTATTACTTCCTCTTAAAGGGACATGGGGACAGGAATGAGGAGCGGTGGCCACCTCCTCCCCTTGCCAGCTCTGGGAAAGGTACTGTACTTGTGTCGTGTGTTAAAATATAAAGCCTGTCTCTCAAGGGCCCTACAATCTCACAGCTTGAGGACATGACCCTATTAGCCACATTTAATGAACACAAACAGTGTTGCATAGGCACTGCATTATTCTACAGTCAGTTTGGTTCCACTGGGAGTCGTGCTTCTCAGAATCCCCTTCCCTATCAGGCTCCTGGTAGGAGCTGCGGAAAGTAAAGGCATATGAGATGTGGGAGGCAGGAGGGAAGCAGCACCAAGCCACTCTGAAGGTTCAAGACGGTGAGGACAGTCCAGAGGTGCCGGTGGGTTCCAGCTTGTCTTCGCTCTCCCTACACTGTGTCCAGCTCTTCTTCCAGAACCCAGGACCAGCTCACCAGCAGTGACCCCCATCCATCACCAGATGTGACTGAACAAAACTGGGGTTTGCTTGCCCCAGTGCAGTAAAGCCAGATGCTGATGCCAAGATTTGCAGTGGGAGAAAAGGGCATTAATTACATGGCACCAAGCAAGGACAATGGGTAGCTAACACTTGAGACCTGAACCCCCCCATGGCTTACAAGCAAGGGTTTTTAAAGGCAAGGGTAGGCCGGGCGCGGTGGCTCATGCCTGTAATCCCAGCACTTTGGGAGGCTGAGGCTGGTGGATCACGAGGTCAGGAGATTGAGACCATCCTGGCTAACACGGTGAAACCCTGTCTCTACTAAAGAAATAGAAAAAAATTAGCCAGGTGTGGTGGCGGGCACCTGTAGTCCCAGTTACTCGGGAGGCTGAGGCAGGAGAATGGCGTGAACCCAAGGGGCGGAGCTTGCAGTGAGCCAAGATGGCGCCACTGCACTCCAGCCTGGGCAACAGAGGGAGACTCCATCCAAAAAAAAAAAAGGCAAGGGTCCATTTCAGAAAAGCAGCAGTTGCAGGCAAAATCATAAACCAATACATGAAAGTCTGATCCATGTGTGTGACTCGCTCCACAAACCCAGGAAAAAATTCAGGACAAAGAATGGCGGTCAGAGTTCATCCTCAGTTTCCCCCCTGTGATGTCTATGTGATAGTGGTGGCATTTTCTATCTGGTGGGTGTTTCTGAAAAGCAACTCGAGAACTTGTGTTAAGATGTTATCTTTACCGGGCGCGGTGGCTCACGCCTGTAATCCCAGCACTTTGGGAGGCCGAGGCGGGCGGATCACGAGGTCAGGAGTTCGAGACGAGCCTGACCAACATGGTGAAACCTCCTCTCTACTAAAATACAAAAACTAGCCAGGAGTGGTGGTGGGTGCCTGCAATCCCAGCTTCTCGGGAGGCTGAGGCAGGAGAACTGCTTTAACTCGAAGGCAAAGGTTGCAGTGAGCCAAGATCACGCCACTGCACTCCAGCCCAGGCGACAAAGTAAGGCTCTATCACACACACACACACACACAAAAGTTATCTTTTAGGTTCTATAGGGAACCAAAACACCTTATGACTCCCGCTTGCTTGGGAGACTACTTGGTTACTATCTTCTTGTGTGTCAGCCTGCTCATTTACTATATTTTTCTTTCTTTCTTTTCTTTTCTTTTTTTATTTTGAGACAGTGTCTCGCTCAGTTGCTCAGGCTGGAGTGCAGCGGCATGATCTCAGCTCACTACAACCTCCGCCTCCTGGGTTCAAGCGATTCTCCTGCCTCAGCCTTCTGAGTAGCTGGGACTACAGGTGCGTGCCACCACACCCGGCTAATTTTTATATTTGTCGTAGAGACGGGGTTTCACCATGTTGGCCAGGTTGGCCTTGAACTCCTGACCTCAGGTGATCCACCCGCCTTGACCTTCCAAAGTGCTGGGATTACAGGCATGAGCCACTGTGCCCAGCCTCATTTACTATTTTTTTATTTAATTGTACTTTATTTTAGGTTCCAGGATACATGTGCAGGTTTGTTACATAGGTAAACATGTGCTATGATGTTTTGCTGCACCTATCAACCCATCATGCTCACTTACTTTTTGAGGCTAACTAGGCTCCTGGAATTTTCCTGGAAGGGACTCAAGACTTTTCCTTTATTTCCATGCTTGGGTGGCCTGGAAGTCCCTTAAGAGGGGTCCCTGCTCCGTCTTAACGCGACTTCACAGAGGCAGCAGCTATGAAGACCCAAGAGCCTTCCGTGGGCTTCTCCCTCAGCCCCTTTGCGGTCTCACTCCTGCCACTGAATGTGACCAGCTTCTGGGCTGCCCTGCAAACGCTGACTCATTCATCTGCATATCAGTGTTGCAGGACAGCTGGCAAGCTCCTTTTCTTGGATATCCTGACTCCCTTTCTTTGGACTTTTATTTCCACAGTTCCTCCCACAGTTGTGTAAGGTCAAATTCTTATCATCCCTGATTCCCTAATACTCATTGTCATTCTGTTTTCTGATTCAACCTTGACGGATACACCATAGAAGGGAATGGAAGCCTTCGCTAATGCTGGAATTGTTCTACATCTCCATCTCTCTAATGGTCACATGAGGTCTGTACATATTTAAAAATTCATCACATTTTACACTTGAGATTAGTGCATGTTACCATTCATGTGCTACATTTCCAATAACCTTTTTTTTTTTTTTTTTTTTGGAATGGAAATTTTCTTTTGTTCCCCCGGCTGGAGGGAAATGGCACGATCTCAGCTCACTGCAAACTCTGCCTCCCAGGTTCAAGGGATTATCCTGCCTCAGCCTCCTGAGTAGCTCGGATTACAGGTGCCCACCAGCACGCCTGGCTAATTTTTGTATTTGTAGTAGAGACAGGGTTTTGCCATGTTGGCCAGGGTGGTCTCGAACTCCTGACCTCAGGTGATCAATCTGCCTCAGCCTCCCAAAGTGCTGGGATTACAGGCGTGAGCCACCGCACCCAACCGATAACGTTTTTAATAGAATAACTCGAGACTTTATCAGACAAATACATTAAAGTATAATAACAACAATAGGTTGAATGCAAGCTCCCTTTGTTGTTCGCCTGTGCCCACAGACTCCCGGCCGCAGAGCATCCTTCCCTGCTGCTGCTGAATATGCAGCAGTCCTTCAAAGGACTCCTCTGCCTGCTGTCTTCGACAATAAGCGATCATGATTATAAACGGCTTTAGACTGGAGAAAGATCTTTGGTCTTCATTAAGGTTTATTTGTGACTGTTCCGATGGTGGTTTCTGGGAGAAGAGAAAGAATGCCGATGGTAATTAGGCCCTCCTAATTGCAGTAGTCACTGATTGCCTGTATTAAAAACATTGGAGGAAGTGTAGCAATTAGAGCTTCGGGAAATATTTAAAAAACAAAGTGAAAAGAGGCCTCTGAGTGCAAGGACACAGAGAGACAGCCAGGAGCCCCTGCCCAGCTGTAGTGGACCCTTAGCAACCCTAGACATCTGGGCGGCGCACCCCTGGGACAGTGGCCATGACAGTCTCGGGAGGAAGAAGTGAGTTTCCTCCCAGTCATTTTCCAGACGTGACTGTGAATCCACCCATGGAGAGGCAACATAGGAGGAAGACATTTTGCAAACAATCCATAAGAATAACAATAATCCCAGATACGTAATAATTATATTAACATGTTCAATCCATACAATAAGCCATAGCATTGTTCCCATTTTAAAGAAGAAGAAAAAAAAGGTCTTCATTTGCAGAGAAAGTTGAAGACTTTCTCAAGGTCACACAGACAGCAGGTGGCACACCCCAACTCAAACCCAGATCTGTTTGATTTCAAAGCACATGCCTGGAACCATTCTGTTATTCTGTGTCAACCTCAGCTCCAGAGCCCTGGATCTGTCTAGCCACCAACACACCAGAAAAGTGAGCTTGCCAGCTTACCCCACTCCCTCATACCAACCTTCAGCATTCCTCCCTCAAGAACCTGCTTCCAGTCAACAAACCAGCTAGTGACTCCTTTCCCCATCCTCATCCTTCCCCAGCTCCTGCTAGGGAGAGCCTCTCAGCCCCTCCAACCAAGCTCTATGAGAATGAGGGGAAGGAATTTCTTCACTCCCTTTCCCAGATGAGATCTGAGATCCAAGGTCCATCATCTGTTCCTGTCATTCTACTTTGAAGAATTCTAATCATCTTCATTGCTCATCTCCAAACTTCTTCAACTATCAACCAAACTCACTTGGCTTCTTGGTCCCCACCTACCCTCAATCCAGAATGTAAGCTCAGTGAGAGAAGACATTGAGGTCTGTTTTATTTCCTGCTGTAACCCTGGCACATAGAAGAGTGACCAGCACATAGTAAGTGCTCAGTACATATCTGTCGGATAAATAAGAGCTTTCTGTTATCCAAACAGAAATACATTGTCTCCATTTCTGGGCATCTCTTCATACATGATGATTTCTCAATTGCCAGAAATGCATCCTCTATATTTCTTTTCATCAATCACTTTCTATAGAAACATACTCCACAACTTCATAGGCTAGATAGGTTAATTTGTCCCTTCTTAGAGCACAAGATGCATTTACATTTCTAAAGCCTGGCCAGGGCCACTAGCTCATGCCTGTAATCTCAATGTTCCGGGGGGCCAAGGCAGGAGAGCTGCTTGAGGCCAGGAGTTCAAAACCAGCCCAGGCAACAGAGTGAGACTCTGTCTCTCTTTTTTTTTTTTTTTTTTGAGACAGGGTCTCACTCTCTCACCCAGGCTAGAGTGCAATGGCATGATCTTGGCTCACTGCAACCTCCACCTCCCAGGTTCAAGCGATTCTCCTGCCTCAGCCTCTTGAGTAGCTGGGTTTATAGGCATATGCCACCTCACCTGGCTAATTTTTATATCTTTGAGAGATGGGTTTTACCATGTTGACCAGGCTGGTCTCGAACTCCTGGCCTCGAACTCCTGGCCTCAAGTGATCCACCCATTTTGGCCTCCCAAAGTGCTGGGAGCCACTGCACCCAGTCTTTTTTTTTTTTTAAACAAACAGAAAACAATTTCTAAAGCCTGACTTAGGATTGCCTCTATGTCACTGTGCAGTGCCCCTCTAGATAAAGGTGTTTTCAAATTCACCTGTGTGGTGCCCTGGAAAGAGAGTGTTCAACCACACAGGTACTATGTTCGTGAGGAAACAAGATTAAAATTTTATTTCCATCTCTTAATTGGTACTGATGTCCCAAGAGAAATACTGGTCCATTAAGTAAGGAAAGCTAATTGCTTACTCACCTCCTACTGACAGTGATGACAGGCTTGGTTAAGGGTTTTTATTAAGGCCCATTAAAGGGAAGACTATGTGGCAAGTTGCTGGGTTGCTTGGGAGGCAGAGACTTGAACAGAGATGCTGCGGGGGTGCTGGTGGGAGTGCAAAGTGTAGGAAGGTGCAGGTGAATGAGGAAACAGATTCTGGGGGAGGGAGGACAGCTGGGAAGAGTGCAAGTCACATAGATCACATGCCTTGAAAATGGTTTTGGATCTGAAATAGTTTGTTGTAATTTAAAACAAATTTAATCCTTACTGATTGTGTTAGTTCATTTTGTGCTGCTAGATGGGAATACTTGAGGCTGGGTAATTTATTTTTTTTAAAGGTTTATTTGGCACACAATTCTGATGTCTGGGAAAAGGTTCATGATTGGGCATCTGCATCTGATGAGGTCTTCAGGCTGTTTCCACTCCTAGTGGAAGGTGAAGGGGAGCAGTGTATGCTGATCATATGGTGAGAGAGGAAGCAAGAGAGAGAGGGGAGGCGCCAGGCTATTTTTAACAACTGTGCTTGGCCGGATACAGGGCTCACTCCTGTAATCTCAGCACTTTGGAAGGCCAAGATGGCAGGATCACTTGAGCCCAGGAGTTTGAGACCTTCTTGGGCAACTTAATGAGACCCGATCTCTACAAAAAAAAAAAAAAACACCTGAGGCCAGGAGGTGGAGGCTGCAGTGAGCCAAGATTGTGCCACTGCACTCCAGCCTGGGCAACAGAGCCAGAACTTGTCTAAAACAAAACAAAACTAAACAAAACAGAAACAAAACAAAACAAGCTCTCATGGGAGCCAACAGAGTGAGAACTCACTCGCTCCCAAGGGGGGGCATTAATCTCTTCATAAAGGATCCGCCCTCATGATCCAAACACCTCCCATTGGACTCCCTACCTCCCAACGCTGCCACACTGAGGATCAACTGTCAGCATGAGCTTTGGTGGAACAAATATTCAAGCCAGGGCACTGATACACACACCAGGTGCGTATCTACTATATGGCTCAGCAATTTCATGCCTAGGTATTTTATCTACATCAAATGAAAATACACATCTGCAAAAAGACCTCTGCACAAATGTTCACAGCAACCGTATTCACAATAGTCCCAAACTGGAAACAATCCAAGTGTCCATCAAGAGGAAGATGGATAAACAAATAGTAGTACATTCACACAATGGAATACAAGTTAAATATTCCTTATCCAAAATGCTTCAGGCCAGAAGCGTTTTGGATTTTGAATTTTTTCAGACTCAAATTATACTTACTGGCTCAGCATTCCTAATTCAAAAACCCCCAATCCAAAATGTTTCAACGAGTAATTCCTTTGATCATCATGTTGACACTCAAACAGTTTTGTATCTTAGAGTATTTCAGATTTTGGATTTTTGGATTAGGGATGCTCAACCTGTTCTACTCAGCAATACAAAGTAATAAACCACTGACACCTAAAACAGGATGAATGAACCTCAAAAACATTGTTTAACAAAAGAAGTTGGTCACAAAAGGGAACATATTGTATGACAGCACTTACACAGTCTAGGCTTAGCCTAGGCTAATTGAATCTATGGTGATAGAAGAATTAGATTGAACAGAAAGGGGCATGGGATGATGGAGATGCTTCATATCTTATTTTGGAATGGTTATTACACAGATGTATACAATAGTCAAAACTCATCAAACTGAACATTTAAGGTCTGTACATTTTATTCTGTGTAAATTATACATTGGTTTTTTAAATGTTTTTAAAAATTCTACAAGTTGTGTTTTTCATTTTTATAGGTGAATATCAAAGTTCAAAGTGAGTGAAGTGGTGGAGCCAGAATTTATGACCAGCTTTGACTGATTCCAAAGCCCATGCTATATCTTATGACCACTATATTAAAACATTCGAAAGTTCCTCTGCTAGGAAAATTAGGCAAGAAAAAAATATATATAAAAGGCATTCAGATTGGAAAGGAAGAAGTAAAATGATCTTTATTTGCAGATGACATAATCTCATATATAGAAAATTCTTTATTTTTTTTTTTTTGAGATGGAGTTTTACTCTGTTGTCCAGGCTGAAGTGCACAATCTCAGCTCACTGCAACCTCCGTCTCCTGGGTTCAAGGGATTCTCCTGCCTCACCCTCCCAAGTAGCTGGGATTACAGGGATGCACCACCACACCTGGCTAATTTTTTTTGTAATTAGTAGAGATGGGATTTTACCATGTTGGTCAGGCTGGTCTTGAACTCCTGACCTCAAATTGTCCACCCACCTCGGCCTCCCAAATTGCTGGGATTACAGGCATGAGTCACCATACCCAGTGGTATATAGAAAATTCTAAGGAATACACACACACACAAACTAGTAGAACTAATAAATTCAGCAAGCTTGCAGAATGTAAGAACAATATACAAAAATATTTTATACAGTAGCAATGATCAATCCAAAAGTGAAATTAAGAAAACAATTACACTTACAATAAGATTTAAAAAATTAAGTATTTAGGAATAAAATCAATAAGAGAAGTGCAAGACTTGTTCACTGACTACTGCAAAACATTATTGAAAGACTTAAAGAAGACTTAAATAAATGGAAAGGCATCCTGTATTCATAGATCAGGAAGCTTAATATTGTTAAGATGGCAGTATTCCTTATATTGGTTTATAGATTCAGTACAATCCCTATCAAAATCCCCACAGCATTTTTTGCAGAATTGATAAGCTGGCTCTGAAATTCATACAGAAATCCAACAAATCCAGAAGAGCCAAAATAATATTGAAAAAGAACAGAGCTGAATAATGCATCATTCCCCATTTCTAACCTAGAGTTTCAAACACAGAGTAACAGTGTGAAGATAGCGTGGTATTGGCATAAGGATAAACACATAGATCAATGGAATAGTATTGAGAGGTCAGATAATTACAGTGAATTGATTTTCAACAAGAATGCCAAGACAATTCAATTAGGAAAAAATAGTCTTTCAACAAATGGTGCTGGGACAACTGGATATCCCTATGCAAAAGAATAAAGTCAGACCCCTACCTCACATCATAAACAAAAATAACCTCAAAATGAATCATATCTAAATGTAAGAGCTAAAACTATAAAACTGCTAAGAGGAAATTCAGGAGTAAATCTTTACGACCTTGAGTTAAGCAGCGGTTTCTTAGGTATGACACCAAAAGCACAAATGAAAAGAAAAAATACATAGATAAATGGGACATTATCAAAACAACAACAAAAAAATTATGCTTCAAATGACACCATCAAGAGAGTGAAAAGACAACTCACAGAATGGGAGACAGTATTTGAAAATCAAATATCTGATAAGGGCCTTGTATCTAGACTGTATAAAGAACGAATGCATTTTTTTTTTTCTTTTCCATTTTCTTTGCTGGGGAAGGGTTCCGGGTAAAAATCAGAAAACCTGCTAGACAAATTCTAAAAGAGCTGTAACACTACTGCAACTAGATAATAAAATGACAACCTAATTTTAAAATGAGCAAGAGATTTGAAAAGAATTTCTCCAAAGACATATAAATGGCTTATAAGCATATGAAAAGATATTCAACACCATTAGTCATTAGGGAAATGCAAATCAAAACGACAATGAGATACCACTTCACACTCATGAGAATGGCAAAAATATGAAAGACAGACAATTACAAGTATTAGCAAAAATGTGAAGAAATTGGAACCCCTATACATTGCCAGGAGGAGCATAAAATGGTGTTTCTCAAAAAGTTACCATATGATCTAGCAATTTAATGGCAACTCAGTTATCATTTTGAGTTACCACATGACCTAGGAGTTGCACTCTTATAGATATACCCAACAGGACTGGAAAGTATGCCCACACCAAAACTTGTACAAAATGTGCATAGCAGCATTATTCATAGTAGCCCAGAATTGGAAACAACCCGATTGTCCATCAGTTGATGAATGGAAAAATCAAAGACATAGCCATACAATGGAATATTATTCTACCATAAAAAGAAATAAAGTACCGGTTTCTGCTACAACATGAATGAGCCTTGAAAATATCATGCTAAGTGAGAGAAGCCACACCCAAAGACCACATATTGTATGATTCTATTTATAGGAAATGTCCAGGATAGGCAAATCCTATTTTGAGACAGTAAGTAGAAAAAGTAGATTCAGGCTTGCCAGGAGTTGTGGAGAGGGGAAAATGAGGAGTAATTGCTAACTAGTATGGAGCTTCTTTGGGGAGTGATAAAAATGTTCTAAAATTAGATCATGGTGATGGTTGTACAGCTTTGCCAATATAGTAAAAATCATCTAATCTTTTAATGGTACACGTTAAAGGGGGTAGGTTTATGGTATATGAATTATATCTCAATAAAGCTGTTATTTAAAAAAAAATTCATCTCCTGGAGAGGAGAGAGAGTGGGGTACTAAACTGAGTACTAAAGGGCTTGAAATGAGTAATGAGGTTTGAAATCGATGGCAGTGGGTGTGTAATCGGATTGCTAAGCGGTGATGAGTCCGTCTGAGATATAATACCACAAAATTATAATGGCACCCATCTGCATGGTTGGGAGCATTTCGCGCCTGTGCCTTCCAGTTTATAGGTCACAAGCTCAGAGGCTCTAGGCATTAGAGAAGGACCCTCCCACGATGGGTACCATACCTGGCAGTCTTTAGCAGAAAGAGCTGAGGAATACCTGCTTCTCCTTCCTGCCCACATCCAAAACACCCTGGTCTTCACACCCGACCAGAAGAAAACTGAAGACTTGGCTCACTATTTCTCAAGTAGAATTTCTGGAACAAAAATATCTACTAAACCTGCTGCCTAAGCGTCAGGCAGGGGAAAGAATAAAAAGAAAAAAGAAAAGGAAGGCATTTTTCCTAGTAATTAAATCTGAATTATTCACAACCTGTTAGACACTTTTTTTTCCCTCTGCTACAGAAGCATACATTTTCATTTCTCCCCTAAGTCCTAAATGCCTTTGCAATTGAAGTTGAATTTTTGGTTGACAGCCTTCACTTTATATGGAGAGCCACGGTCCCAGGCCACACCTTCACCTGAGTCATTAACAGACCTATTCTCCAGCTCAACCCCTGAGCTGTTCAAAGGGGCTGGCTTTACCTAATGCTTTCATCATTACCCCTCGATTAATTCCCCCAAGGCTTGTGTATTATGAAAGTTCTTTCAAGTGTTGCAGGTGGCCTAGTTTCAACTATCAGAGGCAGAGTGGGGAATTTACTGACCAAGGTAACTAAACTTTGGGAAGCCAGGATGCAGCTGCTTTTAGGGACAATAAAACCAGGAACCCAGGTGCTCCTATGTAGTAAAAGACACCTCCATCCCTCCCGCTTCTCCTCAACACATGCCACTCCCTGCTGGGTGATACTTTTCTTTTTCTCAGACCTGCTTTCTCCATGAAGCTGCAAGCATGGCAACAAATGGTGGCCAAGCTCATATCTCCTCCCATAGTTCTAATCCAGAAAGTCCCCAGGAAAGCTCTGATTTTCTTAGCTCAGGTCATATGCCCTGTAGCCAAAGAAACAGGCATGTTGTGGTTGGCAATCCCCATTAAAACAGTATTATTGGAATGGGAGCAGGGGTGCCCCTAATGAAGGGAGGTGACATTTCCAGTCAGAAGGGAGGCCAGGGCAAGCAAGGGTACAGATGGGCATATCCATGGAAGCCAAATTTCAGCAGCCTGGTGGGAAGAGCTTAGGATCTAGAGCCAGAACTCCCGAGTTTGAACACATCAATATCAGCAAGCAACATGACCTAGGGCTCAGTTTCTTTGTCTATAAAATGGGCATACTCATTCAAGAGAGCAGAGAAAAACCTCCATCTCTTGATAGTAACAGCTGCAAAGTATCATGGCTGATTTTGAAATCTACCACAGTCGGAAACAGTCAGAAGAGTGTGCATCAGGTTATTGGTGGAGAAACTGTGTAGGAGGGCAAAGAAGAGTATTCCATGAAAGTTAGGGCTGAGACTGGGAGTGGGAAGAGGTGACCAGGGAGATCTGGAGTAACTGACCTCTAAGGTGTGTGGGAGAATGAATAGGAATTGACCAGAGGAAAGAAGAGAGGAGAATGTTCTAGGCAGAGGTAACAGCATACAGAGAAATGTGAAATTGAGAGAAGCAGAGGGGACTCGGGAGCTGAAAGTACTTTCATGTGACCATTGCATGGAATGCAAAAGGGGCACAGGATGGCAACACCTGGGCTTGAGAGACAAGCGGTAATTCACCCAGCAAGTGGCTCTTCCAAGTCATGCTAAACAATTAGGGCTCAACCCTAAAAGCAACAGGGAATTGCAGACAGTTGTATGCAGGGAAGGAGCGTGACCAAATGTGTAATTTATGCAAATGGGATACTACTGTACACCCATTGGAATACCTAGAATTATAAACGCAGACGATAGTGAGTTTTGGCAAGGATGTGGAGCAACTGGAACTCTCATACGCTGCTGGTAGAGATGCAAAATAGAAGCGCCATTTTGCAAAACAATTTGGCAGTTCTTTATAAAGTTAAACATACACTTATCACATGACCCAACAATCCCACTGCTATATATTTACCGAAGGGGAATGAAAATGTGTGTTCACACAAAAACCTGTACACAAATATTTGTAGTAGATCTGTTTATAGTAACCAAAAACTAGAAATGACCCAAATGTCCTTCAACTGGCAAAAATAGCTAAATAAGCTGTGGATTATCCACACAATGGAATACTAATCAGCAGCAAGAAGGACCAAATGACTGATACACAAAATAACTTGAATGAATACCAAATTCAATATGCTAAGTGCAAGAAGCCAGAGAGTCTACATACTGTATATGATTCCATTTATAGGACAATCTGGAAAAGGCAAACCAATAGGGACAGAAAATACATCAGTGGTTGCCAGGAATTATGAGTGGGAATAGGAGCTGATGAAAACCTGATGGTGTGATTGAATTTGGTTGGGGTGAGGGGGTGATGAATGGCTCTGTATCCTGATTTTGGTCATGGTTTCATGACTAGATGCATTTGTCAAAATTCATAGACTTGTACAACCAGAAGAGTGAATATTATTGCATGTCACTTTCGAAAAGTAAATTTTAATAATTGCATATTAAGTGGGTCACTCTAGTTGCAGCAAACAGACTAGAGAGGGGCATGGCCAGATTGAGATAAGCCATTTGGGAGATTGCAGTAGGCATCTAAGTTCATGGTGGTGTCCTGAAATAGAAAAGTGGTGGTAGGAATGGAGAGAAACGGGCACATCCAAGCAATATTTAGAAGGTGGGGGGGATCCATAGGATTGGGGGATTGGGCCACTGAATAAGGATAACAAGGAGGATAATAAGGGGAGTGTGGGTTAGAGGGACAGAAAGCCAAGGAGACAAAAGATTTGGGAGACTAGTGAGGGTGTCATGGGAGCGATTGGCTGTGGAATTCAGTTAGGAAGGAAATCACTTGGGAAAGACTGATGGACAGGAAGGACAAACAGGTCAAACAGCTGTATTGGGATGAGTTTGGTAGAAGAGTCAGCAGGACAGAGGATGCCATCAAAATAGGCCATAAGAGTTTGAGCTTTCAGAGCTAGGACAAGGCACAAGAGAGAAGATGGCCAAGTTAACTTTTTTAATGGTGGCTTCCATGATGTAGTGAAATTCTTGAGTGGTGAGGATGATTTCTAGTACATCTTTGTCATCTCCTAGATGTTCAGCACCTAGCTTGGAGGTTCTCTACTTTGGTTACATCCATCCCCAGACTCAGCTCCACCCAGAATAAATATGTCCAGATCTCTGTGGATGGGAACTAGATGGCAATACTTCTTAAAGTTCCCTAGGTGATTCCAATAGGATTGGAAACCCAATTGGCAACCCAAGGTTGCAGCCAAGGTTAGGAATCGCCAATATAAACCACTGCTGATCACAGTGGCTCTCCACCCGACCTCCTTATTAGAATCGTGGGGAGATTTTAAAACACATTAATGCCTGGGCCTCACTCCTGGAGATTTGCATCAATTGGTCTGCAGTGGGGCCTTTAAATTGGTATTTTTAAAAGCTCTCCAGGCAGTATTAATATGCAGCCAGGGTTAAGAATCATCAGCCCAGCCGACGGAAAGCATTTCAACAAATGCTAATGGTGATTTCAATCAGTCTTTCCATCCTGCTCTCCATCAACTTAATGACCTGCTGTATACATCCTTCTGTGTGTTAGGAGACCTCCCAAGAGGTCTCAAACTCAATATATCTAAGGTTAAACTCAATCTCCATAAGGCCCTGGCAGGCCAAGGTGGGATTTGGGCCTCCGACTGGGACAGAGGTTCCAGGAGCTGGACCCCTGTTTTGGAACTAAAGTATGCAGTCTAAAGTAACTCCACCTTGGATGTTAGTTTGCCACGTTGACTTGTGATTAGCCCCACTTCTGGGAATGCTCCTGTATTAGTCTGCTTTGCATTGCTAGAAAGGAATACCTGAGGCTGGGTATTTATAAAGAAAAGAGATTTATGTTGGCTCACATTTCTGCGGGCTGTATAGGAAGCATGGTATTAGCATCTGCTTCTGGGAGGGTCTCAGGAAGCTTACAATTATGGCGGAAAGTAAAGGGGAAGCAGGCTTGTAATGTGGTGAGAGAGGAATTAAGTGAGAGAGGAGAGCCTTTTTAAAGAGCCTTCTTTAAACAAACAGCTCTTACATGAACTAATAGAGCAAAAACTCACTCATTACCAAGGCCAACACCAAACCATTTATGAGGAATCCACCTCCATAATCTCAACATCTCCCACCAGGACCATCTCCAACATTGGAGGTCACATTTCAACATGAGATTTGGAGGGGACACATATCCAAACCATATCAGCCCTAAGAGCTCTACTTTATCTACTGTTAGCATGTACTTACAGTAAACCCTGCCCTTAGGTCAAAACAACCTTGACATTATGATAAACACATGCTTGCCATAAATCCTGCCTTTCAGCAAATTCCCAATGGTATATAAGTGCTGGGTCTGGGTGTAATGGTCCGGGATCCACCAACTCATCTCACAGCCTTCCAAGACTTGGCTCCTGTTCGTAAAAAGTCCCTATTAAATGTTTATTTCTCAGAAACTAGATTTGTCTCCTCTTTCTTTGGCCTTTCAGCTTCCTCAGCTTTCATGGGTAGGTTTGTACAGACCTACTCACCATGAAACATAAAGCTATCCTGTGGCCATAAGCAGAGAATAAGGGTAGCTGAAGTAAGTTTTGGAGGTGGTGGTCGACTCACAACTCAACATTCAAAGAACCGAAGAATGAAACCCAGTAGGAGTCAGAGGATCTTGGACTGACAGGCAAAGCAGCAGGAACATGGTCGCAAGTCAAAAACTTTCAGCCTCATCACATTGACACAGAACGGCTCCTGGCTAAACCCCACCCTTGAGCCTGGAACCTTGGCCCTAAGTGAAAACAGCTCACTCCGTTTTTTTTGCTCAAATGATTGCCTTTTTGGCCTGCCATGCCCCTATCCTGTGCCCATAAAAAGGCTTCAATTGGCAGAGCAACAGAAGGCGACCAATGCAAGTGGTCAGGGATGCAAGGTGCTGAATGTCGGGGATACATGTGGCTGAGTGTCGGAGGCTATGGATAGACTCAGCTAACTTCAGCCAGTGCAGTTCCAGGGAAAGATTTTCTTCTCACACCATCCCCTTTCTACTGAGAGCCATTTTAATTGCCCAATAAAATCCTCTGCATACACTACCCTTCAAATAGTTCATGTGACCTGATTCTTCCCGGACACTGAACAACTTGGGTGCCAAGCAGAGCAGGTGCTGGAGGCTGTCACCCTGACTCTTCACTGAGCTGTTAACACTTGGCCATCCATGGACTGCAGGCTGAGTGAAACGAGCCCCTCCAGTTCCTGCCCACAAAGGGGGTCAAGGTCAAGGAAACAATCCCATCTCAATATCATGGACACTTCATAAGAGCTCAATAAACACTTACTGAAAGACATGGATGAACCTGGTTCCAGGATCCAGAAAGGCCTGGAAGCATCAGTGTGCAGAGGATAACGGATTTTACATGAAAAAGTTAGTGGCATTTGCCCACCTGGAGGTCTCAATTTTTTTTTTTTTTTTTTTGAGTCAGAACCTTGCTCTGTGGCCCAGGCTAGAGTACAATGGTGCAACCTTCGGCTCACTGCAACCTCTGCCTCCCGGGTTCAAGCAATTCTCCCGCCTCATCCTCCCTAGTAGCTGATATTAAACGTGCCCACCACCATGCCCAGCTAATTTTTGTATTTTTAGTAGAGACAGGATTTCACCATATTGGCCAGGCTGGTCTCTTGGCCAGGGTGGTCTCGACCTCCTGACCTCATGATCTGCCCAGTCTTGGCCTCCCAAACTAATGGGATTACAGGGATTACCTGGCCTGCGTTCTCGATTTTTGTGTGCAAAAGAATCTTCTGAGGATTCTTCAGCCATACTGGCTTCCTTCTCTTCCCAGATCAGGGCTGCTGTGTTTGCTGTTCCCTCTGCCAGGAGCACTTTTCCCCGCAGTGTTCAGCATGGCTGACTCTAAGTCACTCTCTCTAAAGACTTCCTTCAGGTCTTTACATAAATGCTCAAATGTCATCTTCATACCTCTTTTCCCCATTTCCAGCTTTATTTTTCTGCCTAGTGCTTATTATTAGTTAATATACTATATGTTTTGCTTAAATATTTTGTCCATTAGGCATTTCCTCACTGGCTATAATCTTGGCTCCTTGCAACCTCAGCCTCCCAGATTTAAGCAATTCTTGTGCCTCAGCCTCCTGAGTAGCTGGGATTGCAGCTCCATGCCACCAGGCAGGGCTTTTTTTTTTTTTTTTTTTTTTTTTTTTTT
>NW_016808764.1:7019419-7040274 GCF_001698545.2 Rhinopithecus bieti
TTTTTTTTGAGATGGCATCTTACTCTGTCACCCAGGCTGGAGTGCAGTGGCACCATCTTGGCTCACTGCAAGCTCCACCTCTTGGGTTCACGCCATTCTCCTGCCTCAGCCTCCCAAGTAGCTGGGATTATAGGCACCCACCACCACGCCCAGCTAATTTTTTTTTTTTTTTTTTAAGTAGAGACAGGGTTTCACCATGTTAGCCAGAATGGTCTCCCTCTCCTGACCTCATGATCCGCCCGCCTTGGCCTCCCAAAGTGCTGGGATTACAGGCGTGAACCACCACTCCCAGCCCAGACATGGCTATTTTTAGCAGAGACGGAGTTTCAGCATGTTGGCCAGGCTGGTCTCAAACTCCTGACCTCAGATGATCTTCCCACCTCGGCCTCCCAAAGTGCTAGGATCACAGGCATGAGCCATTGCGCCTGGCCATCATTAACTATAATCTCCATGCAACCAGAGATTGTATTAGACCATTCTCACACTGCTGTGAAGAACTACCTGAGAGTGGGTAATTTAGGAAAGAGATTTCAGTGGCTCACAGTTCTGCAGCCTGCATAGGAAGCATAGCGGCTTCTGGGGAAGACTCAGGAAACTTTCTTTTATTTTTTTTGTTTTGAGACAGAGTCTCGCTCTTTCGCCCAGACTGGAGTGCAGTGGCGCAATCTCGGCTCACTGCAAGCCCTGCCTCCCGGGTTCACACCATTCTCTTGCCTCAGCCTCACGAGTAGCTGGGACTACAGGCTCCCAAGTAGCTGGGACTATAGGCGCCCACCAGCACGCCTGGCTAATGTTTTGTATTTTTAGTAGAGACGAGGTTTCACCATGTTAGCCAGGATGGTCTCGATCTCCTGACCTCGTGATCCACCTGCCTTGGCCTCCCAAAGTGCTGGGATTACAGGCGTGAGCCTCCATGCCCAGCAGGAAACTTTCAATCATGGCAGAAGGCAAAGGAGAAGCAGGCATGTCTGGTATGACTGGAGCAGGAGAAAGAGAAGAGAGGAGGGAGGTGCTACACACTTTTAAACAACCACATCTCATGATAACTTAATCACTCTCTATTTGCCACAACAACGCCAAAGCGGGGTGGTAATGATGATCCATCAGTTTCCACCAGGCCCCACTTCCAACACTGGGGATTATAATTTGACACGAGATTTGGACAGGGACACAGATCCAAACCATATCAGGGATCATTGTCTGTTTTGTTCTCTGGTACATCCAGAACCTAGAACAGTGCCTGACAAACAGCAGGCACTCAATGAGTGAATGAATGAGGCAGTTAAAATTGCAGACTCCCTGGGTAAGGTCCACTAACGTACACGTTGACTGGATGGTTCTAAAGGAGATCGTTGGAGGCCCCACGTAATTAAACATTTCTTAGAGAATGCTTTGCTTGGAGTGAACATCCCTCTGATGCAATTCTCTTGGCATCCAACAGAGAGCAGGAGGCTGAGGACTCAGGGGCGCAGGATGCCAGCCATCATTACTGGTTTCTTTCCTGCACCAAGACGCATCTCACATTGGGTGATTTGGCACAGAGAAATGAGTGTGCACGGGAGGCAGGAATGTGGGTGGCCAGCTCCTGGGAGGATGTCTCTCTATAACAAACTATTAATAACTGCACTTCAGGGCAAAGTCCCAGGTGGAAGAGCATATTTCCTGCCACAGGAGAGGACCTTGGCAAAGTGGGAATCTCAGCTTGACAGGAAGTTGAGGTGGCATTACTCAACAGCACTCCTTTGGCCAAAGCCTGCTTGGGCAGCCAGAGTCAGTGGTGCTAGAAAATGTTTAACAAGTGTCTCCGAGGGGGAAAAAAGCATGCATGCAGTTACATATGTATGTTTATTACAAACTGTACTGATGTCAAGAATGTGTAGCGAGGCGGGCACAGGGGCTCATGCCTGTAATCACAGAACTGTGGGAGGCTGAAACAGGAAGACTACTTGAGGCCAGGAGTTTGAGATAAGCCTGGGAAACATAGAGGGACCCCATCTCTACCAAAAATTTAAAATTGGCCAGGTGTCGTGATGCATGCCTGTAGTCCCAGCTACTTGGGAGGCTGAGGTGGAAGGATCCCTTGAGCCAGGAGTTGGAGTCTTCAGTGAGCCGTGATGGTGGCACTGCATGCCAGCCTGGGCAACAGAGCAAGACCCTGTCTCAAAAAAAAAAAAAAAAAGAAAGAAAGAAAAGAGAAGAATGTGTATCACACACTTAAAAAAAATTATGAAGCATAAAAATGCTCTTCATCTTAAATTACATGTAGCCAGTGAATTCTTACAGAATGCTTTTGTTGAATTTTGCTGAACTCTTGTATCTATAGCTAATGCGGTTACAATTCAATCATGATGTGACCATGCTTTGTGCCATTCACAATGTAACTACTACAGACGCAACACATGTTGATATTTCTTCTGCATTATTAAAATTTTCTCTATCTCTTTCTAAAGTCTAGACATCAAATAAAAAAGAAACATTAAATCAGTCCTTATTTTGATTGAGAGTGAAAGTGTTGGCTGATTACCATGGTGTAAATACTCAACTGTGGCTGATTTTAAGCTACACCAATGTGTTGTCACTGAACGGTGACTTGCAAGTTGGGAAAAATGCTCGGTAGCACCCCATCATATAGTAATGCCACAAAATGTATGTAGATATATACTAAATATAGCATATATGTTATAGAGAGAGATACATAGACACCTTTATATGTATGCATTTATGGACTTCAAGAGTATATAGGCTGGGCATGGTGACTCACACCTGTAATCTCAACATTTTGGGAGGCTGAGCAGGCGAATCACCTGAGGTTGAGAGTTCAAGACCAGCCTGACCAACATGGAGAAACCCTGTCTCTACTAAAAATACAAAATTAGCTGGGCGTGATGGCATATGTCTGTAATCCCAGCTACTTGGGAGGCTGAGGCAAGAGAATCAATGGAACCCGGGAGGCAGAGGTTGAGGTGAGCTGAGATCGTGCCAGTGCACTCCAGTCTGGGCAACAAAAGCAAAATTCCATCTTAAAAAAAAAAAAAGTATAGATAATAGTAAAACAAAATTATTAGGAAGCAATTCAAGTATTTATTACCTTTCAAAATATAATTTAGTTAATTATAACGTTTATATAATTTAATTTTTAATAATGGCTGTGTTTAATAGTTAGCTTTCAAAAACCCTAGGAATTTAGCAATCATCTCTATAAGCCAGCCCGGCACACCACTGGACAGATCCCAGCATGGGGAAGGAACTCAGTCACACACTGGGAGGCTTCAGGTTTCACTCACATATAGGACTGAGGCAGGCTCACCTCGAAGCAGGCGAGGAGCCAGGGTGTGGGTCTGGGGGTTGGCAAATGGTATTAGTCTTCAATATCCGTGCTCTTTTCATCCCACCTCTCACCTAGATTGGGATGTTTCTAAAGCCTAGGTGATGGCCATGAAGTTAGGGGCCCCAAGAGTGGGTTTAACATCAATAATCATCCCCTGTAGAGTAAAATCTGCAGGTGACGTGGAAGGAACACTCAATAAAATTATTCCATATCCAAGAGACCCCAGGCCAATGAAACCTGAATCTTTAGGAATAGACCCTGGTGACTTTTTTTTTTTCCAAGCTCCCAGGTGGCCTTTTTGGTTTTTGGGGGTTTGTTTGTTTGTTTGTTTGTTTGTTTGTTTTTTGAGACAGAGTTTCACTCTTGTTGCCCAGGCTGGAGTGCAATGGTACGATCTCGGCTCACCACAACCTCTGCCTCCCGGGTTCAAGTGATTCTCCTGCCTCAGCCTCCCGAGTAGCTGAGATCGCAGGCATGCACCACCACACCCAGCTAATTTTGTGTTTTTAGTAGAGATGGGGCTTCTCCATGTTGGTCAGGCTGGTCTCCAACTCCTGAGCTCAGGTGATCCACCCTCCTTGGCCTCCCAAAGAGCTGGGATTAAAGGCATGAACCACTGCGCCCAGTCTCCTAGGTGGTTTTAACGTCCAGTCTGGGCTGAGAATCCTTGCTCTGAAGATGGAAGAAAGAACGCAAGTGGAGGGTTGCCCCACCTCACCCCACCCCCCATTGTATTTAAAATACAAAAGTAAAAAGGGAGCTTTAATTGCTCTGGAGGAACAAAGGATGAAACTGGTTAAGGAAATTCATAGTGTAAAAGTGAGTGGTGCCATGTCTAGGGAATTGTATGTCACAAGTGTTATGTGGTTTGAACCTTGGTTATTGTATGAAACCCTCTCTGTAGGGCCTAAGTGGACACCGTAACTGAGCACCATTGAGATGGTTATGAATTCAGGGAGGACTCTAGGTCCAGGAAGACTGTGGCCTTGGAGTTAATTTATACACAACTTTTTGACCTTTTCAGCAGTTTTGGGGCTAGTGCCAAGGAAACATTCTTTTTTTCTTTTTAAAGACAGTCTCAGCCGGGCTGAGTGGCTCACACCTGTAATCCCAGCACTTTGGGAGGCTGAAGCAGGTGGATCACCTGAGGTCGGGAGTTTGAGACCAGCCAGACCAACATGGAGAAACCCGTCTCTACTAAAAATACAAAATTAGCCAGGCGTGGTGGTGCATGCCTATAGTCCCAGCTACTGGGGAGGCTCAGGCAGAAGAATCGCTTGAACCCAGGAGGCGGAGGTTGCAGTGAGCCAAGATCACGCCGTTGCCTGGGCAGCAAGAGCGAAACTCCGTCTCAAAAAAAAAAAAAAGAGTCTCACTGTGTCACCCAGGCTGGGGTGCAGTGGTACAGTCATAGCTCACTGCAGCCTTGAACTCCTGGGTTCCTGTGATCTTTCCACCTCAGCCTCTCCAGTAGCTGAGACCACAGGCGCTTGCCACCATGCCCAGCTAATTTTTAAATTTTTTGTAGAGATGGGATCTCACCATGTTGCCCAGGTTGATCTTGAGCTCCTAGGCTCAAGCAAACCTCCAACTATGGCCTCCCAAAGTGCTGGGATTATAGGTGTGAGCCACTGCATCCAGCCAAGACATTCTTAAAGCCTCCATGTTCAGGATAATGGCCATGGCCATAGAAGTTGAAGTCTGCTAAGGAGTGTGTCACAGTTCATCTGCTGAATCAACAAATATTTTTTAATTTAGAAAATAAAAATTAAAGGCTCCACGTATAAAACCAGTGATCACGTTTCATTGTCCACAAACAATGAAAATAGTGGGATTAAATTGTAGTGACTAAAGCCACAGGCAGGATTTTCTTTCCTGGTGATGGCTACAACACCACTGTCGCTCGTTGGCCACAACCTCATTGTGAAACCAAATTCAGTTTAAAGGAGAACAAAGTATGGAGGGGATGTTTATATTGTAAGTGCCACCAACCAGCACCCTCACCCAGTCCCATCTCCAGGGCACAGACACACACATACACACAGACACACACAGCTTAAGAGGAACAGTTTTGTGCACCAAGGTAGTACACAAGGTGCATCAGGGTAGTACAGCTCCTGCGTGTTGTGGGGTGGTGTTTTTGCACGAAGAAGAAAAAGGCAAGAAGTTCCTGCAGCATTCTCTTGGTGTTTGTCTGTTCTCTTAGGATTCTTATTTATGGGACCCAATCTTGGTGTAGTTCTCTCTAATCCCAGTCCACTGGCAGGGTAGGAACGGGTCCAAGCCTTCTCCTAAGTAGAGGACCAAGGGGGATCCAGAGTAGGATATACAGGAAGGAGGCCTGAAGTGGGTTATATAGGTTTCACCAACTTGAGGCAAGTGATGTGCTCTGCATTCACATGAGCATCAGCTAACTCGACAAGGGGTGACGTTGGAGTCTGCGGTCAGCAATAAAGAATTCCCCTGGCAGCCAGGTACACTGGCTCACGCCTGTGATCCCAACACTTTGGGAGGCCGAGGCAGGCGGATCACCCGAGCTCAGGAGTTTGAGACCAGCCTGAGCAACATGGTGAAACCCCATCTCTACTAAAAATACAAAATAATTAGCTGGGCGTGCACCTGTAATCCCAGCTACTTGGGAGGCTGAGGCAGGAGAATCACTTGAACTTGGGAGGCAGAGGTTGCAGTTAGCTGAGGTTGTGCCACTGCACTCCAGCCTGGGCGACAGAGCGAGACTCTGTCTAAAAAAAAAGAAAAGAATTCCTCTGGCATTTTCTTCTGAGCCTAGAGGGAGTGACTGAGGCTAATCAAGCAGGATATTCAAGAATTAGGTGGAGGTTCATTGCTCAGCTTTTTCTTATTCTCCTCCCTATATATAAGACCAACAGTGTTATGGAATTGAACTTGGGGTCCAGTCACCTGGTGCTGTAACATCCACACCGAGGTTTGCAGCAGGAGAAAGGAGGATGTTTATTTGCAGGGCACCAAGCAAGAAGAATCAAGCAGCTCTCAAAGTCCTGACCTCCCTACTGGCTTGCAACTAAGGGTTTTGTTTTGTTTTGTTTTGAGACAGTCTTGCTCTGTTACTCAGGCTGGAGTGCAGTGGCACGCTCTCGGCTCACTGCAACTTCTGCCTCCTGGGTTCAAATGATTCTCCTGCCTCAGCCTCCTGAGTAGCTGGGATTACAGGCATGCACCACCATGCATGGCTAATTTTGTATTTTTAGTAGAGATGAGGTTTCACCATGTTGGCCAGGCTGATCTCGAACTCCTGACCTTAGGTGATCCGCCTTCCTTGACCTCCCAAAGTGCTTGGATTATAGGCGTGAGCCACTGTGCCCAGCCAAGTAAGGGTTTTTAAAGGCAAGGGTACATTTCAGGAAAGCAGAAACTATAGGCAAAATCATAAATCAATACATGAAGGTTATGCATCGGTTTGGCCTAAAAGGGTGAGATATCTTGGCTTACATGTTATAGGCAGATTCAAAGATTTTCTGATTAGTAATTGGTTAAGGAAGAGAGGCTTGGTTTAAATTTTGAAGTCAGCAAAAGAGAATGTTGGCTCTGGCTCATAGGCATGACCTCCTCCAGGCCCCTCAGGAAGAACTTTAGAATAAAGAATGATGATCAGAGTTCAGTCCTTGCTTCTCCCTTCTCTGAGGTCTATGTGCCAGCAGATCCATTCAATGAGGATCTGGGTTTTTGAAAAGCAATTCAGGAATTCAGGAGTTGATGTTACATTTAGTGAAACCAAACATCCTGTGATTCTAAATTCCTTGCTATTGTTTTAAGCCACTATTGCAATCGCCTGATGAATTATTCCTGCCTGCTGCACAGACAAAACCAATTCACTGAGACCATGACTTTCCAGAAAAAAATAAAAATAAAAAAAGAGTTTAATTAACACACAACTGGCCCACGTAGGAGAGCTGGAGTTATCATTCAAATCAGTCTCGCCAAAAATTCAGAGGCTAGGGTTTTTTTTAAGATAGTTTGGCAGGCGGGGGCTAGGGAATGGGTGCTACTGATTGGTTGGGGATGCAATCATAGGGCTGTGGAAAACAGTTCTCTTATGCTGAGTCTGCTTCTGGGCTGGCGTCACAGGACCAGTGGAATCATGAATAGCAGGTCTGAATGGAGTCAGCCAGTAGTCAGAAATGCAAAACTCTGAAAAGACATCTCAAAAGGCCAATCTTAGGTTCTAAGGTTCACTAAAAGTCATGGCAAAAAAACCGCAATTACTTTTGCACCAACCTAATACAATAGTAATGTCATTTACAAGAGTAACTGGGAAGTTACAAATCTTGTGAACTCCAGAACAGCTGGTTACTATTTAACTATGACATCTTAGCAGAATTTGGGCCCCTCTCATAATCCTAACTTTGTGGACTTTCATTAGTTTGGTGGTTTAGTTTGGGGAAGGGCCATTACCATCCTTGCTTAGAGGTTACACTATAAACTAAATTTCCTCGAAAGTTAACCCATGTCCAAGAATGACCAAGGGCAGTTTGGAGGTGAAAGGCAAGATAGAATTGATAGGTCATATCTCTTTCACTGTCATAATTTTCTCACTGTTATAATGTTGGCAAAGGCAGCTACACTATTAGCTTCTTGCTTCTCAAGTTGGTTGGTTTTTTGTTTTTGTTTTTGTTTTGAGATGGAGTTTTGCTCTTGCTGCCCAGGCCAGAGTGCAATGGCATGATCTCAGTGCACCGCAACCTCTGCCTCCTGGGTTCAAGCAATTCTCATGCCTCAGCCTCCCAAGTAGCTGGGATTATAGGCATGTGCCACCACACCTGGCTAATTTTGTACTTTTAGTAGGGACAAGGTTTCTCCATGTTGGTCAGGTTGGTCTTGAACTCCCGATCTCAGGTGATTTGTCCACCTTGGCCTCCCAAAGTGCTGTAATTACAGGCGTGAGCCACCGCACCCAGCCTATCAGGTTGTTTATTTCGTTCTCAGGGCAAGCTGGGCACTTGGAATTTCCCCTGATGGAACTCAAGATTTTCCTTTATTTCCATGCTTGGCAGGAGGCAGGGTGGGGAGTGATAGCAGGCATCTAAGAGGGACCCCTGCTTCATCTCAACAGGTATCAATGGCTTTATTTGCCTTTAGCATGGAGATATAACCACAGAACCATCCCAAACTGGCCCTACTCTGTTGATAACAGAACTTTCACTGTCAGATTAGGTATAACAGAGCCAAAATTCAAGTCATGTAGCCCAGGCATGCAATAGAAAATGCATTGACCTCTAACCATACCCAAAACCAACGTTTCCTCCCTGCAGAACCAAGAAGACAGACATGTCCAGAGCCTGGGACCAGAACCTGAATGCTGGAACTCTTTCAGAAGAAAAGGTTCCTCTGAGCCCTTCTCAGAAGGGGTCTGTTGGCCAGGAAAATCCCGTGCTGAAATTTGCTTGAACATACCTTACTGTAAATGGTCAAATTTGAAGACCTGCAATCAGACTCTGCCAAGCCAACATTCCTGACACTCTTAACAGTACTGACTCCATGTTAGAGAAAAGCTTGTTTCAGTGAATATAATTATTATTATTTTGCCTGAGTTTGTAGATTGTTCATTGAAAACAGCCTCAGGAAAACAGGATCTGAGATAAAAAAGAAGCAGAGATATAAGATAATATGCTGACCAACAACTCTGGGAACTGGCTGACCAGCCGGATAAGAACAACTTCAGGACACCGGCAGAAGGCCACAAGACATTGACCAAGAAAGCAATGAACAACTGCACACCTGAGACCGTACACATTTCATAAGAATGTTTTAATCACCATTTGCACTCTCCTAATTTCCCTTAAAAACCCCTGATCCAGGCCAGCGTGGTAGCTCACGCCTGTAATCCCCGCACTTTAGGAGGACGAGGCAGGCTGATCACCTGAGGTCAGGAGTTTGAGACCAGCCTGGTCAACATGGCAAAATCCCATCTATACTAAAAATACAAAAATTAGCTGGGCATGGTGGTGGGTGCCTGTAATCCCAGCTACTTGGGAGGCTGAGGCAGCAGAATCACTTGAACCCAGGAGGCGGAGGTTGCAGTGAGCTGAGATGGCACCACTGGACTCCAGCCTGGGTGACACAGTGAGACTCCATCTAATTAAAAAAATCCCTGATCCAGAGACACAACTCAGGGAGAGGTGGTCTTTGAACATGAGTTCATTAGCCTCCCAATCTCAACTTCATTGCTGGCTTCTCAAATAAAGCTAATTTTCTTTTTCACCAAAAGCTTGTCTCTTAAATTTTAGCTTTCAAGCAATGAGTGGCACAGATCTAAGTTCAGTTACAATCCTTTCCCTTGCTCTCCCACCGCTTTCAAACTTTCCCAGACTCCAAACTGGGGAGACAGATTTGAGTCACACCTCCTGCCTCCTTCCTGACTTTTCTCAAAAGTCAGTGCCGTCTTAATTGGCTTCTGTGTGCATCTGGCAGCAAGCCCATTACTCAGTAACAGAGGGAGTTGTTAAGAGCTAAGAGTTTGGGCTGGGCATTGTGGCTCATGCCTGTAATCCCTGCGCTTTGGGGGGCTGAGGCGGGTGAATCACCTTAAGTCAGGAGTTCGAGACCAGCCTGGCCAACACGGTGAAACCCCATCTCTACCAAAAATACAAAACTTAGCTGGTCGTGGTGGCGGGCGCCTATAATCCCAGCTACTCAGGAGGCTGAGGCAGGAGAATCACTTGAACCCAGGAGGCAGAGCTTGCAGTGAGCCAAGATCCTGCCACTGCCCTCCAGCCTGGGCGACAGAGTGAAACTCCGTCTCAAAAAAAAAGAGCTAAGAGTTTGGACATTTACCCTTCTCCCTCTTAGCTCCTCCAAAATTTGTTTTTCCTTCTGTGTTCTCTAATGTTGGGGTCCAGAAACCAACACCCCAAAATACAGCACTTTGACATACTGAACTGAGGAAGTCTCAAGGTTTCTCTGACCTTCCCCCACCCCCAACCCCATCGTCTCTTCCAAAACACAGGAGGAAGCTGAAATTCCCTTATCTGCCTAAAATCTGGGTCTACCGAGGATAATAATTATTTTTTTCTTGCCGCTGCAATAAGAGGGAAGCTTTCTCTTGGCCCCGACACTAATGGAATGAGAATTCCACCCAGTCACCTAAGCTCAAAGCCCTAAAGTCCTCCTAGACTCCTCCAGGTCTATCAGACACTTGAAAATCTCTTGGTTTTACCTCCTAAACACCTCGCCCTTCTATCTCATTTTTCTCCATCTCCTTTGCTGACATGTCATTTATGGCTATCATCGTCTCTCTTACACAGTCACAATAGTCTGTTTTATTTATTCTTTGAAAATTATTTTAAATTGCAGAAAATATGAATATATTATCATTTTTTAAACATTCAAACAATATAGATAATCAAAAATTCAAGAGTTAACCATGGTAATCAGCTGGGAGTGTTCCAGATATTTTCTATGCATATCTATACAGAAATTGTTTTTGGATGAATTTTTTTTTTAACATAAATGGTCCCGTAAATGATTTTGTCTCTTTTTTTTCTTTACAATATGTCTTGAAGATTTTCCATGTCAGTATATAGAGAACCACCTAATTTGGGCTGCTACATAGTATTCTCTGGTGTGACAGGCACCCTCCAAGATGAGTCCTGCTTCCTGTTTTCTGGTATTTACAGCCTTGTGTAATCCCCTTTGGGTGTGTCTGTAAGGGTATTTCCAGAGGAAATTAACATTTGAATCAGTAGACTAAAAAAGATCCACCCTCTTCCTGTGGATGGGCATCATCCAATCTGTTGAAGGCCCAAATAGAACAAAAAGGCAGAAGAAAGGTGAATTTTCTCTCACTCTGCTCAGGCTGATATGTCCATGGCTTTTAAATTTCAAATGAAAACAAAAGTAAGTAGCTGAAAACAGTCAAGAAAATAAGGCATACAAAAATTAGCTGGGTGTGGTGGTGGACGCCTGTGGTCCCAGCTACTCGGGAAGCTGAGGTGGGAGGATCACTGGAATCATGGCAGTCAAGGCTGCCGTGAGGCATGATCATGACACTGCACTCCAGCCTGGATGACAGAGCGAGACTGTGTCTCAAAAAAAAAAAAAAAAAGACAAAAGAAAAAGGAAAATAAAAGGAAAAAAAAGGAAAAACTATGGAGTGGTGAGACTTGCCTTACCAGATATTAAAATTTACAATAGCAGGCTGGGCAAGGTGGCTCACACCTGTAATCCCAGCACTGTGGGAGGCCGAGATGGGTGGATCATTTGAGGTCAGGAGTTCAAGATCAGTCTGGCCAACATGGTGAAACCCTATCTCTACCAAAAATACAAAAATTAGCCAGGCAGGGTGGAATACACTTGTAATCCCAGCTACTTGGGAGGCTGAGGCAGGAGAATCACCTTAGCCCAGGAGACAGAGGTTGTAGTGAGCCAAGATTGCGCCATTGCACTCCAGCCTGGGTGACAGAGGGAGATTCCACCCCAAAAAAAAAAAAAAAAAAAAAAAAAATTGCAACAACATACTGTAATCAAAACAATACCATAAACTACATCAAAAGAAAAATGAACGTGAAGTGCAGTGGTACATGCCTATAGTCCCAGCTACATGGGAGGCTGAGGCAGGAAAATCTGCTTGAACCCAGGAGTTCAAAAGTTTGAGACTGTAGTGCACTATGATTGCACATGAGAATCGCCATTGCTCTCCATCCTGGAGAACACAGCAAGACTCTGTCTCAAAAAAATAAATAAAAATAAAAAGACAAACGAGGTTCTAATATTGACCTAGAGCTATGTAAGGTGTTACTTGGTATAGTTTGGATATGTGTCCTTACCCAAATCTCATACTGAAATGTAATCCCCAGTGTTGGAGGTGGGGCCTGGGGGGGTGATTGGCTCATGGGGCAGGTGTCTCGTGAATGGTTTAGCACCATCTGCCTTGGTTCTGTCCTTGTGATAGTGAGTGAGTTCTCATGAGACTGGTCATTTAAAAGTGTGTGGCACCTCCTGCCTCCTTCTCTTGCTTCTGCCCTGGCCATGTGATGTGCCTGCATCCCCTTTGCATTTCACCATGATTGTAAGTTTCCTGAGGCCACCCCAGAAGCTGAGTAAATACCAGCACCATGCTTCCTGTATAGCCTGCAGAGCTAGGAGCTAAGTAAACCTCTTTTCTTTTCTTTTCTTTTTTTTTTTTTTTTTTGAGGCAGAGCCTCAATCTGTCACCCAGGCTGGAGTGCAGTGGCATGATCTCAGCTCACTGCAACCTCCACCTCCCAGGTTCAAGCAATTCTCCTGCCTCAGCCTCCTGAGTAGCTGGGATTACAGGCACGCACTACCACGCCCGGCTATTTTTGGTATTTTTAGTAGAGACAGGGTTTCACCATGTTGGTCAGGCTGGTCTCAAACTCCTGACCTCGTGATTCGCCCGCCTCAGCCTCCCAAAGTGCTAAGATTACAGGCGTGAGCCACCGCGCCCGGCCCTTTTGTCTTTATAAATTACCCAGGCTCAGGTATTTCTTTACAGCAAAGCAAGAATATACTAATACGTTACCCTTAAGGGAAGCTAGGTTAAGGGCACCTGGGTCTCTCTGTACCAGTTTCACAATCTCTTATTCTATTAGCCTCTAATTATTTCTAAATAAAAAGGGTTTTTTTTAAAAGACATGATAATCTGGTGAGAGGAGAGAACTTCTGCAAAACGCATGCATAAATATTAACAATTACTAATATTCAAAGAGCTTTTGCCAGTTGAAAAGAAAAAGACAGCTGAATAGCAGGCAATTCACATAAGGGTATCTGCGAATTGTCACTAGACAGAATAAGATACTCAACATCTGTAGTAGTCAAGGAAAGGCAAATTAAATCAGCCTTTTTTTCACCCATTTTATTTGCCAAATTTTAGAAACAAAAGAAGAATAATGTCCAGTTCTGGCTGACAGTGTTGAGAAATAGGAATTGCTACAGTCTGTTAGAAAAGTAATCTGAAAACACCTATTAAAACTAGAACTGCAAACATCCATTGACCCAGAGTCTCTACCTTTCTAAATCTGTTTTAGTGAAAGTCTCAATATGCCCAGGAATATTCTCAAAGAGTCACACTATAGTAATTGTATCATTGTTAAAAACAGAAAGCAACCTTAATGTCCACCAATGAGAGAATGGTTGAATAAACAAAAGAGTTAACCTAATTCATGTAGAGGGAAAAGGGCAAGTTGCAGAGTAATAAGTATACAATGACATTTTTGTAATCCACGCCAGATCAAATAAGCAAACCAATCAACCCTGCATAAAAGAAAGGTGTTACTCCTCATTACTAGTTCTGGTTAGCTCCAGGATAGAAGACAGAAATTACTACCTTTCTGTTCTTTTAAAATCATTTTTTAATTATTTAAAATAAACATGGGCCGTGCACAGTGGCTCACACCTGTAATCCCAGCACTTTGGGAGGCTGAAGTGGGTGGATCACCTGAGGTCGGGAGTTCAAGACCAGCCTGGCCAACATGGTGAAACCCCATCTCTACTAAAATACAAAATTAGCCAGGTGTGGTGGCAGGCACCTATAATCCCAGCTACCCGGGAGGCTGAGGCAGGAGAATCACTTGAACCCAGGAGGTGGAGGTTGTGGTGAACTGAGATTGTGCCCCTACACTCCAGCCTGGGCAACAGAGAGAGACCCTGTCTCAATAATGATAATAATAAAATAGAACAATTATAATAATATATTATAATAAAAGTTATATAAATATGTAATCTCTCTCTAAATATCTTTTTGTTTGTTTGTTTATTTTTTGAGACAGGATCTCACTCTGTTGCCCCGCCTGGAGCATAGTGATTCAGTCACAGCCATAGCTCACTGTAGCCTCGAACTCCCTGGCTCAAGAGATCTTCCCACCTCAGCCTCCCAAGTAGCTGAGACTACAGGCATGTGTCACTATGCCTAGCTAAATTATTTTATTATTTTTAGTAAAGACAAGTAGAGACACTATGTTGCCCAGGCTGGTTTCGAACTCCTGAGCTCAAGTGATCCTCCCACCTCAGCCTCCCAAGTTCTGGGATTACAGGCATAAGCCACCATTCCCAGGCTCAAAATATCTTATTGTACTGTACTTACCCTTCTTGCAATAATGTGAGATAATACAATGCCTACTTGATGAGAATAAGTGATGTGAATGAAGTTAAGTATTGTGACGCAGCTTTAGGCTCCTATTGGATTTCCGAAGATATGTCAGAAGAAGGGTCACCTGCTTCAGGAGATCCTGAATCACTGAGCCATGATGATGTCTATGGTTGAATGTCTGGAGCAGACCATGTAGATGACTAGTGGGTGGATAGCATATAGAGTGTGGATACGCTGGACAAAGGGATGGCTCATGTTCCAAGTAAGATAGAACAGGACAACGAGAGCTTTCATCACGCTACCCAGAACAGCATGCAATTTTAAACTTATAAATTGTTTCTCTCTAGAATTTTCCATTTAATATTTTCAGACCACAGTTGACTGACTATAGGTAACTGAGATCACAGAAAGTGAAATCTCAGATAAGGGAGACTACTTGATGGAGACAAATAATGTGATGAGTATTGATCTCAGACAGAGTAACTCCATCTGAGTTCTTTCGATCTGTGCTATGAAACAAAAAACAAGCCCCATGAAAGTTAAAGCTGTTAAATAAAATTCATGGCAGGCCATTGTTTTAGTCTGAGTTCAAACAGACCAGACCAAACCAGAATGGAATCAGTCATGCTAGGCACCACATAATCAAAATGAACTTACAAAGGGGCCAATTTTCTGCAAAAACAGGACGTTCACTGCAACCAATCCAAAGGGGCCCGGTAAACCTGAGGCTACACTCTAAGGAAGTCCCCACTGCTTTAACCCTACAAGGGAAGTAACTTTAAGTAACCTGATGTTAATCAATCCACTTTTTGCACTATACTGATTTCTTGTTCCTGCTCAAGCTACCTTACAAAAGCCAACCCCCCCCATCATGCCTGGCAAAACGTCTTTCTATTTCATTGATGGGACGCTGCCCAATTCATGAGTCACTAATAAAAGCCAATTTGATTTAAAACTCGATTTGTTGAAATTCTGCTCTTTGACAAAGCCTTATATATAGTCTCACCACTGTATCTCCATTGCCTGACAAAAGACCAGAACACAGTAACTGAAGACTACGTATTTATTGAATACGAATAAAAGATGTGTACATGATGCTGAGATGCAGATGAGAAGGAATTCTGAAAACAGGGAAAAGCTTTACAAAAACAGGTGATTTCTAAAATTCATACTGAGAAAGAGTTGTGAAATTTTGGCAGGCAGAGAAAAGGACTGAAAGGAAAACCAAAGGTCCAGCGTGAGCAACATAGAAGAGTGTCGAAGTGTGGGTTAACTTCCCTGAGATGATGAAGCTGCTCTTCTGGAGTCATCCTGGTATAATTATTACCCGTATGTTTCTCTGAGCCCGTCTCACTGAATATTCAGAAAGTGATTTGAGGACTGAGCAGCTCATGGTTGGCAAAGAACAACTGCATTAACCTTCGGCTGCTTCTAAAGTGGCCCCCAGTAAAGCTGGGTGCAATGTGAGTTTGGACAATTTCTCCTTGGGGTTTGGGTGTTTTTGAATGCATGTCCAGAGGCTGCTACAGTAAATCCCTTTTTAGAATCTAAACAAACACACAGGAAGGTGAGGGGAGTCAGAGGCAATGGCAATGGCTCTCAGGGGATTTTGGATGATGGGAAAGACATCTGAATCAGCGAGGAGAGGGACACTGGTGAGTTAGTCAAAGTCCTTTACTGAGCCACCCTGCCTACTTCTCCAGGAGACAATTAAGCAAAACCTCCCTTTGTTCTGTCTGGGACCCCATAGAAGACCCAAAAAAAGCTCCACATGGGACAGCATAATTCAACTGGGAGAACCTGCAGCCCCCTCCTCCTGCAGGAGTAAACCAGATAGGACAAGAGATCACTTAGAAGAGAAACTGTACTTGTTCTTGATATTATATGGTGCTCCAAGTTCAAGGTGATTCAGTCTTAAATTCTCAACCCTGATCTTAAATCTTAGAGCAATGCTCAACTTTTCTTCTCCCCACACTGCCAAACCCCTACTGACTCTTGTTTCAATTTTTTTTTTCTTTTTCTTTTTGAGACAGAGTCTTGCTCTGTCTTCCAGACTGGAGTGCAGTGGCACGATCTTGGTTCACTGCAAACTCCACCTCATGAGTTCAAGCTATTCTCCTGCCTCAGCCTCCTGAGTAGCTGGGATTACAGGCGCCCGCCACCATGCTCAGCTATTTTTTGTATTTTTAATAGAGACAGGGTTTCGCCATGTTGGCCAGGCTGGTCTCCAACTCCCAACCTCAGGTAATCTGCCTGCCTAGGCCTCTGAAAGTGCTGGAATTACAGCCTTAAACCACCACACCTTGCCTCTTTTTTTTCAATTATTTTATTGTAGTAAAATACACATAACATAAAAGTTACCATCCTAATAGTTTTTAAGTGTACAGTTGAGTCGTGTTAAATACATTCATAATGTGCAACCATCACCACCATCCGTCTCTGTAACCCTTTTCATCTTGCAAAACTGAAACTCTATACCCATTAAATGATAACTCCCATTTCTGCCATGCCCCAACCCCTGCCCCAGTCCCTGGCAACCACCATTCTACTTTTTTAAATTTTTTTTAATTTTTAATTTTTGTGGCTACATAATAGGTGTATATATTTATGGGGTATGTGAGATGTTTGGTACAGGCATTCAATGCATAATAATCTCATCATGGAAAATGGTGTATCCACCCTTCAAGCATTTATCCTTTGCATTACAAGCAATCCAATTATATTCTTTTAATTATTTTTAAATTTACAATTAAGTTATTAGTTACTACAGTCACCTGGTTGTGTTACAAAATACTAGGGGTTATTTATTCTTTGTAAGTATACTTTTTTTGCCCATTAACTACCCCCACCCCCACTACCTTTCCCAGCCTCTGGTAATCATACTTCTACTCTCTATCTCCTTGAGTTCAATTGTTTTGATTTTTGGATACCACAAGTAAGTGGGAACACGCAATGTTTGTCTTTCTGTGCTAGCTTATTTCACTTAGCATAATGACCTCCAGTTCTATCCATGTTGTTGTGAGTGACAGGATCTCATTCTTTTTCACAGCTGAATAGTACTCCATTGTGTATAGGTACATTTTCTTTATCCATTCGTCTGTTGATGGACAATTAGGTTGCTTCCAAATCTTACCTATTGTGAACAGTGTTGCAAAAAAAACATGGGACTGCAGATATCTCTTTCACACAGTGATTTCCTTTCTTTTGATTATATACCCAGCAGTGGGATCGCTAGATCATATGGTAGCTCTACTTTTAGATTTTTGAGGAACCTTCAAACTGTTCTTCATAGTGGTTGTATCATTTAACATTCCCATCAACTGTGTATGAGAATTTCCTTTTCTCCACAACCTCCTGTCTTTTGGATATAAACCATTTTAACTGGGGTGAGATGATATCTCATTGTAGTTTTGATTTGCATTTGTTTGATGACCAATGATGTTGAACATCTTTTCATATGCCTGCTTGTTATTTATATGTCTTATTTTGAGAAATGTCTGTTTAAATCTTTTCCCATTTTTTAATTGGATACTTAGAATTTTTCATATAGATTGTTTGTGCTCTTTATATATTCTGGTTATTAATCCCTTGTCAGATGGGTAGTTTGTAAACATTTCCTCTCATTTCATGGGTTGTCTCTTCACTTTGATCGCATCCTTCGGTGTGTAGAGGCTTTCTAACTTGACGATCCCATTTGTCCATTTTTGCTTTGGTTGCCTGTGCTTGTGGAGTATTACTCAGGAATTTTTTGCCCAGACCAGTTTCCTGGAGAGTTTCTCCAATGTTTCCTTGCAGTAATTTCATAGTTTGAGGTCTTACATTTAAGTCTTTAATCTATTTTGATTTGATTTTTGTATGTGGTGAGAGATGGGAGTCTAGTTTCACTCTTTCACATACAAATATCCCGTTTTTCCCAGCACCATTTATTAAAAGACTATCTTTTCCCCATTGTATCTTCTTTGTACCCTTGTTGAAAATCTTAGTTCACTGTAGGTGTGTGGATTTGTTTCCGGATTCTCTATTCTGTTCCATTGGTCTGTGTGTTTGTTTTTAGACCAGTATCATGCTGTTTTTGTTACTATTGCTCTGTAGTACAATGTAAAGTCTGGTAATATGATTCCTTCAGTTTTGTTCTTTTTGCTTAGGATAGCTTTGACTATTCTGCATCTTTTGTGGTTCTATATAAATTTTAGGATTTTTTTCTATTTTTGTAAAGAATGACATTGGTATTTTGATAAGGATTGCATTGAACATTGAATCTGTAGATTGCTTTGGGTAGTATGGACACTTACACAATATTGATTCTTTCAATCCATGAACACGGAATGTCTTTCCATTTTTGGTGTCCTCTTCAAATCCTTTCATCAATGTTTTTTAGTTTCCATTATAGAGATTTTTCACTTCTTTGGTTAATTCCTAGATAATTATTTTTTGTGGCTATTGTAAATGGTACTGGTATTACTCTATAAATTTGTTTTTCAGATTATTCACTGTTGGCATATAAAATGCTGCTAATTCTTGTTGTTGGTTCTAATAGTTTTCCTGGTGGAGTCTTTAGGTTTTTCCAAATATAATATCAAATCATTTGTAAACAAGGATAATTTGACTTCTTCCTTTCCAATTTGGATATCCTTTATTTCTTCCTCTTGTCTGATTGCCCTAACCAGGACTTCTATACTGCGTTGAATAACAGTATTGAAAGTGGGCATCCTTGTCGTGTTCTAGGTCTTAGAAAAAATGCTTTCAATTTTCCTCCATTCAGTGTGATACTAGCTGTGGGTCTGTCATATATGACTTTTATTATGTCATTCTACTTTCTGTCTCTATGATTTTGACTACTTTAAGTACCTCAAAAAGTAGATTCATATAATATTTATCTTTTTGTGACTGGCTTATTTCACTTAGCAAAATGTCCTCAAGGTCCATCAACATTGTGGCATATTGCAGAATTTCCTTCCTTTTTAAGGCTAAGTAATATTCTATTGTAGGCTATACCACATTTTGCTTATCCTTTCATTCATCAACGGACACTTGGGTTTCTTCCATGTTTTAACTATTGCAAATAATGCTGCTATGAACATGAGTGGACAAATACCTCCTTAAGACCCTGCTTTCAATTCTCGTGAGTGTATACCCAGAATTCAAACCCTTTTGATTCTTACTAGCGTTCCTAATCCCTGCCCTTCAGAGATGGCAGGTTTTCCATATCTTAGAGGAAATTCACAATTTGGGCAGGAGTGGGGTAGTGTTCTGGTCTTAGACAAGGAGACTGGAAATCAAGGCCTGGAAAAAGTAAGAGGGCCAGTGAATAGTACAGGAAACACAGTGAAGTAAAAATGGCACTGGCCAATTTTCCTTGTCCTGAATATTGCGTAGGGTTTCCTTTGGGCATACAGGTAGCTAGTTTATTTTTGTTTGTTTTTGTATACAAGATGATTTCTCTTCTCACAGAAGGCATGGCTACACAATCTTTTCGTATTTTATTTTATTTTTATTGTGAAGATGGGCATGGCGAGTCTCCCTATGTCATCGAGGTTGGTCTTAAACTCCTGGCCTCAAGTGATCCTCCCACCTTGGCCTCGCAAAGCTCTGGGATTACAGGAGAGAACTACTGTGCCAGCACAGTCTTTGTTTATTTCATATGGTACTCAGCTGAGGCTCACTTCCTTATTGCTCAAGGCATTGCAAAAGCAAAAGGGTGCAACCATAGAGAAGGAACTCCATGAATAGGAAAATGACCTTAAAGAGAGAAGACCTTATTCCAAATTTTAATGCAAGTAGAATCAGGAAAAAGCAGATTGGTTATCATAGAAAAATTAATAAGTAGGCCAGGTGTGGTGGCTCACGCCTGTAATCCCAGCATATTGGGAGGCCGAGGCAGGTCGATTACTGGAGCTCAGGAGTTCAAGACCAGCCTGAGCAACATAGTGAAATGTCACCTTTACAAGAAATAAAAGTTAAAAAAATTAGCCAGGCATGGGGCACATTGCCTGTTGTCCCAGCTACTCGGGAGGCTGAGATAGGAGGAGGATGGCTTGAGGCCAGGAGGCAGAGGTTACAGTGAGCTGTTTTGGTGCCACTGCACTCCAGCCTGGGTGACAGAGCCAGACTGTGTCTCAAAAAAAAAAAAAAAGAAAGAAAGAAAGAAAGAAAAAAGAAAATAAATGACTCAAAAAACAAGCTCAAAAAAATATCCTGGAATCTCTTTATGTTTTACAATAAAGATATAAAAGTTATGAGAAAAAAGATAAAACATGAAAAATAGATATGTGACATCCAAAAATATATGTATATTTAGCCACTTCAGAAACAGAGAACAGAAAGGCCAAAATACAGTATTCAGCAATTTAGCATAGATTTCATGGAAAAAAAAAAAGACTTCAAAATCAGAAATGCTTGTGCTTGAATCTGAGCTCTGGTACCTTTTTTTTTTTTTTTTTTTTT
>NW_016808764.1:7040609-7068804 GCF_001698545.2 Rhinopithecus bieti
TTCTTTTTTTTTGAGAGGGAGTTTTGCTCTTGTTGCCCAGGCTGGAATGCAATGACATGATCTCGGCTCATCGCAACCTCTGCCTCCCGGGTTCAAGCGATTCTCCTGCGTTAGCCTCCTGAGTAGCTGGGATTACAAGCGTACACCCTCACGCCTGGCTAATTTTGTATTTTTAGTAGAGACGGGGTTTCTCCGTGTTGGTCAGGCTGGTCTTGAACTCCTGACCTCAGGTGATCCCCCTCGGCCTCCCAAATTGCTGGGATTATAGGTGTGAGCCACCACGCCCAGCCCCTGTGGCACTTTTAACTGTGTAAATTTAGGCAACTTCTTACCCTTTCTACTTCAGTTACTTGGTTTTATGAAATGGGTTATAATAATTGTATTGATCTCTTAGGATACTTGGGAAGTTATGTGAGGTGATGTTTGTAAAATATTTGCATGAGGCTAACACATAATAAACAATAAATGACACCTGGTATGGGATGAATTGTGTCCCCTCAAATTTCCTATGTTGAAGCCCTAACACCCAGCCCCTCAGAATGTGACTGTATTTGAAGACAGGACCTTCAAAGATGTAATTAAGTTCAAGTGAGGCCAACAGAGTGAGTCATAATTCAATCTGACTGGAGGTTTCTTAAGAAGAGAAGGTTTGGACACACAAAGAGACACCAGGAGTCCAGGCACGGTGGCTCACACCTGTAATCCCAGCACTTTGGGAGGCCAAGGTGAGTGGATCACCTGAGGTCAGGAGTTCAAGACCAGCGTAGCCAATATGGCGAAACCCCATCTCTACTAACATACAAATAATTAGCCGGGCATGGTGGCGGGCGCCTATAGTCCCCCCAGCAACTTGGGAGGCTGAGACAGGAGAATCACTTGAGCCCGGAAGGCAGAGGTTGCAGTGAGCCGAGATCATGCCACTGCACTCCAGCCTGGGTGACAGAGAGACACCCTGTCTCATAAAAGAGAGAGAGAAAGTAAGAGACACACCAGGGATGTCCATGCACAGAGGAGAGACACCCATGAAGACACAGCAGGAAGAGAGCTGTTTGCAAGCCAAGGAGAGAGGCCTCAGAAGAAATCAACCCTGCTGACACCTTGATCTTGAACTTTCAGACTCCAGAACTGTGAGAAAATAAATATCTGTTGTTTAGAGCACCCAGTCTGTAGTATTTTGTTATGGCCTCCCTAGTGAACTAATATGTCACTTATTGTTATTATTTTTAAATCCAGATGCAAAACCGAAAACCAAGGTGCTCTTCGTTTTCTATACTAATGGTTCTCAGACCTATTGTGCAGACGAAGCCAAAATCCACACTCCTTTCGAGTCCTGCACATTGGCTGGCTCGCTACAGAGACATCCTATACTGAATCCATAAATGGGATGAGTCACAATGACTCATCCCATTTATGGATTCAGTATAGGATGCAGAACTTGGTAGAGACCATCTGACAATTACTATGAGTCAACAGCAGGGAAGTCCCTGCAATTCTACGACCTGTTCCATTCCCCAGCCCCCAGCTCCTCTGGGCATGCCAAGACCATGTCACCCCAAAATAACACAGTTCTCCCTTGATTTCCAAATCATCAGAATTGCCCTCCCATCACCCTCCTGCAGGTCAGAAGGTCAGATTCCATCAAAGACAACCACAGATGTGGTTTTAAAATAGTCCCTTCAGAAGCCCACAATTAAAACCTAATTACACATTCTTGCCAATTAGGGAAGGAGTTGCCCTCGCTAGTGATGGCAGAGTCCCCAAAAATCCATAATCAGAAAAAAAGATGTCTATTCTCCCCTAAAAAACCACTCTCCTTTCAATGGCAGAAATGGCAGATAACTTACAAACTTCTGCCTTATTTGTAACTTGAAGAGCTATTTAACCTCTGACCCTGATGAATTATCTTTAAAATGGTGCTAACAATGCCCACTGTTTGAAGGATCAAATGAGATCATTCAGGGTACTCACTGCTCACTTCCTGGGTGATGGGTTGCACCCTAAACCTCAGCCCTACGCAATACATCCATTTAACAAACCTGCACATGTACCCCCTGAATCTAAACTAAAAGTTGAAATCAGAAAATAAAAAATAAAAGATGACAGCAACATTTTTCCAAGTAAGATAATTCATTCATTTACTCAGCCAATATTATTTGAGCTCCTCTCCTGAACTCATTCTTTTTTTCATTTAACAAATATTTACTGAGCATCTGCTATATACCACCCCCACTTAAGAATGCAGCAGTGAATCCTATCTAGAGGGTCTCAGCTCTTACAGAGTTTTCCTTCTAGGTGGAACACAAAGAACAAGTAGATAGGTAAACCAGATAACGTCAGACAATGATACGTTATACCTGAAACAAGACACAGTAATGGGATAGAAAGTAATAGGGGAGTACATTAGAGGTTGTGTGGTTGTGGAAGGCTTCTCAGAGCCCTGAATGTCAAGCTGGCCCTGGGAAGACAGGAAAGAACATGTTGCCAGAAGGCAAAGGGAACGACCGGTGCGTAGATTCTAGAAGGAGAGATGTATTCAAGGAGCAGAAAGAAGGGCAGTTGGGGAGAGGGTGAGATCAGGGTCAGATTGGAGATGTGGTAGGGACCAGAACACCAGAGCTATGTCTCTCTCTGGGTCGGAGGTCTCAGAAGACGTGAAAAGTACTCAACACGGAGCAAAGAACTAAAATTTCAGATACTTAACCTCAATGAAGACAGAGGATACAGCCAGGTGCAGTGGCTCAAGCCTGTAGTCCCAGCACTTTGGGAGGCCAAGGCGGGCGGATCACCTGAGGTCAGGAGTTCAAGACCAGCCTGGCCAATATGATGAAACCCCATTTCTATTAAAAATACAAAACAGTTAGCCGGGTGTGGTGGGGCACACCTGTAGTCCCAGCTACTCAGGAGCCTGAGGCAAGAGAATCGCTTGAATCCGGGTGGTGGAGGTTACAGTGAGCCAAGGCTATGCCACTGTACTCCAGCCTGAGTGACAGAGCGAGACTCTACCTCAATTAAAAAAAAAAAAAAGAGGATAGATGTTCGGAGATGAGATCTGAGAGAAAGGTAGGGGCCAAATCAGGGCATTCCTGGGTGTGGTCAGACTTTTTGACTTATACAGAAAGTAATGCAGTGAGGAGTTTGTTCTTCTTCTTCCTCCTCTTCTCCTTCTCCTTCTCCTTCTCCTTCTTCTTCTTCTTCCTCTTTTTCTTCTTCTTCTCTTCCTCCTCCTCCTGCTCCTCCTCCTCCTCCTTCTTCTTTTTTTTTTTTTTTTTTTTTTTTTAGAGGTGGGGTCTGTGTCTGTCTCCCCTCGGTTGGAGTGCAGTAAAGTGATCCTAGCTCACTGCAGCCTCAAACTCCTGGCCTGTAATGTGGTGGTTCTTAACATTGACTGCACTGGGAATCATTCAGGAAACTAACAAATACTGATGTCTCTACTGCAGCCTCGCGGTTTCTGATATAGTTGGTCTCGGGGGCAGCCTGGGCATTTGGGGGTATTTTAAGCTCTCCCATGACTCCAACGGGCAGCCAAAGTTAAGAAGCCATGAAAGAAAAGTGGGCAACAGGAGAGTGACAATCTCTTTAAGAGAGATCTCTGTGGACAGACATGGTGGCTCATGCCTATAATCCCAGCATTTTGGGAGGCTGAGGCAAGAGGATCAGTTGAGGCCAGGAATTTGAGACCACCCTGGACAACACAGCAAGGCCTCATCCCTACAAAAAAAAAAAAAAAAAGAGAGAGAGAGAAAGAAAGAAATCACTCTGGTTGCCACATAAGTGTAAGACGTTCCCACACAATCTCCAATGTTTTCTTCCTTCTCTCCCTGCTTCCTGACGACCGTCAGAAATTGAAATTGCTGAACATTGCAAAGAGAAAGCCCAACCAGATATTGCGAAGTGAGTATCCCACTGGTTCTGTCTCCAGCTAGTGACTTTTTCACTCTCTGTTTCTGGAATTGCTCACCCATCCCCTCCCAGGGCTTGCAGCCTCCTCTCCTACATTTTTCAAATCCAAACTTTGCACCTTCTTTGCCAGCCCTGAGGACCCCAGCCCCCAGGAGAGCAGCTCCAAGGAACATTCAGAAGCAACTTGGTGAGTTTATTTTGATGAAATACAATAATTAGTGTGCTTAGCAGCTGTTGCTATTTAAAATAAGAAAAACCTGGGCTTGAATTTAAACTGTTTGGTAAAAGCATGTGCCCCACCAATCTGGTTCAACAAAATCAGACATTATGAAATCCGCAAAAGAAGTGGAGCTTGTTACAGGAAGTTAAGATGCAAATCATATTTTGTTTCAAATGAGCCCAATGAATGCATAATTTTCCACAAAGAAATACTTTTGTGTCAGGATCCTTTTACCAAGAACCGAAGTTCTTGGGCTGCAGCTGTTAGCAGCGTCTGATTGTCCATTTCATTCTGCAGGGAGTTCTGTTTTCTAAAGAAGATTTGGAACAAGGATAGGAAGAGGACAGAGCTGCTTTCTCTCATCAATTGCCTTCCAGAATATTCTCTGTGAGATTTGCCTGTGCTTCCAGATGAAGGAGCGCCAGAAACTTCTTCCCAAAAGGTAGCTCCTCGTTATAATGAATATTTTGAATTAAAGACCCTTAGAAATCAAAAGATGCTGTTAGAGACTTTTCCCTCAGCTACATAAAAACTAGACAGACCTTGGCCAGGTGCAGTGGCTCATGCCTGTAATCCCAGCACTTTGGGAGGCCGAGGTGGGCGGATTACCTGAGCTCAGGAGTTCAAGACCATCCTGGGCAACATGGTGAAACACTGTCTCTGCTAAAATACAAAAAATTAGCCAGGCATGATGGCACAAACCTGTAGTCCCAGCTACTCAGGAGGCTGAGACAGGAGAATCACTTGAACCTGGGAGGTGGAGGTTGCAGTGAGCCGAGATCACGACACTGCACTCCAGATTGGGCTACGGAATAAGATTCTGACTCAAAAAAATAAAAAGTACTAGACAGACCCTGCAGGAAGAACAATTTTTCTTTCTTTGCTTCCCTATCTTATTGTCTATTGCACAAAAGAAGACCAAGAATGTAAACACACCTAAACAGACCCTTTCACAAGATAATATCTGTCTGCCTCTCAGGCTCATTCAATTGCCAAGGAGAACTATTCACAAATTAATCTTTGTTCCATTCATTCTTCCTAGTAATCATTTATTGCCCTTCAACAGAATTGCCTATGTTCCCCATCTCTCCTCTCCCCTCTGAAATAGGCTATGGTAAGTATCTGAGCCTCATTGAGATATTGAGTAATCACTCCATAATTTTACCGCATGCATAATAAATTTCTTTGCCTTTTCCCTTATTAATCTGACTTTTGTCAGTGAATCTTCCAAGGACAACGGGGAAGTTTTCCCTTCGCACCTACACAGACTGCCATGCTTGTCCTCAGAATTTGCAGAGACCAGGTGTGGTGGCTAATTTGGGAAGCTGAAATGGGAGGATCATTTGAGCCCAGGAGTTTGAGACCAGCCTGAGCAACATAGCGAGACTCCATCTCTACAAAAATAATTTAAAAATTCAGCAAGGCACGGTGGCATGACCCTGTAGTCCCAGCTCTCAGAGGGCTGAGGTGGGAGGATCCCTAGTGCCTAGGAGTTAGAGGCTACAGTGAGCTATGATCGTGTTACTGTACTCCAGCTTGGGCAACAGAATGAGACTCTGTCTCAAAAACAGAAAGAAAAATAAAAGAATTTGCAGAAACTGGATGTCAAATTGAATCAACAACTACTCCCAAATTATTATTCATTCAGAAGGGGCTATTTCCCTTCTTCCCTAGCGCCTTCTCTAAGCTTGGGGTCGTTAATTCTATTTGTCAAGGGTCTTTTGATTTCAAGTGGAGGAAGCCCAATTCAAACTAAATAAACAAACAGAAAAGGCAGGAGAGGAATTATTTGTTCTTGTAGCTGGAAAGTCCAAGCATGATTTGGCTCCAGGCGTACTGGGTCCAGGTTGAGGGGGCAGGAGAAGGAACCTGTCATGGACAAGTAAAAGGATTAACAAGCAGCCCTGTGGGCCCAGGATTCGTTGCCATGGATTTGCAACACACCAGTTTTCAAGTTGTGCAATTTTCTTCAGGTATCGATGCAGAAATGGCTGATTGAGGAGTATGAATTGAGTTTAGCTTGACACGTATGGTTTAAAAATATATATATATAAGTCAAGAAATATAAGAGAAATGACCATTCAGATGACCTCCCCCAAGATGGGTCTAAGTTGAGAAGGGGATGAAACCACTTTTACAAAAGTTATGACAGTGATGGCCGGGTGTGGTGGCTCACACCTGTAATCTCAGCATTTTGGGAGGCCAAGGCAGGTGGATCGTTTGAGGTCAGGAGTTCAAGACCAGCCTGGCCAACATAGTGAAACCTCATCTCCACTAAAAATACAAAAATTAGCCAGGCATGGTGGCTCACGCCTGTGGTCCCAGCTACTCAGGAGGCTGAGGCACAAGAATCGCTTGAGCCCAGGGGCAGAGGTTGTAGTAAGCCAAGATCACACCACTGCACTGCAGGCTGGGTGACACAGTGAGACTCTGTCTCAAAAAAAAAAAAAAAAAAATTATGGCACAGAGAAATCTGACACAGGGCTGGACAAATGACTCACACCTGTAATCCCAGCACTTTTAAGATGCCAAGGAAGGAGGATCCCTGGAACCCAGGAGTTTGAGACTAACCTGGGCAACATGGTGAAACCCCATTGTTACAAAAATTAGCCAGGTGTGGTGGCATGCACCTGTAGTCCCAGCTACTGATACAGAACAACAGGGCTCCTGGCTAAACCCCACCCTTAAGCCTGGAACCATGCCCCTAAGTGAAAACAGCTGACCTTGTTTTTATTGTTCAAAGATTGCCTTTTTGGCCTGCCATGCCCCTATCCTGTGCCCATAAAAAGACCAGCTGGCAGAGCAGCACAAACAGCTAATGCAAGCATTCAGCGATGCAAAGCTGAGCATCAGGGATACAAGCAGCTGAGCACCAGAGACTACAGATAGACACAGCTAACTTCAGAGGGTACAGCTTCAGGGAAAGATCACCTTCCCACACCATCTCCTTTCCAACTCTCCATTCTGCTGAGAGCCACATCCATTGCCCAATAAAAACCTCTGCATACACTACCCTTCAATCAGTCCAAGTGACTTGATTCTTCCTGGACACCAAACAAGAACTCAGGAGTCAAAAAGGCAGGTGCAGAAGGTAGTCACCCTGACCCTTAATGGACTGTTAACACTTAGCCATCCACAGACTGCAGGCTGAGTGAAACAAGCCACTGCAGTTCCCGCCCACAAAGGGGATCAAGGGAACAATCCTGTCTCACTGCTTGAGAGGCTGAGGTTGGAGGATCACTTGCGTCCAGGAGGCAGAGGTTGCAGCGAGCCAAGATTTCACCACGGCATTCAGCCTGGGCAGCAGAGCAAGACTCTGTCTCAAAAAAAAAAAAAAAAAATAGTTGGCTGTGGTGGTGTGTGCCTGTAGTCCCAGCTGGTTAGGAGGTTAAGGTGAGGGGATCACTTGAGCCCAGGAGGTTGAGGCTGCAGTGAGCCATGATCATGCCACTGCACTCCAGCCTGGGTGACAGAGTGAGACCCTGTCTCAAAAAAGATTAGGAAAGAAATTTGACATGGCTGACTTTATTTTTCTTCCAACAGCACAAGCTAACAGTCTTGCTCTTCCTGGGCATAGGCCAACCTAACTATGGAAGGAATTTAGTTAATAGTTTAACCTTAAACAGGGATGATAATAGCCTCTTCTTGTTCAGGGACTGAAACCACCTTTGTAAAAACTAATGAAAGGCTGCAAGATTAAGATTATAGGAGGGGCTTAAATTCTGCTACGACCTAAGCATAGTTACATATGGGTGATCATGCGATTCGTAACTTCCCTAATTGCCCCTATAGATAATGGGGCTATTGTAAAACCTAAGACTGGTGTTTCGGATATTTTTCAGACTTTGCATTCTGGTGAAAAGACTGATGCCACCCAGACCAGTAACCCCCACCCAGGAATTGACCCAGTGCATAAAGATAGTTTTGATATCCCTATGATTATATCCCCAACCCAGACAGTCAGCATTCCTCGTTCCCTAGGCCCCTGCCGGCCAAACTATCCTTAAAATACCCTAATCTCCAAATTCTCAGGAAGATGGATTTGAGAATTATCTCCTGTTCTTCCACTTGGCTGGCCCTGTAATTATTAAATTCCTTCTTTGCTGCAAAAACCTGCTGTTCTCGATGCATTCGCTTTTCTTTCTTTCTTTCTTTCTTTTTTTTTTTTTTCTTGAGATGGAGTTTTGCTCTTGTCGCCCAGGCTGGCTGGAGTGCAATGATATGATCTTGGCTCACAGCAACCTCTGGCTCTCGGGTTCAAGTGATTCTCCTGCCTCAGCTTCCTCAGTAGCTGGGACTACAGGCACATGCCACCATGCCTGGCTACTTTTTGTATTTTTGTAGAGACAGGGTTTCACCATGTTGGCCAGGCTGGTCTCAAACTCCTGACTTCAGGTGATCCACCCACTTCAGCCTCCCAAAGTGCTGGGATTACAGGTGTGAGCCACTGCGCCCAGCTGCATTCGCTTTTCTGAGCAGTGGGCAAGATGAGCCCATCAAGTGATTACAGGGAGGGAGAAGATGCATCAGACAGGGGCAGGTGGACTGGTGGAGAATGGGAGCACTGGAGGTCCCTACATGGTGGAACATAGGTGTTGTGAGAGTGATAGGAACAAAAAATCTGGAAGGGTAGGATATGGTTTTGACACCTAGAAGTATAAGAAGGACAAATCATATAATAAATGTTTACAGTCTCCTCCCTTCTTGCATTTTCCAAGGAGGGGAGGATTCTTTGACTGTTTCATCTGCTGATGAGGTCATGAATAAAGATGCAGACCCCACAAGGAGTCCTGCACAAGGGTATCTTTAAAAACATAGCTCCCGGGCTGGGCATGGTGGCTCACACCTGTAATCCCAACACTTTGAGAGGCCAAGGCAGGTGGATCACTTGAAGTCAGGAGTTCGAGACCAGCCTGGCCAACATGATGAAACCCCATCTCTACTAAAAATACAAAAATTTGCCGAGTGTAGTGGCATGCACCTGTAATCTCAGCTACTCAGGAGGCTGAAGCAAGGGAATTACTTGAACTCGGGAGGTGGAGGTTGCAGTGAGCTGAGATGGAGCCACTGCACTCTGGCCTGGGTGACAGAGCAAGACTCAGTCTCAAAAATAAATAAATAAAATGAAAACATAGATCCTACTTGAGAGAGAGAAGAAAAAGAAGCTGGGAAGAGGAGGCAATGGATGGGAAGGATGAGTGAGACAAGAGAATTAAGTGGACCAGAAGTTTTGAGTGGGGTAGAGGAAAAGAGATAAGGAACTTCCATAAGGTGCAGAATCTTGGGAAGAGAGAGGAGAAAAGGTCATTGCTGTGATTTGAATGTTGTCCCCTCCAAATTTCATGTTGAAATGTGACCCCCAATGTTAGAAGTGGAGCCCACTGGGAGCTGTTTGGATCATAGTGGGCAGATCCCTCATAAATGGCTTGGTGCCATCCTATTGGTAATGAGCGAGTTCTAGTTCTATTAGTTCCTGGGAAAGCTAATTGTTTAAAAGAGCCTGGCTGGGATGTGGTAAGAGGGAAAAAAGAAAGAAAGAAAAAAAAAGCCTGGGACCTCTCCCCACTCTCTCTCTCTCTCTATTGCTTTCTCTCTTGTCATGTAACATCTTCAAGCACCATTCCTCTTCCCCTTCCACCATGAGTGGAAGTAGCCTGAATCCCTCCCCAGAAGCTAATGCTGGCGTCATGCTTCTTATACAGTCTGCAGAACCACGAGCCAAATAAACCTCTTTTCTTTGCAAATCACTCAACCTCGGATATTCCTTTATAGCAACACAAACGGATTAAGACAGATGTTTAGGAAGTCTTCCTGCATACTGTGTGGTGTACAGCAGCCCCTGTTGTCAGCAGGATACATGTTCCAGGACCCCTGTAGATGCCTGAAATTGCAAATAGTACCGAACTCTGTCTATACCATGTTTTTCTTCTATACGTACCTCCATATAGTAAATGAATGGGGACATTTATGTGCCTGTGGAAAGAGCACCAGGAATGGGGCTCCAAAACCCCCTCTTCTGGCTGGGAGTAAGGTGGGATGCAGGGAATGAAAAACCCAGATTTGCAAGAGCTGCAAGGGGAAGCAATATCATCAAGGAGAGTCAAGTTTCCCTTAAGACAGGTTCATGGAGGGGTTGTAGCTGCTTACCTTGGAAATGAGCACAGAAAGAAGACTCAGGAGGCAGGGGAAAGTGGGGAGTTTGGGTCAGTAAAGCAGACGAGAGACTTGGCTCTTCAGATGGCTGGCTTCTTCCCAGTGGCTTGTTACCTCCTTGATCTTATGCATCTCAAGTAGCCCTGCCTGCCCAGATCCTATACAGCATTTATTCCTGTTTATTTCCATCAGAGTACTCAATCCAAAATGGCACCGTGTTTTTAGTTTGTTTATTGTCTGGTCCCCCAGTTGGCAACCACCACCACCACTAGAATGTAAACGCCATGAAAGCAGGGACCATGTCTGAATAAATATATGTTGAATGAGTTCATTAATGAACAGATGGATGGATGGATGGATGGATGGATGGATGGATGGATGGATGGATGAATAAGTAGTGCTATGAGGGTGGGAGGATAGAAAAGCAGAGATATGGCTGGGTGTGGTGGCTTATACTTGTGATCCCAGCACTTTGGGGGACTGAGGCCAGAGGATCACTTGAGCCCAGAAATTCAAGACCAGCCTGGGCAACATAGTGAGACCCTGTCTCAACTAAAAATTTTAAAATTAGCTGGGCATGGTGGTGAGTGCCTGTAGTCCCAGCTACTTGGAAGGTTGAGGTGGGAGGATCACTTGAGCCTGGGAAGGTGAGGGTGCAGTAATCTGTGATCATGCCACTGTACTCCAGCCTGGGTGACAGAGTGAGACTCTGTCTCAAACGAAAAATAAAAAGGGACAGATATTCACAAAGCTTCCACATTTGACAAGGTGCCCTGAGTTAAAGCGATGTGTGCCCTGGTGTGATTAACTTCCGCGGTGTTATGATACGTATTGGTTTTCATCCATGGTTCCTAGCTCCTAACTCCCACAGCCTTTGCTACAGTGATTTGTGGTCATGTTGGGTATGTTAGGCCTCAGCGGCAGGCCTTTGGCCTTCTCCCTGCCCTCCTTTCATCCGCTCCAAGGCAGGACTCTAATGTTACCCACCTTTCTGATTGTGGGTCTTAAGACCCTCCCATTGGAGGGTCCCATCCTACACTCTGGGGGAAGGAAGGCTGCTGACGTCATGAAGCTTCCATAAAAACGCAAGAGGACTGCGTTCAGAAAGCTTCTAGATAGCTGACCACGTGGAGGTTCCTGGAAGATGCTGCACTTGGGGAGGGCATGGAAGTTTCACGCCCCTTCCCCCATAGCTCGTCCTATGTATCTCTTCATCTGTATCCTTTGAAATATCTTTTATCATAAATGGCAAATGTAAGTAAGTGTTTCCCTGAGTTCAGTGAATCATGGGAACCCCAGCTTGAAGTTCCAGATACCAGACTTGCAACTAGTGTGGTAGAGGTGCAGTACTGGGGACTGAGTCCTCAACCCCTGGGATCTGACACTGTCTCCAGGTAGATGGTGAAGGAACTGAATTAGAGGACACCCAGCCGGGGTCCACTACTTGGTGTGTGGGGAAAAAAAACCACGCATTTGTTCACAGAAGTCTTCTTCTGTATTGAGGATTGTTGTAGTGTGAGAGTAGAGGAAAAGTGCAGTTTGCGGAGAGTTTTCCCGACAAAGCTTTCCGCAAGGATGGAGACGTGGTGCCTGGAGTCTCCCAATTTATTCCTATGGACAGATCTCTCCTGGCCTTGTTGCTGTGCCCTGGGAAGTTCTCCTTGAGAGATGCTTGCCTAAATCCGCACTCCTGCAATGGGATTTGTGAGCTCCAAGTTCTAGCCTAAAAATACTCCCCTCTGATATCAAGGACAAAATTTATAAACATGAAAGTGGTTATTACGGCTTAATCACAGTCTTGGTGGTAGTGACTCTTGGCAATCTCTCTGGGGTATTAACAAGAGCAGAGTAAATATGTCATGTAGGTGGTATTTTTAGTCTCACCCACCCTTCCGACTCAAACGGGAACATCTATACAGAAGGTTCTTGTGACTCTCTGGGCCCCACCCCAGCCTTTGCTGCTCTGAAACCATAGTCATGCATGCTATGATGGCAGCCATGAAGTGCAGTAGCAAGACGGGGCAGGTGGGTGCTGCCTGGGACCCATCTCTTTCCTTGTCAGATGGGTACCAAAGTGTGGTCCCAATAGGCTAATCTATGCTTCCTGATTTCGGTGACTTAGTCACATCCTTTTGTAACCATGGGACCAGCCCAAACTGGGCCTACTCTGTTTATAAGCAAATGTGAAGTTGTCTTTTAGGTGTAACAGAGCCAAAAGCTGCAAGTCAGGCAGCCTGGGCATATGCAATAGAAAAAGCTTTGACAACACCAAGAACCAACAATTCCTCCCCTTGGAACCAAGAAGACCGGGACATGGCCGAAATCTGAACGCCAGAACTCTTCAAAAGCAAGGGATCCACTGGCTGGAAAGATCTGGGCCACAATCAGCCTCAACATATCTTTTTTTTTTTTTTTTTTTTTTTTTTTTTTTTTTGAGACAGAGTTTCACTGTGTCACCCAGGCTGGAGTGCAATGGCACAATCTCAGCTCACTGTAACCTCAGCCTCCTGGGTTCAAGCAATTTTCCTGTCTGACTCCTGAGTAGCTGGGATTACGGGTGTGCACCCCTTGCCCTGCTAATTTGTGTATTTTTCGTAGGGACAGGGTTTCACAATGTTGGTCAGGCTGGTCTCGAATTCCTCACCTCAGGTGATCCACCCACCTCAGCCTCCCAAAATGCTGGGATTATAGGCATGAGCCACTGTGCCCAGCCCAGCCTTAACATATCTTACTGTAAATGGTCAAATTTGAAGCCCTCCAATCAGACCCTGCCAAGCTAACATTCCTAAATCTTTTCCCTTGTCCTCTGATTCTTTACAACTTGTCCCAGACCCCAAATCAGGGAGACAGATTTTTTTTTTTTTTTCGAGACAGGGTCTTGCTGTGTCACCCAGGCTGGAGTACAGTGGCATAATCATGGCTCACTGCAGCCTCGACATCCCAGGCTCAAGCAATCCTCCCTTCTAAGCCTCCCAAGTAACTGGGACTATAGGTGCACAACACCACGCCCAGCCATTTTTTTTATTTTATATTTGTTGCCCTGGCTGGTCTTGAACTTCTAGCCTCCAGAGATCCTCCCGTCTTGGCCTCCCAAAGTTCTGGAATTACAGACGTGAGCCACTGCGCCTAGCCCTAGGGGGACAGATGTGAGCCTGACTCCTGTCTCCTTGCTGGCCGGTTTCACAATAAAGCCTTTCTTTTCTCAAATTCTGATGCCACAGTTATTGGCTTCCATGCACATCAGGCTGCAAGCCCGTTTGCTCAATAACACCTTCACGGGGGAAGCGCAGCTGAGAGTTACGTGTATCTCATGGGAATAAAAAAAGCCCATCCTCTGAAAACCCTCTTTCTGCCAACCCTCATTCCCAGCATTGGCAGCACTGAAAAAAAGAAAAAAACAATCTCCAGCTGAGCCCTAGAGCCATGAGCCTAACTAAACGAGTTTTCCAAACTACGTCTTTTCTATTCAGTGCCAGAAGGCTTTCAACATGAAGTTTACACTCCATTCCGAAGGGTGGACTTGAGGGTAGGTATTAAGCTGGTCAGGGCTGGGGTCAGGGACTAGATTTTCTCTCCCCACACCCCCTGAATGTGGAGGGCATGTTTTTTCAACACTTGCAATAAACCAGGCACCCCGCTAAATGCTTTATGTGTATCATTTTGTTCAGTCCTCACAACGGCCCTATGAAGCAGTTACTGTTATTCTCCCTTTTTTTTTTTTTTTTGAGACAGAGTCTTACGTCTTTAACCAATTGCAAATTAAAGAATCTCTGCATCTGCCTAGAAGATGTAAGCCCTTGCGTTAAGATGTCCTAACTTTTTAAGCCGAACCAATGTAAAACCTCTGTGTATTGATTTATGTCTTTGCCTTAACTCCTGCCTCCTTAAAATTATAAAGCCAAACTGTAATTTGACCACCTCAGGATCCCTTACTCCAGGCTTCTTGGGTTTGGGTTTTCCCTGTGCCACTCATATTGGCTCAGAATAAATTTCTTTAAAATAGTTTACAAATTTTTATTTTTGTATTAACAGACGTTAACTCCTGGTACATAGTGTCAGAATTGAATTACATTGTAGGACACCCCGTGGGTGTAAAAGAATTGGTTGACAGGAGACAAAGCCCCCGGACACTTGATGTCAGAAGAGTTCTCAGGGTTAGTAGTACATTAATTCTCTTACATTAAGAATATGTGGTTCTGGCCAGGTGCGGTGGCTCACGCCTGCAATCCCAGTACTTGGGGAGGCCAAGGCTGGCAGATCACCTGAGGTCAGGAGTTCCAGACCAGCCTGGCCAACATGGTGAAACCCCATCTCTACTAAAAATATATAAATTAGCCAAACGTGGTGGCGTGTGCCTGTGGTCCCAGCTACTCAGGAGGCTGGGACAGGAGAATCGCTTGAACTTGGGAGGCAGAGGTTGCAGTGAGCCAAGATTTTGCCACTGCACCCCAGCCTAGGCAACAGAGCGAGATCTGTCTCAAAAACAAAACAAAACAAAACAAAAAGTGGTTCTGGTGGGGTTGACTCTACCCTCATCTACAGAGGTGGCCCTTGACTCAGGCCTGGCCAGTCAGAGCCTTGCAGTCTTCCAACTCCAGTAGGATTAGCGGGATTTGTCCAGGGATGGGTGTGGGGTTGTATAGAAGCCAAAACAAATCCCTGAGGCCCTCTCCTTCACTGGCTTGCAGGATGACCTTGGGTGAGTCATTTACCTCTGTTGGTTGTCTATTTTAAGAATATGGCACTGGATCAGTGCTACATCCACTGTGGACTAAGGCAGCATCAGCATCACCTGGTGTGTAATAGAGATACAAATTCTTGGTCCAGCACGGTGGTTCACGCCTCTAATCCTAGCACTTTGAGAGGCCAAGGTGGGTGGATCACCTGAGGTCAGGAGTTCGAGACCAACCTGGCCAACATGGTGAAACCCTGTCTCTACTAAAACTACAAAAATTTGCTGGGTGTGGTGGCACATGCCTGTAATCCCAGCTACCTGGGAGGCTGAGGCAGGAGAATCGCTTGAACTCGGGAGGCGGAAGTTGCAGTGAGCAGAGATCACACCATTGTACTCCAGCCTGGGCAACAGAGCGAGACTCCTCCTGAAAGAAAAAAAGAGATACAAATTCTTGGACCCCTCCCAGACTCTTTGTATCTGGTCTGGGAGAAGGAGAATTTGTCCCCCTTGGGCCTCCCGCCACGAGTTTCTTGGGAAGAAGCCCAGTAGTTTTACGCTTTAACAAACCCTCAAGGAGATTTCGATGCACGCTGAAGTTTGAGAAGCACTGGATTAGCTGGTCCCTGAGTATCTGAGTCTATGAATCATTGTGTAAAAAAAGAAACCAGAAAAATCAGACAAGGGCTGATCCAGCACTGACAACCATCCTTTTCTCTTTCGTTTTCATTCACAATTGCCTCTCGTTTTCTTTTCTTTTCTTTCCCAATTGTCCCCCCTTTTTTTTTTTTTTGTTTTTTTTTTTTTTTTTTTTTTTTTTTGAGGCAGGGTCTTGCTCTGTCGCCCAGGCTGGAATGCAGTGGCATGATCTCAGCTGACTGCAATCTCCGCCTCCCAAGTTCAAGCGATTCTTCTGCCGCAGCCTCCTGAGTAGCTGGGACTAAAGGCAGGTGCCACCATGCCTGGCTGATTTTTTGTATTTTTAGACAGAGTTTTACCATGTTGGTCAGACTGGTCTGGAACTCTTGACCTCAAGTGATTCACTCGCCTCAGCCTCCCAAAGTGCTGGGATTGCAGGTGTGAGCCATTGCAACTGGCCTTTTGTTTGTTTGTTTGTTTTACTTAATTTTTAAAAATAGAGATAGGATCTCGCTATGTTGCCAGGCTAGTCTCGAACTCCTGGTCTCAAGTGATCCTCCCACCTCAGTGCTAGGATTACAGGCACACACCACCACACTCAGCAATTATTTTAAAGTTTTTTTGTTTTGGTTTGTTGTTTGTTTGTTTATTTGTTTGTTTTTGAGACAGAGTTTCACTCTTGTTGCCCAGGCTGGACTGTAATGGTGCAATTTTGGCTCACCACAACCTCCGCCTCCCGGGTTCAAGCAATTCTCCTGCCTCAGCCTCCTGAGTAGCTGGGATTACAGGCATATGCAACCACGCCTGGCTAATTTTTGTATTTTTAGTAAAGACAGGGTTTCTCTATGTTGGTCAGATTGGTCTCAAACTCCTGACCTCAGGTGATCCACCCACCTCAGCCTCCCAAAGTGCTGGGATTACAGGTGTGAGCCACCACACCCAGTCTTTAAAGTTTTATCATAGAGAGGGGGTCTCACTAAGCTGATCTTGAACTCCTGGATTCAAGCAATCCTCTTGCCTCAGCCTCCTAAAGTGCTGGGATGACAGGCATGAGCCACGGCACCAGACTGAGAACTGCATCTGTTGGTTCATGGCTATAGCCATGAGGATATGCCATGAGGGCCTGGCATATGCATGGTCCTCACTGAGTATTTGTTGAATGGCCTGGGCACTGTGGCACACACCTATAATCCCAGTACTTTGAGAGGCCAAGGGGTGTGGATCATTTGAGGTCAGGAGTTGGAGACCAGCCTGGCCAACATGGTGAAACCCCGTCTCTTCTAAAACTACAAAAATTAGCTGAGTGTGGTGGCACATGTGTGTGGTCTCAGCTACTGAGGAGGCTGAGGCAGGAGAATCATTTGAACCCGGGAGGTGGAGGTTGTAGTGAGCCAAGATCACGCCACTGCACTCTAGCCTTGGTGACAGAGCAAGACTCTGTCTCAAAAAAAAAGTATTTGAAGTATTTGTTGAATGAACAAGTGAGGCCTGCCTTTTTCCTGAGGGCTCCTAGAGAGACAAGGAAATGCCTACACACCTGTCCTGGAGTCTATATTAATTTGCTCAGGCTGCCATAACAAAATACCACAGACTGCACAATTTAAACAACAGAAATTTATTTTCTCGCAATTCTGGAGGTGGGAAAGTCCAAGATCAAGGTCTGGCAGGGATGGGTTTCTCATGAGAGCTCTCTTCCTGCCTTACAGAGATGACTGCCTCTCACTGTGTCCTCACGGGGCCTTTCCTCAGTAAGTGCATTTAGAGAGAGAGTGAGGTGTCTGGTGTCTCTTCTTTTTGTATTATTTTTTATTTTTTTAATTTTTAGTTTTATTCTTATTATTTTTTGAGATGGAGTCTCACTCTGCTGCCCAGGCTGGAGTGCAGTGGCACAATCTCGGCTCAGTGCAACCTCTGCCTCCTGGGTTCAAGCGATTCTCCTTGTCCCGCTTCCCAAATAGCCGGGACTAACGGGGCATCCCCCCATGTTTGGCTTTCTTTTTTTTTTTTTTTTTTTTTTTCATGTTTTCAGTAGAGACAAGGTTTCACCATGTTGGCCAGGCTGGTCTCGAACTCCTAACCTCAAGTGACCCGCCTGCCTCAGCCTCCCAAAGTGCTAAGATTACAGGCTTGAGCCAGCATGCCCAGCCTTTTTATTTTATTTTAAATAACTTTCATTTGTTTTATTAGATTCATTTAGGCTAGATTAAGAGGACAAAATCAATATAAATATTACATTCATATCATTCAAGAGTCATTATTAAAGGAAAGATTAAAATGAATTCAGACAATTATATCTGAGGAAAATAATATTCATTGCCTAAAAATAAGAAATATGTAAGATGGTGAATTAGTCCATTCTTACTTGGCTAGTAAAGACATAACTGAGATTGGATAATCTATAAAGGAAAGAGGTTTATTTGACTCACAGTTCAGCATGGCTGGGGAGGTCTCAGGAAACTTACAAACATGGTGGAAGAAAAAGAAAACACGTTCTTCTTCACATGGCAGCAGCAAGGAGAAGTGCCAAGTAAAGGTGGGGAAAGCCCCTTATAAAATCATCAGATCTCTTGAGAACTCACTCACTATCACGAGAACAGCATGGAGGTAACTTTCCCATGATTCAATTACCTCCTACCAGGTCCCTCCCATGACACATGGACATTATGGGAACTATAATTCAAGATGAGATTTAGGTGGGGACACAGTCAAACCGTATCAGATGGTCATAATTTTCTCTACTGTGCTTCTTATAAGGATGCTGATCCTATTAGATTAGGTTCCAACCCTTATTGCAAAGCAGTTTGACTGTTCATTGGCTACCACTTCAGCCCACTGCATCTTGGCCTGCAGTTTCTATCACTTATACAAGTCTGATAAGACAGAGCACTCACAAGAGTTCAGCAAAGCAACTCTATTACTCACAGGTAAGTAAGGGACAATAGAAGCCTAGGATTTGGGCCAAGCCAGTCCCCCAAGGCTCAGGGAAGCTGCCTAGGGGTGATGGAGTCTTGTCTGTGCATGATCCAAGTGCACCACAGCTAAGGGACTCTGAAAACAACCCACCCTGGGTTTTATACCCCAGGAGCACGTGATCACTAGGCTAAAGCATTGAAGGATATCCTCCTGTTTCTAGGCGCTTTGAAACAGAGCCCAGACTGTTCTTGCCAGGATGCATTCCCAGCATAGCACATTCTACAGTACAGTTGTTCTTTTTTTTTTTTTTTGAGATGAAGTCTAGCTCTGTCACCCAGGCTGGAGCGCAGTGGCATCATGATCTCAGCTCACTGCAACCTCTACCTCCCAGGTTCAAGCGGTTCTCCTGCCTCAGCCTCCCAAGTAACTGGGATTACAGGCATGCACCATTGCACCCTGCTAATTTTTGTATTTTTTTTTTTTAGTAGAGACAGGATTTCACCATGTTAGCCAGGCTGGTCTCAAACTCCTGACCTCAATTGATCCTCCCATCTCGGCCTCCCAAAGTGCTGGGATTACAGGTGTGAGCCACTTTGCCCAGCACACAGTTATTCTTGAGAAGCACAGGTGACAAAGCTGGGTGGGAGGTATTCCTTGGAGGTACTGGGCTGATCCAAGGCAACCGGGAGAACTGTCCTGCACTTATGACCTCAATTAAACTTCATCACTTCTGCTCTCCAAAAACAGCTACACTAGGGGTTAGCACTTCAGCTATGAATTTGTGGGGCTGGAAGAGGGTGAAGACACAAACATTCAGTCCATAACACAGTCCTACTAATTTCCCTTCCCCGTCTCAAAGACCCACACCTCCATCTCATTCTCACGCTCTTGCTTCTACTCTTCACCTCTGCTCATGTTCGGGGAGTTTTTATCTCCTCTGCAGCATGAAAACTCAGCTAAGGAAATAGCCTTAGCTTTAGAAGCTCAAAATCCCTTCTGCTGTGCCATTCTCCCTCAAGACAACAGATGCCTCATTTCCGACAGCCCAAATGGAAGAGGGTCATTAGGTATGGGAAGAAAAAAGTAGAAACTACAAGAGAAAACAAAAAATTCACATGGCTTGCATAGCTGCATATTACCCCTCCATAGGAATGATCAAAGTTTAAAACATGAGTAAATAATGAATGATAATTTTTATTTCCTCTAAGTTATAGAGGAGAAAAGGAAACAAGCTTTAAAATGTAAACAATCATAATAATGTAAGAAAAAGCAAACTGCAGAGCAGTGAGTATAGCGTGATCTCTCTCTCTCTTTTTTTTTTTTTTTTTTTTTAAGACAGGATCTCACTCTATCACCCGTGCTGGAGTGAACAGGTGCAATCATAGTTCACCGCAGCTTCAACCTCCTGGGCTCAAATGATCCTCCTGCCTCAGCCTCCCAAGTAGCTGGGATTCCAGGTGTGCACCACCACACCCAGCTAATTTTTTAACTTTTTGTAGAGACAGTGTTTCACTATGAAAACAAATATGTTTAGATACTTTATCAGTTTATAGGAAAAAAAACTGAATGGGCACACAGTTTTTTCACAGCAGTTTCATCTAGAGAATAAAATTAGGGAGGGAGCATTTGAACTCTTTATTTTACACACATCTACATTTAAATAACTCTATGAAACATTTAATGTGAATAATAAAATGTTAAAACGTGATGAGGAGAGATAATTAAAAGACTAGATACTTAAGATAAACGTTTATTTTGTTAAAATTCCAACAAAACAAGGCTGAGATAAAAACACAAAAACAGATGCAGTTTGAAATAAAAGAATAAAATGAGAAGTTATAACAATCATACATTCAAAGTTAAAATGTAAAACACTCCTGAGATGAAATGTCAAAAATATAACAATGAGAAAGGCAGGATAAGGTACTTTTTTTTTTAAATGTGTCAGAGAAAATAAGAAAACAAAGACCAAAGTTTGGAGACACAATAGAAAGCCAAGGAAGCCATTCATCAGAAGCAGCTAAGATTGAAACTTTGTTAAGACGATTTTTGTCTGGCTTCCCTAGTAAAAATTCTCCTGTGTCAGAATTACTTTTTTTTTTTGTCCCCAAAGCACCATCAACCCCTCTATCTTCACTCAAAGCCCCTGTGGCTCCAACTTCCACCTCTAGTTGACTTTTGGGGGCATCCACTTGTGAGCACAGGGTGCAGCTCCTTAGAGCCAAACACACACACACACACACACACACACACACACACACACACACATTCAGGCCAGGTGCGGTGGCTCACACCTGTAATCCCAGAACTTTGAGAGGCCTGGGTGGGAGAATTGTTTGCTTGAGCCCAGGGGTTCGAGATCAGTCTGGGCAACACAGCAAGACCCCATCTCTACCAAAAAAAAAAAAAAAAAAGTAACAATTAGCCTGGCATGGTAGCATGCACCTGTAGTCTCAGTTACTTGGGAAGCTGAAGTTGGAGCTCGGGAAGTCAAGGTTGCAGTGAGCCATGATTGCACCATTGCACTCCAGCCTGGGTGACATAGCAAGACTGTCTCTAAAAGGAAAAAAACAAAACACACTCACCTTGGCTAAGCACAATTGACCTCAGGGGTCCTGAGTCAGAGAGATGCAATTCTGTCCTTTGCAACGGAATCAGCTTTGTAGAATTTTCTGGAATCTTAGCTCGCAGAAGGAATGTACCTGCACCCTCCCTGGAGCAAAGCAGAACTGTGTTGAAATTCCAGGTTACTTCTCTAAACCTCCATTTCCTCTTTTGTCAAGTGGAGGAAGTAAGAACCCACCTCATAGAACTGTTATGGAGACCAAATACCCATAAGGAGAATTGGAAAACATTCAGATAAGAACACTTGTCTCCTTTTGCAGAGGAATAGAACAAGGTTTGAAGATTTGTCCAACATCGCATAGCAAATGTATTTAACTCAATATCCTCTCTCTCCAGGGCATGTTCCTTTTTGCTAGTCTTGGTTTGAGGATTACATTTTTTTGTTTGTTCATTTTCTTCAAGGGCCATTTTTGGTTGCATGTCTTCAAAGTTGTTGAGGAGCAGAGATTTCCAGAGACAGGCTGATACCTGCCCCAAAAAACAATCTTCAGGATCAGTTAAGTTCCCTGAAGTTGGAATAGAAGTTCAGCTTCCACTCAAGTGGACTTCTGTAGCATTAAATGAAAGAAAGATTTGGCTGGGCCTGGTGGCTCATGCCTGTAATCTCAGCACTTTGGGAGGCCGAGGAGGGTGGATCACCTGAGGTCAGGAGTTCGAGACCAGCCTGGCCAACATGGCGAAAACCCATCTCTAGTAAAAATACAAAAATTAGCTGAGTGTGGTGGCAGGCACCTGTAATCCCAGATTCTTGGGAGGCTGAGACAGGAGAATCGCTTGAACCCAGGAGGCGGAGGTTGCAGTGAGCCGAGATCACGCCATTGCACTCCAGCCTGGGCGACAGGAGCAACACTCCATCTCAAAAGAAAAAATAAATAAGAAAGAAAGAGAGAGAGAGAGAGAGAGAGACAAGAAAGAAAGAAAGAAAGAAAGAAAGAAAGAAAGAAAGAAAGAAAGAAAGAAAGAAAGGAGATTGGTTCATGTGTTTTCCCCTTTCATTTTGCTGTCTTTCATGTTTCCTTATTTAAAGACATAAACTGAAAGATTAGAAGGGCAATGTAAAAGAATCACCTTTTTGTAAAATGAATTAAAATGATATAGAATACTAAAAGTTGACCAAATAGCCAGTGTGTAATTAGGGACTGCCACTCCCACCCCCACACCAACCCCAAGCTGCTTAAAATCCTCTAATGCCTGGCTTTTAGATTTTTTTTTAAATCCTCTAATTCTCAGCTTTTAAAAAGCTGAGAATGGAATTAACAAGCAAGAAAGGGAGCCAAGAGGTGGAAAGTGTGGGCTTGAAACCTACTGATGTCCTATCTGAGTTGCCTGAGCCAGTTACCCCTGAAATGGTCCATTGTGTGTGCCAATATTTCATTTTAAGCCAGTTTGCTTGTTTTCTGTCTGTTGCAATGGAAAAAAAATATATACATCAAATATGTAAATATAAATACACGCATGCTCCCCACCTCTTCCTGCAAATGTTTCCAGGCTTAACTTGCCTGCCTCAAAGAGTGCATTCTCCCCACACCCATTGCCTTACCTTGGAGAAGAGTGAAGATAAAATCCCTGTAGTTTCAAAAGTATTCTCTTTCTTTGGGGTATCCCAAAAGCCAACAAGGTCATTGAAGTGTCATTGGGTCTCCATGACACTTCATGGTGATTTACCAACCATAATGAGGAGGGAATTCCAGGCTCTATTCTAGGGGTAATGGTTAGTTGTTGCATAAGAATTCAAATAACACAAGGTGAAGTCTCTAAAACATATTTAGCCAGACTTCATATAATTAGTTCACCTTCATGGTTTATTCTTTGTCCAGTGGACGGCTAGCTCCATCTATCAAATGGCAAGGCACTTCCCACTTGTGTGTCCCTAGGAATTCTCAACATGGGATGGTTGTCTCACATGTAAGATGGGCTTCCACATGCAGCCTGGGTCACTGCACCAACCCTGGTCCTCAGCATTCCCTGTCCCCTTTGCTGCTACAGATTGGCCATGGCCAGCCCCAGTGCATCATGTTATTGGTAGACAGCTCAGCCACCCCTCCAGAGGCCCCTCCACTTTTCACCACCACTGCCTCTCTTCATTCTGGCTTTGTTGCTGCTGACTGTATCAGCTCCTTGACACTTCTACTTGCCTCTGTGTCTCTCACTGGTTGGTAGGGAAATGCCTGCCTCTTACTATCCAGACTTTTATGAGATGGATTGCCTTCACGCAGAGGTTCAGGGCCAGGTGCGGTGGCTCATGCCCATAATCTAACACTTTAGGAGGCCGAGGTAGGAGGACTGCTTGAGTCTGGGAGTTCAAGACCAGCCTGGCTAACATAATGATCCTGTATCTTAAAAAAAAAAAAAGTGGTTCAAGCCTTTAATGGTGTTGGCTTAAAGTCAAGAGACCTATAAATTTTTAAATGAGGACTTCATTTCTTGAGAAGGATTGCAACCTGCAGATTGGGAAGCAGAGCCTCCAGTGGAGACCAAAAGCAGGCACTTCAGTGGAGGAAGGGTAGAACAGGAGTTTTATGCTAAATGGGCTGGCTGAACATCTGTATTTAAGAGGTTATAGGGGAGTTATGAATATTCATGAAGGGGGTTGTGGGCATGCATGCTAAGCAAACATACATGTTACATGCATCCCATGTTCACTCTGGGGTGAAGAGTTAACATTAAAATGCAGTAAAATTTGGCTCTACATGTCAAAAGGTGAAACACAGGACACAAAGTCATTTTGTGTGCAGCCTCTGTAACTGGCCAGAACCAGTCCATAGATCGGTGGTCATTTATCAGGAAGGAATGCTTTGTGAAACTGGTCAGCTGCCATGTCAAAAACACACAAATGGGGGGAAAAGGGAGGGGACTCTGGCCATGATGCCAGGCAGCTTGTTGAAGTTTGAGTCAATGGAGAAATCTTCCTCTTTTTTTTTCCCCCAAGGCTGGTTTTTATTTAATTCTTAGGAAAAAACATCTAAAACATCTGGTATCAGCTAAAGAAGAAGAGAGTAGACCAACTTCCTGTCATCATAGCTGGGAAAATTAGTTTTTAATATTTTTTCTGAGTTTTCTTTGGCCAAGTGGGGTTCATTCAGTCAGATGGCGGCATAAGATTTTATTTTTATTTCACATTGGCATAGTTGTTCTATTTTACCACTTGACCCTTCTGGGAGGTCCCTCAACGTAGAAGCAAACACAGTTCCTCTAATGCCACCACTCAGCCTCTTCCTTCCCAGGAAGCATGAACACTCTAGCCTGCCTAGACCCAGAATCCCCTTCTTCTCAAACTCTGAGCCTTGCACAGAGCCCAGACCCCAGTACCATACTGTTCCCCCTGGAATAGGGTGATGGTTGTCTGGGGGGTTTCTGTCAGGCCTCTGAGCCCAAGCTAAGCCATCATATCCCCTGTGACCTGCACGTATACATCCAGATCACCTGAAGCAATTGAAGATCCACAGAAAAAGTGAAAACAGCCTTAACTGATGACATTCCACCATTGTAATTTGTTTCTGCCCCACCCTACCTGATCAATGTACTTTGTAATCTCCCCTACCCTTAAGAAGGTTCTTTGTAATTCTCCCCACTCTTGAGAATGTACTTTGTGAGATCCACCCCCTGCCCGCAAAACATTGTTCCTAACTCCACCGCCTATCCCAAAACCTGTAAGAACTAATGATAATCCACCACCCTTTACTGGTTTTTATTTAATTCTTTTCTTTTCAGACTCAGGTTGCCTGCACCCAGGTGAAATAAACAGCCTGGTTGCTCACACAAAGCCCGTTTGGTGGTCTCTTCACATGGACGCGTGAGACAGTTTCTGTAGGCCCTCCTGATATGGTTTGGCTCTGTGTCCCCACTCAACTCTCATCTCGAATTGTAATCCCCATGTATTAAGGGAGGGACCTGGTGGGAGGTGACTGGATCTTGGGGGCAGTTTCCCCCATGATGTTCTCATGATAATGAGTGAATTCTCACAAGATCTGATGGTTTAAAAGTGGCAGTTTCCCCTGTGCGCTCTCTCTCTCTCTCTCTCTTTCTCTCTCTCTCCTGCCGCCATGTAAGACGTGCCTTGCTTCCCCTCTGATTGTAAGTTTCCTGAGGCCTCCCCAGCCATGTGGAACTGTGAGTCAATTAAATCTCTCTCTCTTTTATTTTAATAAATTACCCAATCTCAGGTAGCACCTTTATAGCAGTGTGAAAATGGACTAATACACCTCCCTATAGGCAAATTTCCATCGGGGCCATCTCAAATTCATTAGACAGGTCTGAACATGTTTAAACCCAAATTGCAAACTTACCTTGCCTTCTGGGACCCAGGCAGATGACGCTGAGGGAATGAATCAGGGGTCCACAAGTATTACATGCAGTTAGGGCAGCTCTGTTTCCCAACATTTACAGAAAGACCTCCAAGATAATATTATCTAACTGCACAAAACAGAATATTGAGTCCTAGTGAAGATGCCCTGTTACATGCACATACACACACTTACACACACACACACACCACTATGTACATGACATTTGGGACTGAATGAAAATACAAATAGTTTTGTGTCTTATTTTCTTAATAATTTGCTATGATTTGTTGGGGCTGGGCGCAGTGGCTCACACCTGTAATTCCAGCATTTTGGGAGTCTGAAGCAGCTGGATCACTTGAGGCCAGGAGTTCAGACAAGCCTGGGCAACATGGCGAAACCCTGTCTCTGCTAAAAATACAAAAATTAGCTGAGTGTGGTGGTGCATGCATGTAGTCCCAGCTACTCATGAAGTTGAGACATGAGAATCACTTGAACCCAGGAGGCAGAGGTTGCAGTGAGCCAAGATCACACCACTGCACTCCAGCCTGGGTGACAGAGCAAGACTCCGTCTCAAAAACAAACAAACAAAAAAGAAAAAAAAGAAGCTATGATTTGTTATTAAACATTTCTCCCTTGTTATTAGACATTTATTCAAAAATTCATTTTATTACGTTGGATGGATGTACCATAATGTATTTTTTCACTTTTTTTTTTTTTCAAGACATGGTCTCACTTGCTCATCCAGGCTGGAGTAAAGTAACATGATCACAGCTTACTGCTGCAGCCTTGTCCTCCTGAACTCAAGCAATCCACTCTTGTCTTGGCCTCCTAGAGTGCTGGGATTACAGGCAGGAGCCACTGTGCCCGGCCAATATTTTTTTTTTTTTTTTTTTTTTTTTTTTTTTTTTTTTTTTTTTTTTTTTTTTTTTTTTTACTTCTTATTGGGAATATTTCTTATTCTTTGCTCTTATAAGAGTATGACTGATGAACAGTTATATACAATCTCTTATTATGTCCCTGTTTGTTTCCTCAGGATAGATTCCTAGAAGTAGAATTGCTGGGCCAAAGGGTATAGGTTTTTTCCAGACTCTTGATATATACTGCCAAATTGCTTTCCAGAAGGTTTTCCAAGTTTACACCTCCAATCAGGAAAGGGTGGATCTTACTTCAAATTCTTCAAAATGTGATTATTTTGAAAACTATGTTATTAGTTTTCCTTTATTCTTTTCTTTTCTTTTGATTCATTTTCTTTCATCTTTGCCTATTTAACAGGAATAAAATGTTTCTTGTCATTTGAATATGTGTTTGTTTCAATACAAGCAAGGTTAAACAATTTTATTATAATTACTATCTATTAGTGAGCACACCAAGAATTTATGTCCTTTGCTAATTTTTCATATTTAGATATTTCTGGAGATTTTCTTATTGAATTGCCAGATTACTTTTGATATTAAAGTGTTTGTTTGTTTGTTTGTTTGCTTGTTTGTTTGTTTTTTGAGATGGGCTCTCACTCTGTCACCCAGGCTAGAGTGCAGTGATGCAAACACAGCCCACTGAAACCTTTACCTCCTAGGCTCAAGCAATCCTCCCACCTCAGCCTCCTGTGTAGCTGGGACCACAGGCATGCACCACCACACCCAGTAAATTTTTTTATTTTTTGTAGAGGTGGGATCTCACTTTGTTGCCCAAGCTGATCTTGTGGGCTCAAGCTATCCTCCCACCTCGGCCTCCCAAAGTGCTGGGATTACAGGCGTTGAGTGTGTGAGCCACTGCACCCAGCCCCAACAAATCATAGCAAATTATTAAGAAAATAAGACACAAAACTATTTGTATTTTCATTCAGTCCCAAATGTCATTACAGCCTTAAAGGTTTTTTTTTTTTTTTTACAATGCTTTTGTATTTTCATTTTTCTTAATGCATTTGATTCACAGACACTTGAAGAATAATGTAGCAAAATCAATCATTTCCTCTAAAATTTCTTCTATTATTTTACATTTAACAGGCTTCTCCTTGTTTCCTTGTAATTTTACTAAACACTGTTTTGAATTTTATGGAGTAAAACCCAAGGGCATTCTCCTTCATGGGGTTTATCTTCCTGTTATGCTGAAAAAGGCTTTCCTCCTCCCCAGGATCTGATAAAATAATCACTGCACACATTTTCTCACAGCTCTTTCATGTTTTCATATTTTATGATTAGCTTTTCTTGGATAAATTAAAATTTATAACATTTAGTTATAAAATAGCATTTGTGACAAAACATACACATTAAATGATATTTAGGAAAATTTTAATAAATAAAAAAGAAAGTAAATGGCATGTAAAATCTCAATAATGAGGTTTTTTTGTTTTGTTTTGTTTTGTTTTTAGATTCAAAGTCTCACTCTGTTGCCCAGGCCAGTAGAACACAGTGATACATTCACAGCTCACTGCAGCCTCAAACTCCTGGGCTCAAATGATTCTTCCACCTACGACTACACAGGCATGCCACCATGGCCTGCTAACTTTTAAAAATTTTTCTGTAAAGACAGGGTCTCACTATGTTGCCCAACCTGGTCTCAAACTCCTGGCCTCAAGCAATCCTCATGCCTCAGCCTCCCAAAGTGCTGGGATTATAGGCGTGAGCCACTGCACCTAGCCAGAGCACATATCACTTTAATGTCTTTTTTAACATGGTAAAAAGACATTTTTGGGGCTCCCTAATTCCTTCAGGCATTCTTATCTTGGTACAGTATACAAAGCCCTTCTCTCTCGCTCTCTCTTTTTTTTTTTTTTTTTTTTTTTTTTTT
>NW_016808764.1:7070672-7073475 GCF_001698545.2 Rhinopithecus bieti
TTTTTTTTTTTTTTTTTTTTTTTTTTGAGATAGGGCCTCACTACATTGCCCAGGGTAGTCTTGAACTTCTGGCCTAAAGGAATACTCCTATCTCAGCCTCCCAAGTAGCTGAGATTATAAGTGTGTGCCACTGCTCACAGTTTACAAGTCCCCTCTTAAACTTGTCTTCTTTCCTCTTTAACTGCACTACAAGGCACTTCTGCGTCAGTTGTCTGAACTATTGCTGGAACAGACGTATAGGGACCTGATGTTCCTTGATGCTTCAATTTTTTTAAAGACGCATTTTCTTTCTCCTAGTGCAAAGTTTCTCAACCTTGGTACTATTGACATATTGTCCCAGAGAGTTGTGGGGAGCTGTCCTGCGCACTGTAGGATGATGAGCAGTATCCCTGGACTCTACTCACGAGATTCCAGTAGCACCCCACCCCAAATTGTAACAACCAAAAATATCTCCAAACATTACCTACTGCCTGTAGAGGAGGGGAAGGGAAGAGGAGGGAGGGGCTAACCCCTCACTGAGAATCATCACCACACGGTGACAAACCCTCCACCCCATCCCCCAGGGTCTCAGCTGCCTGCATCACTCCTACTTACTCTCTGAGACTCAAGTCAAGCCTTCCCTCTGCCTGAAATTGTTCCCTGACCTTCCCAGGTGAGCAAGCTGTATCACATCCCATAAAAGTGGGTGCAACCCTCTCTTTTTTCCTGTCTTATTAAACCATTTTGTAATCTTGAGGTTTGTCTGTTTCCCCCACTTGACCTTATGAACTCCCCCAAATGTCTGCATCCCCCAAATACAGTACATAATAAGTGTTTGTAGAGTATATACAAAAGTCCTACAGCCTGTGTAGCCTGTGGCAATCCCATATGAAATGTCATTTCTGTACATGGGAAATGGGACACAGAGAGTGAAACAATGGAACTTTCTAGGTCCAATAGGATGAGTACATTGACCAGCCTCGGGGCCACAAAATTACAACTTCATATCTGCATTTTATCTCTGTGATGGCAACATCCTATGGGGATCTATAAATTGGATTCAGCCACCACCATCACCTCTTTCTAAAGCCAGGCCACCCCATATTCACCCATGTATTAGTCAGGGTTCTCTAGAGGGACAGAACTAATAGGACAGATGCATATAGGAAGGGGAGTCTATTAAGGAGTATTGACTCACACGATCACAATGTGAAGTCCCACAACAGACTGTCCGCAAGCTGAGGAGCCAGGAAGCCAGTCTGAGTCCCAAAGCTGAAGAGCTTGGTGAACTTGATATTCCAGAGCAGGAAGCATCCAGCATGGGAGAAAGACGTAGGCTGGGAGGCTAAGCCAATCTAGTCTTTTCACGTTCTTCTGCCTGCTTTTATTCTGGCCCAGCTGGCCACTGATTAGATAGCGCTCACCCAGCTTGAGGGTGGGTCTGCCCTTCCCAGCCCACTGTCTCAAATGTAAATCCCCTTTGGCAACACCCTCACAGACACACGCAGGAACAATACTTTGCATCCTTCAATCCAATCAAGTTGACCCTCCCTATTAACTAGCACAACCCAGCTGTAGGCCTAAGAGCTGGACCATAAGGTCACAAGACTTTCCCTCCACCTTGTGTGATAAGAAAGAAGTTGCCTGAAAATCAACAAGTGGAAAAAAACCCCAGGCAATAACTCCTTACAGACATTGCTTGCAAGACCACACCTTGGTTTAACAGGGCAATGAAACTGCCTTGCTACAAGCCTGATATAGTGGCATTCCATGAAATCAGATGTTATCAAAGATCCATGGAACCCATGAACATACTTTCCTGGATCTGGTGCAAACAATGGCCCTGGACATCACACCAGATTTGGCTTCTGGGAAGATCACATCGATGCTTTGGAGGAGGCAAGTGAGGCCTATCCGTCTTCTTGTTTGAAGATTCCTTCCTGGTACCACCCACATCAAACGAGTAACTACCATACCTCAAAACAACCAGATAGCCTGCTACATACTGGACACCATGATTAAGTTCCAGTATAATAAGACACATTTCCTTGTCAAGCTAATAAAAATACCTTTTTCTCCCTTTGCTATTATCAGAAATCTGAACTTAATACTATTTTTTTTTCCAAGAGGGTGAAAGCAATCTTAGTATAATGACAGGGCATGGAAAATAGGAGACAAAATAGATATTGACAAATTATATTTTCTCTCCATTTTCATTTGTGTGGGGATTTTCATGCAAAACAGGTACATAAAGCATTCATGCAAGTCAAAATGTTTACTGAACAATTCTATAATAATCACAAATAGAACAGTTAGGTATTTTCTAGACCATACTAGCATTTGGATCTTTTTTAAACAGGTACCTTTTTTAAATCAGTGACAACTAAATGATGTTTAGAGCATGCTAAATGTATAGTAGAATCCATTAATTCCTTTTTTTTTTTTTTTTTTTTTTGAGATGGAGTCAGCTTTTGCCTGGACTGAAGTACAGTGTCGTGATCTCGCCTCACAGCAGCCTCCACCTCCCAGGTTCGAGCAATTCTCCTGCCTCAGACTCCTGAGTAGCTGGGATGACAGGTGTATGCTGCCAGGCCTGGCTAATTTTGTATTTTAGTAGAGATGGATGTTGGCCAGGCTGGTCTCGAACTCCTGACCTCAAGTGATCAGCCCACCTAGGCCTCCAAAAGTGCTGGGATTACAGGCATGAAGCACCACATCTGGCCCACTTTTTTTTTTTTTTTTTTTTTTAGACGGGGTTTTTCTCTGCGGCCCCGGGCGGGGGGACGTGGGCGGGCCTCAGCCCACCGCAAACCCCCCCCCCCCG
>NW_016808764.1:7073567-7092582 GCF_001698545.2 Rhinopithecus bieti
TTTTTTTTTTTTTTTTTTTTGAGATGGAGTCAGCTTTTGCCTGGACTGAAGTACAGTGTCGTGATCTCGCCTCACAGCAGCCTCCACCTCCCAGGTTCGAGCAATTCTCCTGCCTCAGACTCCTGAGTAGCTGGGATGACAGGTGTATGCTGCCAGGCCTGGCTAATTTTTGTATTTTTAGTAGAGATGGATGTTGGCCAGGCTGGTCTCGAACTCCTGACCTCAAGTGATCAGCCCACCTAGGCCTCCAAAAGTGCTGGGATTACAGGCATGAAGCACCACATCTGGCCCACTTTTTTTTTTTTTTTTTTGAGACGGAGTCTTGCTCTGTTGCCCAGGCTGGAGTGCAGTGGCGCGATCTCGGCTCACTGCAAGCTCCGCCTCCGAGTTCACGCCATTCTCCTGCCTCAGCCTCCCGAGTAGCTGTGACTACAGGCGCCTGTCACCTCGCCCGGCTAATTTTTTGTATTTTTATAGAGACGGGGTTTCACTGCATTAGCCAGGATGGTCTCGATCTCCTGACCTTGTGATCTGCTCGCCTCGGCCTCCCAGAGTGCTGGGATTACAGGCGTGAGCCACCACGCCCGGCCTCACATTTTTTTTTTAAAGTAATTTATCTTACGTGTAAGTGCATGTTTGTTTAATGAGCTTCCCTGTTGTTCCTGGGGATTTATTATTAAAATGCATTGAACTACTTATTTTCAATGCTATAAAGGGACTGGACATTTTTAGCTTACTAATTAACTGAAGGCCTATGAGGTTTTTTGGGATTTGTTTTTGGTTTTTGGTTTTGAGACCAAGTTTTGCTCTGTCGCCCAGGCTGGAGTGCAGTGGCGTGATCTTGACTCACTGCAACCTCTGCCTCCCAGCTTCAAGGGATTCTCGAGCCTCAGCCTCCTGAGTAGCTGGGATGACAGGCACACACCACCACGTCCCGCTAATTTTTACATTTTCAGTAGAGACAGGGTTGCACCGTGTTGCCCAAGCTGGTCTTAAACTCCTGCCCTCAAGAGATCCCTCACCTTGGCCTCCCAAAGTGTTGGGATTACAGGTGTGTGCAACTGTGCCCGGCCCCCATGAGGTTTAAGACAGTAGTTTGAGTCCAGGTGCGGTGGCTCCCACCTGTAATCCCAGCACATTGGGAGGCCAAGGTGGAAGGATCACCTGAGTTCAGGAGTTTGGAGACCAGCCTGGACAACATAGGGAGACCCTGACTCTACCAAAAAACAACAACAACAAAGAATTTTTTTTAAAAAAGACAATAGTGTGCAAACTGTAATGCACAGGTAAATCACCTGGGAGTCTTGTTAAAATGCAGATTCTGGTTCCGCAGGTCAGAGGTAAGGCCTGAGAATCTGCATTTTGAACAAGCTCCCTGGTGAAGCTGACCTGCTGGTCTGGGGACCACACTTTGAGAGTGAGAGTTTGCCATTATCTAACCCACAGAGCCTGTTTATATCCTGGCAGGGATTAGAATCCAAGTATCTAGGTAATGTAGTTACTGTTCCGCTATCCCACATCAACCTTAAGAAGGTAACCATAAAATCCATCATCCTGGCCAGGTGCAGTGGCTCATGCTTGTAATCCCAGCACTTTAGGAGGCTGAAGCAAATGGATCACCTGAGGTCAGGAGTTCAAGACCAGCCTGGCCAACACAGTGAAACCCCGTCTCTAGTAAAAATGCAAAAACTTAGCCAGGCATGGTGGGGGCGCTTGTAATCCCAGCTACTTGGGATGCTGTGGCCATAGAATCACTTGAACCCAGGAGGCAGAGGTTGCAAGGAGCCGAGATCGCACCATTGCACTCTAGCCTGGTGACAGAGCAAGACTCCACCTAAAAAAAAAGAAAAATCATCATCCCAAATGTGACTTCTTGTAATAAGGAAAAAGGAGGTGCCGTTAATGATTCCTGGGCCCCGAGCAAGACTGTCTAAGGCAAATAGAGACTTATGATTACATTGCCAGTAAAAGAAGTAGAGATTAACTTCAAATGAACAACTTATTAAGCATTTTAAAAAATCTATTGGGAGGAAATGCAGTGCTTACTCTAGGAGGAAGTCAATCAGGAATATGTTGCAATTGCTAGAGATGTTCAGAAGCAGTAAATAAGGAGGGAGGACAAGAGGGATAGATTTAATTTCTGTAGTTGTTCAAAAGGCTATTGATAAGGTTCTCCAGGAAAGGCTGATAAAGATGAGTCACCAGAGGATAGAAGGAGTGTTTCCTCATGATAGGAAAGTGACTTAGAACCTGGAAACAAAGGCGAGGGACAAACAAGCACTTATCTACTCTAGGATGGGTGGCAAGCCTGCCACAGCACTGGGGAGAAAGGAGGGGAGATGGATGGGTTATAAAGCTGAGAATGTGCACTTGCTTTCATTTAAGGCAATGAGTGCATTTACAAGGCAGTTTCAAGGTGTTGCAGTTTAGGAGCGAGTGAATGGGAGGCTGGAATAAATGCCAGATGAGATAATACCTCGAATAGAACCGACTCTTCTACTCAAAGAACAACTAACTTCGAGGCAAATGCAATTAAAAATAAAATGCTTAGGTTGTCAGTTTGGGTGAATATTGGAATGAAGTGGATGACTAAGGGAAATACACTATGCAGAAATTGCAACAGAAGAGCATAGTTTAAACCAGAGGGTCTCTGGTTTAAGCCTGAGGCTGCAGATCACCGTTGCTTGGGGAATGTCTGCAAATTGCCAAGGTCTGGGCTCTGTGCTGGACCTGCTGAATCAGAATCTCAGAAGGGGGATGGACTCAGGCATCTGTGTTGTGGAGTGAGAAACACTCCACTGGAGATTCTGATGCACTGCTAGGACTGAATCTCAATGAGCTGGCTTATTAGAATGATGCAGAAAGACTCATATTTGTCAACCAAAGAAAAATGTTTCTCAGTTAATTAATGGAACACAATAGCATCGTACATGTTCTTAATATTCATTTTTCTTGAACAATTTATTGAAAATAGGATGCAAATACAGAAAAGAACACAAAACACAAATATATACAACTTACCAGATTGCATAAACACCTGTGAAACCTCCAACAGATTAATAAATAAGATTATTGACAGCACCCCATGAGTCCCTTAGGTACCCTTTCTCAATTACACCCCCCTACCTACCTTCCAAAGTGACAACAATCCTGGCATTTTAAAGACTCAATTCTTTGTTTTGCCTTCTAATTTCACCACCTCAAGATGCTCCCTCAACAATATAGTCTCATTTTTCATGCTTTTGAACTTTTTATAAATAGGAGTACATATTCTTTTACATCTGATTTTTTTCATTCAATACTTTTCAAAGACTTATCCATGTTCTTGTTTGTAGCTGGGCTCTTTCATTCTCTCCTTTTTTTTTTTTTTTTTACTTTTTTTTTTTTTTTTTTTTTTTGAGACAGGGCCTTGCTCTGTCACCCAACCTGAGTGATATCGTTTGGCTATGTCCCCACCCAAATCTCATCCTGAATTTGTAGCTCTCATAATTTCCGTGTGTCATGGGAGGGACCTTGTGGGAGTCAATTGAATCATGGAGGCAGGTCTTTCTTGTGCTGTTCTCATGACAGTGAATACGTCTCATGAGATCTGATGGTGTTATAAAGGGGAGTTTCCCTGCACATGCTCTCTTGCCTGCTGCCCTGTAAGACATGACTTAGCTCCTCCTTCGCCTTCTACCATGATTGTGAGGCGTCCCCAGCCATGTGAAACTGTGAGTCCATCAAACCTCTTTCCTTTATAAGTTACCCAGTCTCAGGTATGTCTAATGAGAACAGACTAATACACTGAGAACAGAGTAATACATTGAGCATGGCTCACTGCAGCCTCCACATCCTGGGCTAAAAAGATCCTCCCATCTCAGCCTCCCAAGTAGCTGGAACCACAGGCCCACATCACCACACCTGGCTAATTTTTTTAATTTTTTGTAGAGATGGGGTATATTAGTCCATTCTCACACTGGTATGAAGAAATACCTGAGACTGGGTAATTTATAAAGAAAAGAGGTTTATTAGCTCATGGTTCTGTAGGCTCTACAGGAAGCACAGTGGGGGAAGCCTCAGAAAACTTACAATCATAGCAAAAGGTGAAGGGGAAGTAGGCTTGTCTTATGTGGCCAGGGCAGGAGGAAGACAGAGAAGGGGGAGGTGCCACCCACTTTTAAACAACCAGATCTCATGAGAACTTACTATCACAAGAACAGCAAGAGGAAAGTCTGTCCCCATGATGTAATCACCTCCCACCAGGCCCCTCCTCCAACACTGGGGATTACAATTTGACATGAGATTTCAGCAGGGACATACATCCAAACCATATCATGGGGTCTCACTCACCATGTTGCCCAGGCTGGTCTTGATCTACTGGTCTCAAGAAATCCTCCTGCCTCAGCCTCCCAAAGTGCTGGGATCACAGATGTGAGCCATTGCACCTGGCCCCTTTTACTCTCAATATTATAGAGTAATGGTCAGAAAACTGTGGCCCCTGAGCCAAATCCAGTTCCCCATCTATTTTGTAAATAAAGTATAATTGAAACATAGTCACGCCTGTTCATCTCCCTATCGTCTGTGGCTGCTTACACACTACAACAGCAGAGTTGACTAGTTATGACAGAGAATGTACGGCCCTTAAAGCCAAAAATATTGGCTCTCTGGCCCTTAACAGAACAAGTTTTCCAACCCTTGCTGTATAATATTTTATTATACAAATACAATTGACTCTTGAATAATGCATGAGGCTAGGGATACCAACACCCCACATAGTCAAATATTGCATGTACTTTTGACTTCCCCAAAACTTAACTACTTATAGCCTACTGTTGACCAGAAGTCTTAACCAATCACTAAACAGTTGATTAACACATATTTTGCTTGTTATCTTTGTTACATACCATATACTTACAATCAAGTAAGCTCAGGGAAAAGAAAATGATATTAAGAAAATCATAAGAGAAAATATGTTTACTATGAAAGTGGATCAAGGAAGGTGGTCTTACCATCTCAGGGGTGGCAGAGGTAGAAGAAAATCTGCATATCAGTGGACCCAGAAAATGTGCATATTAGGTGGACCCACACAGTTTAAACTCATGTTGTTCAAGGCTCAACTGCTACCACAACTTATTTATCCATTCCATTACTGATGGATATGTAGATGGTTTCCAATTTGAGGCTACTACAAACATTCCTGCTATGAACATTCATGTACATACCTCCTGTGCACAAGATCATGCACTATATACCTAGAAGTGGAACTGTGAGATCATGTAATAGGCATCTCATTATGCATTGCAAAATGGTTTTTCCAATTTCCTTTTCCACTAGCACAATAAGAGCATTCCTGTGGCTCCATGATCTTATCTACATCAAGTATAGTGTTGAGTGCTCTCTCATTGCATTTAGTATTATCTCATTGTATTTCTTGACTATTGCTTCAAAACAAATGATCCCAGAACATAGTGCTTAAAACACCAGACACATCATCTCACATAGTTGCTTTGGGTCAGGAACTAGGAATGGCTTAGCTGGGTGCTTTGGGCTCAGGCTCTCTCATGAGCTTGAAATCAAGATGTTGGCAGAATTGCAGCAAATACTCATGTAGTCTTCTGAAGGCTCAACTGGGCTAGAGGACCTATTTCCAAATTCACTGATGTGGCTACTGGCTGGAGGCCTCAGTTACATGGCCCATAATCCTCTCTGGAGGGCTGTTTGTCACATGACAGCTGGCTTCCCCCAGAGCAACTGATCTGTAAAAGAGAGAATGAGAAACCAAGGTGGTTTCTTTTATGACCTAAACTCAGGAGTGACATACCACCACATCTGCCATATTCTATTGATCACACAAACCAACCGTGGTGCAGTATGGGAGGGTGTGAACACCAGGTGGCAGGGATCACTGGGAGCCATCCTGAAGTCTGGCTACCATATTCATTGTGGCGTTAATTTGCTTTTCGCTGATTACTAATATGTGGAGCACCTTTTCATTTGTTTTGGCCATCAGAATTTCTTCTTTTGTAAGTCTTTTGGTCATTTTTTCTGTGGAGTTGTATGAAGGCTTGAGTGTTTGGGTTTGTTTTGGTTGGTTGGTTTTTGTTTTTGTTTTTTTGTGTGGTTTTTTTTTTTTTTTTTTTTTTTTTGAGACTTGGCCTTGCTCTGTCAGCCAGGCTGGAGTGCAGTGGCACAAGTATAGCTCACTGCAGCCTCCACCTTCCACTCAAGTATTTGTCCTGCCTCAGCCTCCCAAGTAGCTGGGATCACAGGCAGGCACCATTCCTGGCTAATGTTTTATTTTTTGTAGAGATGGGGTCTTCCTGTGTTGCCTAGGCTGGTCTTGAACTCCTGGACTCAAGTGATCCTCCTGCCTTGGCCTCCCAAAGTGCTGGGATTACAGGCACGAACCACCACTCCTGTCCTGTAAGAATCCTTTTTTTTTTTTCTAGAGATGAAGTTCTGCTATGTTGCCCAAGCTCAAGCTGAAGTACAGTGGCCAATCACAGGTGTAATCATGGTACACTACAGTTCAAACTCCTGGGCTCAAACAGTCCTCCTGCCTCACCCTCCTGATAAACTGGGACCACAAGCACATAGCACCATGCCCAGCCTAGGAGTACTTTTTATATTCTGCATATAAAACCTTTGTTGGTGTGTTTTACAAACATTTTCCACCATGTGGCTTACCTTTTCACTTTTTTTTTAAATTAATGTCTCACTATGTTGCCTCGGCTGGTCTTGAACCCCTGGCCTCAAGTTATCCTCCTGCCTTGGCTTCCCCAAGTGCTGGGGCCATTTCACTTTCTTAATCATGTCTTTTTTTATATATTATTATTATTATTATTTCTTTGAGACAGAGTTTCGCTCTTGTCACCCAGGCTACAGTGCCATGGCGTAATCTCAGCTCATTGCAACCTCCACCTCCCAGGTTCAAGCGATTCTCCTGCCTCAGCCTCCCAAGAATCCCAAGTAGCTGAGATTAAAGGCATGAGTCACTACACCCAGCTAAGTTTGTATTTTTAGTAGAGATGGGGTTTCACCATATTGGTCAGGCTGGTCTGGAACTCCCGACCTCAGGTCACCTGCCCACCTTGGCCTCCCAAAATGCTGGGATTACAGGTGTGAGCCACCGCACCCGGCCCTTAATCATGTCTTTTAATAAGCAGAAGTTCTTAACTTGAACATAGCCAAATTTATTGACCTCTTCATTTATAATTGGTGATTTGTACCTTATTTAAGAAATCTTTCTGCATCGTGATGTCAGGAAGACATTCTCTCACATTATCATCTAAACACTTTATCATTTTGCCTTCCAAAAAATAGGTCTATAATCTTCCTGGGATAGATTTTTTTGTAAGTATGATGTAGGTGTCTAATTTTATTTCTTCTCCATGTTGATATCCAATTTTCTCTATACCATTTACAAAAAAGACTGTCCTTTCTTAAAGTTCTGCTGAGTCCCTCCTGTGATAAATCAATTGTCCATATATTGTGTCTGTTTCTGGGCTTCCTTTTCTGCTATATTGCTTTATTCGTTTTTGTTTTTATGGGTTTTTGGTTTTTTGTTTTGTTTTGTTTTGTTTTGTTTTTTGAGGCAGGGTCTCCCTCTGTCACCCATACTGTAGTACACAGCTCACTGCAGCCTCAAACTCCTGGACTCAAGCAATCCTCCCACCTCAGTCTCCCAATTACCTGGGATTACAGGCACATGCCATCACCCCCAGATGATTTTTGTATTTTTAGTAGTGACAGAGTTTTACCATGTTGGTCAGGCTTGTCGGCTGACTTTTTTTTCTTTCTTGTTTTTTTTTTTTTTGTTGGAGACAAAGTCTCACTCTGTCACCCAGGCTGGAGCACAATGGCACGATCTGGGCTCACTGCAACCTCCACTTCCTGGGTTCAAGTGATTGTCCTGCCTCAGCCTCCCAAGTAGCTGGGACCACAAAAATGCATTACCACGCTTGGCTAATTTTTTTTTAATTTTTAGTAGAGACGGGATTTCACCATGTTGGCCAGGCTGGTCTAGAACTCCTGACCTCAGGTGATCTGCCTGCCTCAGCCTCCCAAAGTGCTGGGATTACAGGCATGAGCCACCATACCTTACCTAATTTTTGATATTTTTCACAGACAAGATTTTGCCATGTTGCCCCAGGCTCACTCTAACACTACACCTTGTTATTACCATAGCTTTATAATAATAAGTCTTAATATTCTTTACAGCAAATCCTACAGTCATGTTTCTAAGAAACAGAGAAAAGAGTAATGCAACTCTTGGCCTTAGAATGTCTGATCTGGTTGGCTGGGCACAGTGGCTCATGCATATAATCCCAGCACTTTAGGAGGCTGAGGCAGGGGGATCGTCTGAGGTCAGGAGTTTGAGACCAGCCTGGCCAACATAGTGAAATCCTATCTCTACTAAATATACAAAAAAATTAGCTGGGTGTGGTGGCCAGCGCCTATAGTCCCAGCTACTCGGGAGGCTGAGGCAGGAGAATCGCTTGAACCCGGGAGGTGGAGGTTGCAGTGAGCCGAGATCATGCCATTGCACTCCAGCCTGGGCGACAAGAGCGAAACCCTGTCTCAAAAAAAAAGAGAAAAAGAAAAGAATGGCTGATCTGATGCGATATATACAGTCTCTGTCTTTAGGAGTCCCTAAATCCTGGTATTCCTTTACAACCTAAATTAAATCCTACCTTGTCCATGACACCTTCTCCAGGCAGAGAATCCCTCATCTGACCTCCCTGCTAATGTGGATTCAGTCTCCGTCAAGTGGGTAACTGCATGTACTACCTTATACCTTCATTCCCGTAGCTACTACCTTTTCCATTCAAAGACAGGAATGACATTTAAGTAAAGGATTTTATAGTATTCATTTTTGTGCATCTAATACAGAACCTACATGCAGTAGATGCTTAATAAATATAAAATTTTTCATTATTTGAATTGTTGTTTTATCTAGGCACCAGAACAAATGAATGAATGAATGTTCACTTCCAAGACAAACAAGAATAATCTCCAACAACATACAGACTTAAGATCCTAATCAGGGTTCATCCACAGGAATGGAGCTAAATATCACTTGCTAAACTATAATGTGGTATTTAACTAGCTCCACGTATCCTTTCAATGGCTCCTGCAGCTCTTCAAGTCTAAGAATTAAAGCTCCATTTGTGATCACAAGCAAAGAACCAAAACCCCTTGAACGCCCTGCACACACATCTCCCCTCTTGTTTGTCACACATACAGATACCCAGTTTATTATGAGGTCTGAACTCAGCGGAGGTATAAACATGAAAGCAGTTTCATTTTTCTCCAACTACTCACTACCTTTAACTACACAGTTGTCCTTTGAGCGGCATGGATTTGAACTGCTTGGGTCCACTTCTACACGGATTTTCTTCTGCCTCTGCCACCCTTGAGACAGTAAGACCAACCCCTCCTCTTCCTCCTCCTCCTCACCCTATTCAATGTGAAGAGGATGAGGATGAAGTCATCTGTGATGATCTACTTCCACTTAATAAATAGTAAATATGGCCAGGCGCAGTGGCTCACACCTGTAATCCCAGCAGCTTCCACTGCACTCCAGCCTGGGTGACAGAGCAAGACTCCATCTCAAAAAAGAAAAAAAAAATCCTAAATATATTTTCCTTATGATTTTCTTAATATTTTATTTTCTCTAGCTTACTTTATTGTAAGAATATAGTGGCTGGGCACGGTGGCTCAATCCTGTAATCCCAGCACTTTGGGAGGCCGAGATGGGTGGATCACGAGGTCAGGAGATCAAGACCATCCTGGCTAACACGGTGAAATCCCGTCTCTACTAAAAAAATACAAAAAAACTAGCTGGGCAAGGTGGCAGGCGCCTGTAGTCCCAGTTACTCCGGAGGCTGAGGCAGGAGAATGGCATAAACCCGGGAAGCGGAGCTTGCAGTGAGCTGAGATCCGGCCACTGCACTCCAGCCTGGGTGACAGAGTGAGACTCTGTCTCAAAAAAAAAAAAAAAAAAAAAAAAGAAATATAGCATATAACACATATAATACAAAACATGAGTTAATTGACTATTTATGTTATCAGTAAGACTTCTAGTCAACAGTAAGCTACTAACAGTTCGGTTTTTGGCCAGATGAAGTGGCTCATGCCTGTAATCCCAGCACTTTGGGAGGCTAAGGTGGGCGGATCATGTGAGGTCAGGAGTCCAAGACCAGCCTGGCCAGCATGGTGAAACCCCGTCTCTACTAAAAATACAAAAATTAGCCAGGCATGGTGGTGCACACCTGTAATCCCAGCTACTCAGGAGGCTGAGGGTTGAGAACTGCTTGAATCTGGGAGGTGAAGGTTGCAGTGAGCCAAGATCACCCCACTGCACTCCTGTCTGGGCGACAGAGAAAGACTCCGTCCCAAAAAAAAAAAAAGAAAGAAAAGAAAAGAAAATAGTTAAATGTTTGTAGAGTCAAAAGTTACATATGGATTTTTGACAATGCAGGATGTCAATGCTTCTAACCCTTGCGTTGTTCAAGGGTCAACTGTACTCCCAAATGTTCCTCTCTCTTAGAAACATAGTTTTTTAGTCCCATTAGGGTATTTAAAAGCCTAACACACGCAACTCAGTAAGTTTAAAGTTTCAATGTCACATGCAATCTCAAGATCTCCTTCTCATAGCTCAGTTTGTACAAAAGGACCTTTGTCTATTTCTCCGATGGTTGCAGAATCTAGCTGATGCATGCATATATGTGCACATATGTATGCACATACACATACACACAAACTAGCTCATACTTATACTAAGAAATAATCTGCTGTTTATCTGAAATTCAAATGTAACTGAGAGTCCTATATTTTATGTGGCAACCCTACTTCCCACTCCCTCTGCTGGGTTTCCCATTCTCCTCCGAGGTGTTGAGCTCCAGGAAGAGAGATGGAGAGCGAGGAAGTGTGAACATCTTCCACTTAACTGCTGCTGCTGTAATTCTCCTTCAGCTGTCATCCACCGTGGTTGCAGCCTGCCAAATCTGGCTTTCCTCAGGCACTTGTACAAGCTTTCAGGCGGCCCTGCAGGGTGGCACATTTCCTCTAAGACAGCTAGTCACGTGCCCAATGCCCATGAGTTCAAGAGTCTCCTTTCCTCCCACCCAAAGCCCTTATCTCCAAGGAGGTGAGATTTATTTCTGATCAGGCGGGCCTTGTGCCAGCTATTATTTAGTTGTTATCTCTCAACTCCAAACCCAACCTTGTGTATTCTGCTTTGTGATACAGGAGTTGACATTGGGAAAAGCATATTTCTGCTGTTCCAGCTGCTTCCTGTGAGGTTCTACTCGTGGGGGTGTTAGAGGGCAACTGCAAGACTGGAGGAAGAAGGAACTTGCTCTTTCTGTTCCTGTGAACATTCTCCTAGCAAGGCTTCCTTTCTCCTGCAATGGCAGTTCCTTCCCATAGCAACATCTCAATCCAGTTTGCAGTTTTCCTAACACTGGCAGAACCAGCCCAGTTGCACCCCTCAAAGACTCCAACCCCCATCCCTCCTTAGAGATCTGAGTTTCAGTTTGCAGGGCACTTTTCTCCTATGATTCTAGTGATTTTTTGATTTGTTTGTTTGTTTGAGACAGGGTCTCGCTCTGTCTCCCAGGCTGGAGAGTAGTGGCGCAGTCATACTTACTGTAACCGGGCTTTAGCGATCCTCCTACCTCAGCCTCCGGAGTAGCTGGGACCACAGGTGAATGTCACTCCACCTGGCCAATTTTATTATTTTTTTAGAGACAAGGTCTCACTATGTTGCCCGGTCTAGTCTCAAACTCCTGGCTTCAAGCAATCCTCCTACCTTGGTCTCCTGAGTCTCTAGGATAGGTGTGAGCCGCTGCACCTGACTGATTCTAAGTGTTAATGCCAACTTTTCTCATTGTTCCCCCAGACCTCCGAGTATAGCTGTTTCCTTCAGTTGCTTCTTATGTGATATATTAATATTGCTATTGAGTTGGTTTTATTTTGTTTTGGTTTTTTCCTTTTTAGTTGCCTGGTTATCAACTTGATTCCTAGTTAACAATTCTTGGCCAGGCGCGGTGGCTCATGCCTGTAATCCTGGCACTTTGGGAGCCCAAGGGCGGAGGATCACTTGAGGTCAGGAGTTTGAGACCAGCCTGGTCAACATGGTGAAACCCCGTCTCTACTAAAAATACAAAAATTAGCCAGGCATGGTAGCAAGCGCCTGTAATTCGAGCTGCTCGGGAGGCTGAGGTGGGAGAAGTGCTTGATTCCAGGAGGCAGATGTTGCGGTGAGCTGGGATCACGCCACTGCACTCCAGCCTGGGCGACAGAGTGAGACTCCATCAAAAGAAAGAAAGAAAGAAAAAGAAAGAAAGAAAGAAAGAAAGAAAGAAAGAGAAGGAAGGAAGGAAGGAAGGAAAGGAAAGGAAGGAAGGAAGGAAGGAAGGAAGGGAAAGAAAAGAAAAAAATTCTTCATATTAAATTCTTTCCCTTAAGTGGAGTCTCAATATGTTGCCCAGGCTGGTCTCAAACTCCTGGGTCCAAGTGATCCTCCCCACTCAGCCTCACAAACTGCTGGGATTACAGACATGAACCACTGTGCCTGGGCCATACTAAATTCTCTCTGTTAAAATAACTGGTACAGGACCAGGTACAGTGGCTCACACCTGTAATCCCAGCAGTTTGGGAGGTCGAGGCAGGTGGATTGCTTGAGCCCAGGAGTTCGAGACCAGCCTGAGCAACATAGCAAGACCACATCTCTAAAAAATAATAGTTAATAAATAAATGAAATGAAATAAATGGTATAGTTTCTGCCTCTTGATTGGACCCTGACTGATATAGTGGCCCTGATTCTCCTCTGAGCAAAGGACTTTTCTGTTCTTATCCATTCAAATGAATAGCACCTATAGCAAAGAGCCCAGACACAGTACTCAGAAAATCTGCACTTTCCCGCCATTCAGTGCCAAATCTAAAACAAATTGCCTTAAGTCTCTTGGTCTCTATTTGACCAACTGAAATCGGAACAGTAATATCCACCTTTGGAGGAGGGTCTGGACCTCCATAAAGATAGCCAATGAAACATGCTAACTCAAGAAATATCAATTATAATTCCTCCTATTTATACCACTTTTGCATCCATTACCTTAATTCATGTAATCATCCAACAAACATGTATGAAAACCAAATACATCCCAGGTTCCGGGTAGGCATCAGATTATCAAAAGAGCACTATGTTATGATCATTATTCATCGGGCATTTGCTTCATGCTGTTATGTTGACCATTCTGCATACGTTATTGTTTTCATTTTATCATGGCAGAGAGCATCATCTCTCCACCAAAAGTTCACACTCTTCCTTCCATTGTATGGAGGTATTCCCAGCTACCCTCCCAACAAGAGATGATATTTCCTAGCTACCTTCAAAGTTAGATGCATTATGTGACCAAATTCTAACTGTAGAATATGAGTAGAAGAAATGTTCACCATTTCTTACTCTTGTCCATTAAAAAACAAAACAAAAACAAACAACAAAACAAAAAAACTACATGGGGCTTTTTCGTGTTCTTTCCCTTTTGTCTGTCTTGAGGCAGAAAATGCCAAGCCCCAAGGAATTGTATCCACAGATCCTAGTATTGCAGGCAACTTCCAGGATGGTTCCCAATGATTTACACCTACAAGTATTTATCCCCATGTGTTGTCACTCTTACATTGAATAGGGCAGTCTTGTGTAACCAGTAGGACTTTATGGGAATGATAAAATATTACTTAAAAGGCCAGTTCATAAAAGATATTGTAGTTTCTGTCTTCTTCATTCTGGATTACTCATTCTGGGGGGAAGCTAGTGCCATGCTGTGTGGATGCTCAAGCAGCACTGTGGAGAAGACCACATGATAAGTTACTGAGGCTTCCTGCCAACAGCCAAGTAAGTGCACTATATTGGAAGTGGATACAGTTCCAGTCAAGCTTTCAGATGATGGCAACCCCAGCCAACATCTTGACTACAACCCCAAGAGAGACTCTGGCCAGAACACCCCAGCCAAGCCACTCCCAAATTCCTGGCCCTCTGAAAGTGTGCAATAATAAATGGTTTTTACGGGGTACACAGAAATAGATACTAATACTCCTGGATTCCTGAATGACTACAAGGAAAACTACTGCTGACAAGGAACACATGCATTGAGCGAGTGATAAATAAATGTCCATAGTGTTAAACCACTGAATATTTGAGGTTTGTTACATTGCATAACTACTCTATTCCAGTATTATTAATTCAAATTTTATTCTCATCTACTATACTGTATAAGAGACCCTCAGGACACTGATTTGGGACAAAATAATATTTGAATTTTATGCATTTGTTTGTTCTTGTAGAAGGTAGTTGCCTTCAAACTTCATTTGCTAATGGAAACATTTTTTGCGATAAATCCTTTCCAGACTTCCCAGTACAAAACAGAGAATATCTGACCTTGTTCATACTGAATGAAGCAAGGTTAGAGTAGTGACAATCTCACACCCTCCATCTCATCCTCTAGCCCACCCACCTTGGGACTTAATAACAGCATTTTCAACAGGGAAGACGTCGCCTGAGGGACACAGATTCACCAATGTAGAATTCTGGGATGCACTGTAATGGAAACAGCACTTGGAAGAGTTAATTATTGTATTAGTTTGCTAGGGCTGCCATAACAAAATGACACAGGACAATAGAACTGGCTTCAACAACAGGAATACATTTTCTCACAGTTCAGGAGGCTGGAACTCCAAGATCAAGGTGCCGGCAGGGTTGGTTTCCTCTGAGGCCTCTCTCCTCGGCTTGCATGGCTAACCTATTGTTGCCTCTTCACATAGTTGTCTGTCTGGGCACGTGTATGCCTGGTATCTCTGTGTCCTAATCTCTTCTTCTTATGAGGACAACAGTTGGATTGGAGTAGGGCCCACCCCAATGGCCTCATTTAAACATAATCACCTTTTCAAAAGCCCTATCTCCAGATAGTCATAGTCTGAGGTACTGGGATGTTAAGACTTCAACATACTAATTTTGGGAAAACACAATTCATTCTCTCTCTCTCTCTTTCTCTTTCTCTCCCTCTCCCTTTCTTCCTCTCCCCATCTCTCTCCCTCTATCTTTGCTTCCTCCCTACTTCCCTCCCTGTTTCTCTCCAACTAGTAAATTAGCCTGAAATAATTTGTTCAAAGTAAGTAGCAGGGCTGGGCATGGTGGCTCACCCCTGTAATCCCAGCACTTTGGAAGGCCAAGGCGAGTGGGTCACTTGAGGTCAGGAGTTCAAGACCAGCCTGACCAACATGACAAAACCCCGTCTCTACTAAAAATACAAAAATTAGCTGGGCGTGGTGGCACGCACCTGTAATTCCAGCTACTTGGGGGGCTGAAGCAGGAGAATCACTTGAACCCAGGAGGCGGAGGCTGCAATGAGCTGAGATTGCACCACTGCACTCCAGCCTGGGCGACAGAGCGAGACTCCATCTTAAAAAAAAAAAAAAAAAAAAAAAAAAAAAGTAAGTAGGCATGTTGCATCAGGTGAACTCCAAGAAATGTAATTTGGCTGAGGAAAAAAATAAGCTCATCAAAGTAGATGCAATTTTGGAGAGTCAGAGAGAGTTCTGAATGTTAAAAAGACAGCCAAATTATACTGTTCCAGTCAGTGTGAGCCTTACATCTCTGGTCATCTCAGTGGTTAAAATCCAATTCTTCTTGAAATTCTTTTAAGACTTCCTTTCTTTCATAGGGAAAGGCAAAGGTGATTCTGGTTAAAGCCGAAAAGCAGCAGTGGGTTTGATGTTTAACTGCTCTTAGCTCACTTTCCAGGCAACTCTAGAAGACATATATATATATTTGCATTTAAAATATATATATATTTGCATTTTAATCATACATTTTTAAAAGGAAAAAGGATCCTTTTGTTCACGTTACAAGTGTGTCTTCATCTCTTCCCTTAGGAAATGTCTTGAAGGCAAATAGAAGGAGATGCTACCATGTGAAGTAGATCCCGCTGTCAAACCCAGAGGGTTCAACAGTTTAGGAAGAAATCTTGCTTGAAGGAAGAAATTCCAAGCGCCTTTCAAAATTAGTGACTATTAGCACGATTTTCTTTTTTGCGATCACATGGATACAATGATAAAGCAATGGCCTGGCATAGTGGCTCCTATCTGTAATCTCAGTACTTTAGGAGGCTGAGGCAGGAGGATCCCTTGAGGCCAGTGATTCAAAACCAGCCTGAGCAACATAACGAGATCCTGTCTCTACTTTAAAAATAAATAAATAAACAAAATTAAAAGATAAAAATAAATTCGAAAATTATGAAACAAGACTAACAAGGCTGATAATTTACCCACACTGTGTCCTATTAAGGATGCTTTTGACTACAAGTATCAGATATTCATCTCAAGTAGATTTGAATTAGAGAGTTTATTATCTCATACAACAAAAAGGGTGAAGGGATGATGGTCCATTTAGTAGTCTGCCTCCTCAAGGACCCAGGTTTCTTCTAGTTTCCCTGATAGCCCTCAGTTAACTCCTCTCATGGTTCCAAGCTGTCTGCCACAGTTCCAGTCATGACTCACATCAGAATAGAGACCGTTTCTTCCACGTGCGTCTCTTCTTTTCTTTTCTTTCTTTTTTTAAAATTTTTTTATAGAGATAGGATCTCACTCTGTTGCTCAGGCTGAAGTGCAGTGGTGCAATCATAGCTCACTGCAGCCTCAGACTCCTGGGGTCAAGCAATTCTCCCACTTCAGCCTCCTGAGTAGCTGGGACTACAGGTGTGCACTACTATGCCCAGTTAATTTTTATTTATTTATTTATTGCAGCCTTGGTATGTTGCTCGAACTGGTCTTGAGCTCTTGGACTCAGGTGATCCTCCCTCCTGGGCCTCCCAAAGGGCTCAGATTACAGGCATATCTCCACACCCTGTGTCTCTTCTTGTCAATGAGAAAAATCCTCCCAGATGCCCCATAGTGGAAGTCCAATGTCTCATAGCCAGAATTGTTACACAATCCTTTGCCTAACTCCATCACTGACAAGGGAATGGGGCATAATGATGTTTAGAATAATCAGTATGTGCTTCTGAGTCATGCAGGAGAGGGCCATTTTCCCTGAACAAATGACTGTACAGAAAGAACAAGAACACCTGAAACCAGGGGAACCAACAGTATCTGCAACATACTACAAAACAGGTGTACAAAACATGAACTTTCTTCTTTGTCTGTAAATATCTTGCTCATGTGCCCTTGTCCCACTGATGTCAGGGGTGGAAAAATCCTAACTTAGAGTTAAGGTAACTTGGTTACTTCTAGTTCAAAACAGTCTCTCTTGTGCTGGTTCAATTTCTTTTGGATAAATATTCAATCCAATTCAAGGTTCAAATTCTCTACCAGGGCCACTTCTCTCTTGTCAAGGATTGGTTCCTCATTCTCCATCTCGAGATGGTATGGCATCTAGGTCCTCAGAAAAGCCTACACTTCCTCCTGATGATGCTGCGGGACCCACATATGCCCCACTCTGCTGTCTCCTGGACCTTCAATACTCTGCAGAAATATTCTTTGTCCTGCCCGATCACTGAGACCTCTGCTGGCCTCTGATGCTGGTGATATAGGAGTTAAGAAGAAATTATTTAGGTAGACAGCGAGGGTAAGGAAGTCCTCAGAAAGGTTTCCTTTTAATGAAAAGCAGCCCCCAAATCATTTCTTTTATAACAAACAGCAGCCTGTAAAATTGAGCTACAGACGTAGAAGCTTGCACGGGTGAATGCGGCAGCTGTGTCAATAGGAAAAGGCTACCTGGGACTAGGCGTGTTCAAAATGGCAGCTCCTTCTTCCCTTTCCCTTTCCAACCACGTGTGCAGTAGGGGGCAGACAACATGGTGCCAGCCAAGTGGAAAGCCCATTTGCATAATAAGATTAGGGTGGCGTGGCCAGCTTCCCTGCACGCTATGTAAACCTCACACCTGGTCCAACCAATCTGTGGGCCCCTTGAGAACCAGACACCGCCTCCTTAAGCCTGTCTATAAAATCCGGTGCACTCCATCGTGGATCAGAAGTCCCACTGGGGTGCCCCTTTCTCTCCTGCTCTTACCCTTTCTCTTTCTTTTGCCTATTAAACTTCTGCTCCTAAACCCACTTGTGTCCGTAAACTCGATTTCCTTGGCATAAGACAACAAACCTCCAGTATTTACGCCCGACAATGACACCATTTCACTGGTGGCCACAACTGGTAGATGCTCACATCTCCTAGTTGGGTTATTGGAGCAGCTGGGCCAATTGGGTAGCTGGGCCAGGACCCTCTGCTGGGTAAGTCCCACCTTAGCTTTCACTGGCTCCATGGATCCCTCTGAGATTTGGTTGTGACTTCCTTTCAATCTCCCTGGCCTCGGCAGTCCATCCTGTAGCTCTTGACTACACAGTTATGTTGCCCTTATAATAAAAAGACAGGTTGGGTGCAGTGGCTCACACCTGTAATCCCGACATGTTGGGATGCCAAGGTGGGAGGAGTGCTTGAAGTCAGGAGTTCGAGACCAGCCTGGGCAACATAGTAAGATCCTTGTCTTTACAAAAATATATATATACATATATATGTATTCTGAGACAGAGTTTCACTCTTGTTGCCCAGGCTGGAGTGCAACGGCATGATCTCGGCTCACTGCAACCTCCGCCTCCCAGGTTCAAGCAATTCTCTGCCTCAGCTTCCTGAGTACCTGGGATTACAGGCATGCACCACACGCTTGGCTAATTTTGTATTTTTAGTAGAGACGGGGTTTCTCCACGTTGGTCAGGCTGGTCTCTAATTCCCGATCTCAGGCCTCGGCCTCTCAAAGTGCTGGGATTACAGGCGTAAGCCACCGCTCCTGGCTACAAAAAATATTTTTTAAACTAGCTGGGCACGGTGGCGCATGCCTGTAGTCCCAGCTACTCAGGAGGCTGTGGCAGGAGGATCACTTGAGCTCTGGAGGTCGAGGCTGCAGTGAGCTGTGATCACACCACGGTACTTCAGCCTGGGTGACAGAGCAAGATCCTGTCTCAAAAAAAAAAAAAAAAAAAA
>NW_016808764.1:7092882-7105749 GCF_001698545.2 Rhinopithecus bieti
AAAAAAAAAAAAAAAGAAAAACAAAGACAGCTAGTACATTCAATTACTTTCTTTGTCTCTCTTGGTGATGGTGGAAGGGAGTGCTGGAGGTATTCCCAGGCACTCAGGAATTGACAGAGACCCAAGACACTAGCGGAAGCCCCCTCTACATAAACGCAGGACACCACCAACGTTCCTCAGATGCAGTCACTCCATGCTGGTGCAGGGCTTCCGATGACTCATTTGCATCCCAGAGTCTCAAATGAGGATTGGGGCCCATACCCCACTGCTTGAGGATTTCCACATATGCCTCTAGTTTTTGCCACTGCACATTCTCACCCCACCCAGCAGGAGTTTTGATCCAGAGGGAAGGAGACAGGACACACTTATCTGACCCTTGTCCTTCCTCTCTCTCCCTCTCTCTCTCTCCCCCAGTCTCTCTCTCTCTCTCACACACACACAGACACACACACACTTATATCAAAACTTTAGAATCAAAAAGCTCACTGCTGTTTCAAAGACAAATACTACAAGTTCAAAAATATATAGGCCAGGTGTAATGGCTCATGCCTGTAATCCCAGCACTTTGGAAGGCCAAGGCCGGCGGATCACTTGAGATCAGGAGTTCAGCACCAGCCTGGCCAACACAGTGAAACCCCATCTCTGCCAAAAATACAAAATTAGTATTTTAGTGGTGTGGTGGCACAAGCCTGTAATTCCAGCTATTCGAGAGGCTGAGGAGTGAGAATTGCTTTAACTCGGGAGGTGACGGTTGCAGTGAGCCGAGATCACACCACTGCACTCCAGCCTGGATGACAGAGTGAGACTCTGTCTCAAAATAAATACATAGACTCCAACTAGATTCCCCTTCAATGCATTTGTTTGGGAGTGTCTGATCACCACACACAGGTTCTGTCTGCATCTGTAACATAAACTTACGGGTCAGAAAGACACTGACTCTTTGGAGTGTCTTTAGGCTTTGGAGACAAAAAAAAACCACTCTGAGAATCACAACTCTTGTATTCTGCTTTGACTTGAAACTATGAGCTCAGTTTTGGGTGAGATACTGAAGATGTAATGGCAGAGAAGGCATTCATTGGTATGGGCAAAGCAATAAAAGAAAACTCTAGGAGTCAACTAAGTGGGATATGAAGGAAAACTACCAGAAATGGTGATTAGCTCATCTATCATCAGAAGGAATCAGCTCATCATTTCAAAAAAATAAAACAAATAAAAATTGGGCCATAATTAGGTCCAATTAACTCATCCTTCAAACACATTCTCTGTAGTGGACATCTGTTGTTTTGGCTGCCTTTCGGGTAATTACAAGCCAGTTTCCCTTTGGAGGAACATCCCTCCCCCAAATGTCTGCCATATAATTGATTGGGAATGACCCCATCCCTAACTCCAGGAATGGGTATCAACTCCCTTAAGTCAATCAGCTAATCAGTCTAATCCCCCAAGCCGCAGTTTAAAGATACACACATAACCAGTTAGAGCCAATGAGATTCAAGGGGGGTGCATGGAAGAAAAGACATCACTCTTCTTCTGAATATGTAGCCACCATCTTGTTTCCATTGTAGAGACAGCCTAAGGATGAAGCCAACCTATGGGAGAAGGCAGTGAGAAAGGAGGGTCACACTGCTTGAGGCTGAATGTCGATTAACTTCTCAGTACTGTGAGCCAATACTGACCTAAGTGCTTGGGACACATATCATTTGCACAACCCAGTGAGAGGTAGGGTATTACCCTATTCTACAGGAAACCTGGCACACATATAAATTAAGAGGACTTAGGTCTAGTGTCACAAAAGCCAGGATTTGCAACCAATCATCTTGGATGCCAAAGCCCTGGCTCTTAATCATTCTGCATGCTTATATAATCCTCACAATAAACTAAAACTCAGAGAGTTTAGGTAACATGTCCAAAGTCACACAGAAGGAGATACATGATGGAGCTATGATTGTCATTCAGAATTTTTTGTCTCCAAAGTCTGCATATTCTACTTTAACATCAAACTATGAGCTCATTTTGGGGTCAGGTAGAGCCAATAAGAAGGTTGACACGTGTGTTTTTTTGCTTGGTTTGGATTGGTTTTTTGAGACAGAGTCTCGCTCTGTCACCAGACTGGAGTGCAGTGGTGCCATCTCGGCTCACGGCGCCATGTCAGCTCACTGTAACCTCCGCCTCCCGGATTCAAGAAATTCTCCTGCCTCCGCCTGCCGAGTAGCTGGAACTACAGGCACATGCCACCATGCCCGGCTAATTTTTGTATTTTTAGTATAGATGGGGTTTCACCATGTTGGCCAGGATGGTCTGGATCTCTTGACCTCATGATCCGCTCTGACACATGTTTTTAAGAGCAAAGTTCCAGAGCCCATGAGGCTGGTGTACTAACATTCAATAAATTTCAGATGCCTCTATGTCTTATTCTTTTTTGTTTTTATTTTATTTTTTATTTTTTTATTGTCGCCTTGCTTCCAGGCTGGAGTGCAGTGGTGGATCTCAGCTCACTGCAACCTCCGCCTCCCAAGTTCAAGTGATTCTCCTGCCTCAGCCTCCCAAGTAGCCTGGGATTACAAATTTGAGCCACCATGCCTGGTCTCTATATATCTTACTCTTAAATTCACCTACTTACATGGTATAGGAAGAGGGGCAATAAAGATAATGATAACCTAGCTATGCATAAACAGAAACCCAGCTAGATTTATTCCCTACTTGGAGGGTCTTTTGGATACCACTAGCCCTCCCCTTAAATCCATTCCCTGGCCGGGCGCGGTGGCTCAAGCCTGTAATCCCAGCACTCTGGGAGGCCGAGACGGGAGGATCACGAGGTCAGGAGATCGAGACCATCCTGGCTAACACGGTGAAACCCCCGTCTCTATCAAAAAATACAAAAAAAACTAGCCGAGTGAGGTGGCGGGGGCCTGTAGTCCCAGCTACTCGGGAGGCTGAGGCAGGAGAATGGCATGAACCCGGGAGGTGGAACTTGCAGTGAGCCAAGATCCGGCCACTGCACTCCAGCCTGGGCAACAAAGCAAGACTCCATCTCAAAAAAATAAATAAATAAATACATTCCCTTCTTTCTGGGTATGGAGTTGAACTACAATTCCCAGCATCCCTTGCAGTTAGGTGTTTAGTGATTTATTTCTTGCCAAAGGGATTCAAGGGGAAGTGGTGCGTGTCTAGGCCTATGAAGTGGGCATGGCTCCTCCATGTTCTTTCTCTTTCCCACTGGTTGGAACCCTCACCATGTAGACGATGTTAATGCACTGGTATGTAGCAAAGCAACACGATGAAAGGACCTGGGTCCCTGAAAGACTATGTGGATTAGGGCCACTTCAGTGATCTCAACTGCTAACCTCAGCACAGTTACATGAGAAGGGAAAAAAACACTTTGTTCTTTAAGCCATGTGTTGTTGGATACTTTTGTTATGGCCGCTTAACATTTTCACACTAAGACAAGCCTCTAGAGGTCTTGGAGAAGAATTAGTCATGTTATGGGTGATCTCAAGGGAAGTAACTACACACAGCTCCCTATCTCAGGTTAAAAGCCACAGAAATCTCGTGCCTCTTTGTTATTCTCTCAGCATGAAAGCTCACTGCAGTGAATGAATAAAGCCAGCAATGGGTCAGGGGCTAAGGCAAGCTGCAGAGACCATAAGGCATGGAACCAGCATCTGTAGCAGACAGTAGAGAAAGTATGCCACATAGCTTAGGAGAGTTTCCTAAAATCCTGGTGCTGTGAGCAGAACCTTTGAAAGACCAGTGAACCCCCAAAACATCTGTTACATGAAGACCAAAAATGAGGGACTCTTCTGCCGGGAGGAAGCATCAGAAAATATTACTTTGATGGTGCCTTGGTCATTTTGAGCTGTTATAACAAGATACCCTAGACTGGGTGGCTTAAACAACAAACAGTTATTTCTCGTAGTTCTGGAGGCTGGGAAGCTCAAGATCAAGGCATAGGCTCATTCTGTGTCTAGCGAGGGCTCGCCTTCTGTTTTGCAGAAGGCCACTTCCCATTATACCTGCATATGAACAGAGAGACAGAGAGAGAGAGAGAGAAAGAGAGAGAAAGAAAGAGAGAGAGAGAAAGCTCTTCTGTCTCTTAATATCATTAATCTTATCACAAGGACTCCAACTTCGTATCTAATCACCTCCCAAAGGCCCTATCTCCACATACCATCACATTAAGGATAAGGGTTTCAACATATGAATTTTGGGAAGACACAAGCATGCAATTCATAACAATAGGATTTCTTGGGGGGAAAAAAATCAACATCAAATAGTAACTCACTGTAAGTCATAGATTAGAACTTCTTCTCTATCTCCCACAGTGCCAGTGCTCAGAAATCACCATTTGATGAACTGATTTCCTGAGTATAATAATGTAGTCACAATCCCTTTGAGCAGATACATATTACTCATGGGCAAGGGTATAGGGAAATAAATCACCTTGTATTCTGATGCTGAGGATGTTAGGGAAGTACCACACTCCAGTGTTTAGGAGTCAGGACCCAGAAGCCAGCATTACCACCTACTAGTTCTGCAACCTGAGTCTCTGAGGCGAACTCAGCCTCCTCATCCATAAAACAGGGATGATGGTAATGATAGCAGTATCTATTGCATACCATTATTATGAGGATACAAAATTCTTACAATAGTGCCTGTCCTATAGTAAGCCCTATGGAAATGTTTGTTACATAAATGTTGATACCACCTTCCAGGATGGGATTTGATAATATGCATTAAAAGCCTTGACCCAGCAATTATGCATCAAAGGATTTTTCCTAAAGACATCATCATGGGACATGTGCAAAGATTTATCTTCAAAGAGGCTCATTGCAGTATTAAGTGACCATTAACAGAGGCCTCGCTAAATAAATGACGGGACAGGGCAGCCATATCTTATGCAAAGGATTGAATTGCTGAACACCTCTCACAATACAATACTTCACATTATGCAAGATTAAACGTCCTACAGAAAATCAATGCAAGGCAGGATTCACATTTTATCAAATTTTGCCCATAAAGTCAGATTTAATTAATATTTTATATCCTATTTCAAACTGTGTAATTCAAATTTGCATTAAATGTAACCTGACTGTATATTTATTGTGGAACTACGCAAAAATTTATGTTGCAGAAGAATAAGCAACAGCTGAGGATGACATCCGTGATATATCCATTTTAAAAGTGTGACCCCATTTTTACCAGATAGACATTTTTAAAATGCTGAAAAAATATACAGCAAAATTTCACATGTGCTAGAAGGTTACCTGTAATTGTTGTTTCCTTCTCTTTCTTTGCCTCCAGTTTCTAATACCCCAAAGGAACATGTATTATTTTTATAATAAGAATAAAGGGGCCGGGCACAGTGGCTTACGCCTGAAATCCCAGCACTTTGGGAGGCTAAGGCAAGCGGATCTCCTGAGGTCAGGAGTTCGAGACCAACCTGGCCAACATGGTGAAACCCCTTCTCTACTAAAAAAAATATAAAAAGTAGCTGAGTGTTGTGGCGGGCACCTATAATACCTGTAGTCCCAGCTACTCGGGAGGCTGAGGCAGGAGAATCGCTTGAACCCCAAAAGTGGAGGTTATAGTGAGCCGAGATTGCCCTACTGCACCCCAGCCTGGGAGCCAGAGTGAGACTGTCTCAAGAAATAATAATACCAAGATAAAATAATAAGAAAATTAAATTAAATAAAAGAAGATAATTCCGCCTTATCATAGAATGTCTACAACTTTAAGAAACTACTTGTTTTTCTCTAATACTTGAGCTCAAAGATAGATCTGGACAGAAAATGCCCTTATGGCAGTGTTGACCAGAGCTCAGCCTCAGGCCCTATGAGCCCAACTCAGAGCCAATTAAATCTCTCAAAATGCAAGAAAGGACACGTTAGAAACCAGATTACACTGAATGTGATCTGGTTTATACTTAACATGCCTATATGCGTTTCTTTTTTTTTTTTTTTGAGACCGAGTTTTGCTCTTGTTGCCCAGGCTGGAGTGCAATGGCTCAATCTTGGCTCACTGCAACCTCCACCTCCTGGGTTCAAGTGATTTTCCTGCCTCAGCCTCCCGAGTAGCTGGGACTGCAGGCACCCGCCACCATGCCCAGCTAATTTTTGTATTTTTAGTAGAGACAGGGTTTTACCATGTTGGCCAGGCTTATCTTGAACTCCTGACCTCAGGTGATCTACTCGCCTTGGCCTCCCAAAGTGCTGGGATTACAGGCGTAATATGTGTTTCTTTTAAAATTTTTTGTAGAAATGAGGTATTGCCATATTGTCCAGGCTGGTCTCAAACTCCTGGGCGCAAGTGATCCTTCCACCTCAGCCTCTCAAAGAGCTGGGATTACAGATGTGAGCCTTGTCACCAGCTCACATGTGATCTTTTGACAATTGACAATATCTTTAAACAAAATAAGAAGGATGCCACTTTGGTGACTCAAAAAAAGAGCAAATAACACTAACGAACCCATCTTCTAGCTCATTTTCCCCAACCATAACTGGCACAGTCTATGTAAGGTGGAAACGAGGAGAAAAGCTTACTGTTTGTTCACTTCCTCCTTTCCCAGGGAAAGGGCAGGTGGAGATGTGGGAAGTAGTGGAGACCCAAGGAAATCCAGGGGCCTAAAGGACTGCCCTCTGTCCCGTGGCTGGGAAATAGTGGTGTTATTTCTCATTCATGGCCTTACAGGCCTCACCCCACCCCACACCAGCCATTCCGAACGCACTTGAAGTTTTTGGGGTTTGTTTTGAACAAACATTCTGCTAAGTAAACACATTCATATGGATTACCAGGTTTAACCATCACAAAAAGCCTATGAATTCAACACTATCATTTTCCTAATCTAACAGAGTTTAGAAGCTGTACAGAGGCTAGGAGTTGGGGCTCTGATCTGAATCCTGGATCCACCACTATGTAATCTTCAGCAAATTACTTAACCTTCCCATGCTACTTCCTTCAGTTTTCTCATCTGCAAAATGATGATGATAGTAACAGCAACCACATGATTTTGTTGTAAAGCTTTTAGAACAGTGACTGGTGGACAGGTGCAGTGGCTCACACCTGGAATCCCAGCACTTCGGGAAGCCAAGGCAGGAGACTTGCTTGAGGCCAGGAGTTTGAAACCAGCCTGGGCAAGATAGCAATACCTGTCTCTACAAAAAAAAAAAAAAAAAAAACTAAATTAGCCAGGCACTGTGGTGAGCAACTGTAGTCTCAGGAGGCTAAGGTAGGAGAAACACTTGAGCCCAGGAGTTTCAGGCTGCAGTGAGCTATGATCATGCCACTGCACTCCAGCCTGGGCAACAGAGCAAGACCTTGTCTCCAAAACAAAACAAAAAAGAACAGTTCCTGGAGCGGAACTAGTGCTTACTATAAATTTGCAGTGAGTGGCACAAGGTCAGACATAACCAAGTCCATGCACATTTGCGTCTTTCCACAAGGTCAGACAAGATTACCTTGATTAGGTGAATTTAATCAAGGTAACCACTTGGTTACCTTGTAGATTAAGGAAGTAACTTAAGGAAATCACAAGATTTCCTTGATTAGGTCAACTTCTACTGATGTTATTTCAATCATGGGGTTCCCAAGCAGGCAATTCTCCTTAGTGCTTCCCATTCACTCAGGAGTCAGAACTGTGTGCACATGGGCTCAAGCCAATCCACAAGTCAGTCAATATTGCAAATCACACATAGGAGTATGCTTAATCAGTCTAGAAATGTTGTAGATTAAAATTTCACACGAAACAGAGAAGCATTTAACACAAGAGAAAAGGGGGTAGGAAAAGGAGTCAATGAACCAGGCCAAGGAGACTGATGTGGACAATTAGAGTGTCCTGGGATGACCTGGATGGTTATCAATGTCTTGCAAAGAGAGCAAGATATTGTCTCCTTGATTTGGGCAGGATCTTCGGGGGCAAATGCCAGGTGCTGCTCATGAGTGAAAGCAAGACAGGGTCTGCCAAGATGGCCATGTCCAGTTGATAAAGTTCTGCTCGTTTTATGACCTTTGAGTCCTCTGGTGAGAACTGATAGTACAGGGTGATGCCCTTATCTGGTTGGTGCTGTCTCTGTTGATTAGGAGAACATCTGGACCCTGCTGCCTTAATGTGTTTTGAAATGTAACCTGGACTTTTTTTCTAAGGTGGAATCACTGACGTCACGGGTGCTCCATACAGCATTCGTTATTACAACAGATGAGGAAATGTGGCCTCAGACAGCATAGTATCTTGCCCACAGTTACAAAGCCAAGTATTGGATGCAAGATCTGTTTGGGGTTCCTTGAGATTCTCATAACTGTGGGTTTATAGCTTTTTATATAATTTGTAAAGTGTTCAGTTGTTATTTTTTCAAATACATTTTCTATTCCCCTTACTTCTCACCTCTCCTTCAGGGATTCCAATTATACATGTATTAGATCACTTGATGTTGACCGCACTTTATCATGGCTGCTTTTTTTGTTTTGTTTTGTTTTATTTTGTTTTGGCTAGTTTTTATTTTTTAGTTAGGAGGAGGGTTGAGACAGAGTCTTGCTCTGCTGCTCAGGCTAGAGTGCAGTGGTACAATCTCAGCTCACTGCAACCACCACCTCCCAGATTCAAGTAATTGTCTGCCTCAGCCTCCTGAGTAGCTGGGACTACAGGCACACACCACTACACCTGGCTAACTTTTGTATTTTTTTAGTAGAGAAGGGTTTTTGCCACATTGGCCAGCCTGATCTTGAACTCCTGGCTTCAAGTAATCTGCCTGCCTCAGCCTCCCAAAGTGCTGGGATGACAGGCGTGAGCCACTGCAAAGAACAGAGGCTCTGTTGTGTGTGTGTGTGTGTGTGTGTGTGTGTGTGCGCCTTTTTTTTCTTTAGTCTTCTTTCTCTGTGTCTGAATATTTCCCATAGCCTATGTATTCATAGTGTCTGAACTGCTATTTGCTCCACTGTCGTACTGTCATCTCTTGAAGTTTCATTGGGTCTTTTTTCTCTGTCTCCTCTATCTCTCGTTAACTTGCTCAGGCCTCCATCTTCTTGAGTATATTTCATTTTTTTTTCCTCTAAACTGAAAGTGACTTTATTCAGGATTTGAATAAAGCCTGTCTCCAACTGTCTGAAGAAAATAGGGACTAATTGTAAGAGTCTATGTGGTTGGTGTTGGAAACAAGACAGCTCTGAGGCCTGGGGAGCCCTCTCCATCTCTCTCCTGGAAAGCCCAGCCCCTCCCACAGGAGTCTCTGCTCTTTCTGTGCACCTATTCCTTATGTAGAGCATATTTCTAACAGATGTTTTAATGTCCTTGTCTACTAATTCTAACATCCGTAACATCTCTGGGTCTGTTTCTATTGAATGATTTTTTTTTTTTTTCATGATTGTGGGTCCTATTTTTCTGCTTCTCTGCATGCCTGGTAATTTTTTACTGGACCTCAAACATTATGAATTCTACATTGCTGAGTGCTGACATTTTTTATATTCCTATAAATATTTGGCAGTTTTGTTTTGGCATGCATTTAAGTTATGGGAAACAGTTGAAACTTTTGAGGCTTGCTTTTCAGACTGTTAGGCAGGTCCAAAACAGCCTCTAGTCTAAAGTTAATTTGGCCACCAGTGGGACAACATCCTTCTCAGGACTCTGCTCAATGTCTCATATATTAGGAGGCTGATATGGTTTGGATATATGTTTCCTCCAAATCTAATGTTGAAATGCAATCCCCAGTGTTGGAGGTTATTGAGTCATGGGGACAGATCCCTCACAAATGGCTTGGTGCCCTCCCCATGGTAATGAATAAGGTCTCACTCTGTTAGTTCATGCAGAAGCTGGTTGTTTAAAGGCGCCGGGCATCTCCTCCTCTCTCTCTTGCTCCCTCTCTCACCCTGTGACACGCCTACTCCCCTTTCACCTTCCACCATGACTGAAAGTTTCCTGTTACCAGAAGCTGAGCAGAGGCTGGTGCCATGCTTATACAGCCTGCAGAATCCTGAGCCAAATAAACCTCTTTTCTTCATAAATTACCCAGCCTCAGGTATTCTTTTGGAGCAATGCAAAATGAACTAATGGAGAGGTCTTTCCTTTCTAGTCAGTAAGAACACGATTCCCGATCCTGTGTGAGCTCCACCTGGTCCTTCTTGGTGGTCTTTCCTTAGCCTCTGGGAGTTTCTTCACAGGCATGTACTGATCAGTACTTAGCTAAAGAATGGAGGGGAGCCCTCTAAAGAGCTCCAAAATCCTCTCTGTGTGGTTCACTCCCTCTGCCTTGGCCTCCCCAGACTCTCGACTCAGAGATACTGTCGTATTCTGTTGTGTTTCTCCTCTCTGCATCGAGGCCTGTGGCCACCACAAGACTTAGCTATTTCCCTTCTCTCAGGATCTCCGTATTGTGCTATCTGTGGTTCAACGTCCAGAAATTGTTGTTTCACATATGTCATTGGGTTTTTGAGTTATTTAAAGCAAGAGAGTAAACCTGGTCCCTCCCAGTCTGCCATGGTTGGAAACTGAAGTCTCTGAAGCCAGGATCTGAACCCAGGGAGACTGACTCCTCAGCTTCCTCCCCATCCCTTTTCAATCCTTCAGTTCCTTCTTGTGTTCATTCAAATGTCACCTCACTACTGCAGCCCCAGCTGCACTCCCTGTCCTCCCTGTTTCCCTCCAAGGAATGAAAGTTCCACAAGGGCAGGGACTTTTGCTTTTGATCCTAAAGACTGAGGTCAGGTGCAGCGGCTCACACCGGTAATCTCAGCATTTTGAGAGGCCAAGGCAGGTGAAACACCTGAGGCCAGGAGTTTGAGACCAGCCTGGCCAAAATGGCGAAACCCAAAATACAAAAAAATTGCCAGATGTGGTGGCACGTGCCTGTAATCCCAGCTACTCAGGAGGCTGAGGCACAAGAATTGCTTGAACCAGGGAGGCAGAGGTTACAATGAGCCAAGATCATGCCAATGCACTCCAGTCTGGGTGATAGAGTGAGACTCTGTCTCAAAAAAAAAAAAAAAAAAAAAGACTGAGGCTTTGATCCCATTCCCCTAGGACCCTGAACTGCATGCTAGTACAGAATCTTGAGCTTATGACGTATTCAATATATGATTTTTAAATGAATACATAACATCCTCTGCACTCCATGTTAACACACAGGTCAGGTTTACCTAGTGTAAGCAGACAGGGAGGGTCTCCAGAGATTACAGGAATTTAATGAACTTGAGCAATCAGCCTGTTTTATAGCCTCCTGCCCTGGAGTCTTTTTCTTCCTAAACCTTGTATGGAATAAAGTCACCTAATTGGTTCAAACCAGTCCCTGGCAGACTCCCACAACTTAAAGATGAACGCAAGTGAACATTCCGCATTACCATGCTAAAGTCTCCACCCCGAGAGGTGCTATAGCTTCATTACCTTAACATGCAAGCTATGTGCTGGCATGATGGCTCACCACATCTGCACAACTGAGACCCAACTACACACAATGATGCACCCTCTCCCTGCTCTATCCACCCCATAAAACCCGCCTATCACTTTCCCTTGGGAAGACACTGCTTTGGAGAATACTCCCAGTGTTTTCCTTTACTTGTATCAAGTAATAAAACTCCTATTGATACAAACCTACGTCCCTATAAAGAGTCTTTGTTCTCTACTGGCAGGATTTGATGGCGTGATGTCTCACAGAACGGTCTCTGCTCCCAGACATGGGTCCCTCGGCTTCCTGCCTCGGAAGCGCAACAGCAGGCATTGCAGGAAGGTCAAGAGCTTCCCTAAGGATGACCCATCTAAGCCGGTCCACCTCACAGCCTTCCTGGGATACAAGGCTGACATGACCCACATCGTGCGGGAAGTCGACAGGCCAGGATCCAAGGTGCACAAGAAGGAGGTGGTGGAGGCTGTGACCATTGTGGAGACGCCACCCATGGTGGTTGTGGGCATTGCGGGCTACATGGAAACCCCTCGAGGCCTCCGGACCTTCAAGACTGTCTTTGCTGAGCACATCAGTGATGAATGCAAGAGGCGTTTCTATAAGAACTGGCATAAATCTAAGAAGGAGGCCTTTACCAAGTACTGCAAGAAATGGCAGGATGAGGATGGCAAGAAGCAGCTGGAGAAGGACTTCAGCAGCATGAAGAAGTACTGCCAAGTCATCTGTGTCATTGCCCACACCCAGATGCACCTGCTTCCTCTGCGCCAGTAGAAGGCCCACCGATGGAGATCCAGGTGAACGGAGGCACCGTGGCCGAGAAGCTGGACTGGGCCCACGAGAGGCTCGAGCAGCAGGTACCTGTGAACCAAGTGTTTGGGCAAGATGAGATGATCGACGTCATCAGGGTGACCAAGGGCAAAGGCTACAAAGGGGTCACCAGTTGTTGGCACACCAAGAAGCTGCCCCGTAAGACCCACCAAGGCCTGTGCAAGGTGGCCTGTATTGGGGCATGGCATCCTGCTCGTGTGGCCTTCTCTGTGGCACGTGCTGGGCACTGAGATCAACAAGAAGATCTATAAGATTGGCCCGGGCTATCTTATCAAGGACGGCAAGCTGATCAAGAACAATGCCTCCACTGACTATGACCTGTCTGACAAGATCATCAACCCTCTGGGTGACTTTGTCCACTATGGTGAAGTGACCAATGACTTTGTCATGCCGAAAGGCTGTGTGGTGGGAACCAAGAAGTGGGTGCTCACCCTCCACAAGTCCTTGCTGATGCAGACGAAGCCACGGGCTCTGGAGAAGATTGACCTTAAGTTCATTGACACCACCTCCAAGTTTGGCCATGGCCGCTTCCAGACCATGGAGAAAAAGAAAGCATTCATGGGATCACTCAAGAAAGACCGAATTGCAAAGGAAGAAGGAGGTTAATGTCAGGAGCAGATTTTACAGCTGGTGGGGTCTCAATAAAAGTTATTTTCCACTA